>NC_092731.1:47154211-47475045 GCF_047496885.1 Scyliorhinus torazame
CAGGTAGCGAGAGAATGGAGGGGGCTCCATAAGTGGAACTTAACAAAGCTGGTGGAGGTGGCGAGCGAGGATCATCAGAGGTGGGATACGCTGAATTTAACGCTGGCGGGGAGGGTCCAAGTGGTGAAAATGAATATTCTGCCGAGATTCTTGATTATCTTTCATGCCCTCCCGATCTTTGTACCAAACGCCTTTTTTCGGAAAGTGGAATTTGTATGGACGGGGAAGGTGCCGGGGGGGGGGGGGGGGGGGGGCGGGGGGACCCTGCTACAGAGGCAGAGGCCGCAGGTGGGGTTGGCGTTGCCGAACTCTCTTCATTTTTATGGATGGGGGATGTGGACAAGGTGCGGCGGTGGTGGGAAGGAGAAGAGGGAGAGTGGGTTAGGATGGAGGAGGAATCTTGTGAGGGGCCTAGTTTGAGGGCTATGGTGACGGCAGCATTGCCAATGGCTCCGAGTAGGTATTCAGGGAGCCCAGTGGTGCAGTCCACGGTGAAGATATGGAAACAGCTGAGGAGGCATTTTAGGGTGGAAGGGATGTCGGTGCTAACGCCGCTGTGCGAGAATCATGGGTTTGCGCCGGGGGGCGGGGGGGGGGGGGCAGGTTAGTGCATACGGGAGGTGAAGGGAAGTGAGGCTGGTCAAGGTGAGGGATCTCTATTTGGAGGAGGGTTCGCCAGTCTGGAGGAGATAAGGGAGAGGGTAGAGCTGCCGAGGGGGAGTGAGTTCAGGTATCTGCAGGTTAGAGACTTTGCACAAAATGTCTGGAGGGGGTTCCCTTAGTTGCCGGGATACACTCTGCTGGAGCGACTGCTACTTCCGGATGTGGAAGGTAAGGGAAGAATTGGGGATATAGACAAGTGGCTGGGGGAGCAGCGAGTTCAAGCGGGTGGTGACGATGCTCTTTCCAAGGGTAGGAGAGTCAAGTACTCGGGGACATAGGTTCAAAGCCCATGGGGAAAAGTTTAGAACAGATGCACGAGGCAAGTCTTTTACACAGAGGGTGGTAATTATGTGGAAAGCGCTGCCTGGGAGGTACAATAGTGGCATTTAATGGGAATCTAGACAAAAGTATAAATAGGGTGGGAACGGAAAGTTACGGAATCCGTAAGTGTGGGCGGTTTAGTTTCTGCAGGTAGCGTGGCCAGCACGGGCTTGGAGGGCTGAAGGGCCTGTTCCTGTGCTGTATCATTCTTTGTTCTTCACCCTCACTCCCCAAACCCTCCCTCCCCAAACCCCCCCACCTTCCCTCCCTCCCCAAACCCTCCCTCCCCAAACCCTCCCTGCACTTCCCCAAACCCACCCATCGTCCCTCCCAAAACCCTCCCTCCCAAACCCCCCCTCCCCAAACCCCCCTCCCCCCTCCCCAACCCCCCCCTCCCCTCTCCCCAAACCCACCCTCCCCCCTCCCCAAATGCACCCTACCCCCCTCCTCAAACCCACCCTGCATTTCCCCAAACCCACCCACCGTCCCTCCCCAAACCCATCCTTGCCCCCCAAACACGCCCTTCCCCCCCAAAACCTACCCTTGCCCCCCAAACCTTCCATCGCTCCCCCAAACCCTCCCTCGAAGTCCCAAACACTCCCTCGCCGTCTCAAACACTCCCTCACCTCCCCAAACACTCCCTCCCCAAATCCCCCCCCTCAAACACCCCTCCCCCCTCCCCAAACCCCCCTCCCCCCCAAACCCACCCTCCACTTCCCCAAACCCACCCACCGTCCCTCCCCAACCCCACCCTTGCCCCCCCAAAACCCTCCCTCGCCGTCCCAAACACTCCCTCGCCGTCCCAAACCCTCCCTTGCCACCCCAAACAATCCTTGCCCCCCCAAACACTCCCTTGCCCCCCAAACACTCGCTCCCCAAACCCTCACACGCTTCGCCAAACACTCCCTCGCCCTCCAAAACCTCATTCCTCCCCAAACCCTCACACGCTCCCCCAAACTCTCACTCGCTCCCCCAACCCCTCCCTCGCCCCCCAAGCCCTCCCTTGCACCCCCAAACCCTCCATCACTCCCCAAACTCTCCCTTGCTCCCCAACACCTCCCTTGCTCCCCAAGCCCTCCCTCGCTCCCCTAAACCCTCCCTTGCTCCCCCAAATCCTCCCTCGCTCCCCCTAAACCCTCCCTCGACCCCCAAACTCTCCCTCACTCCCCAAACCCTCCCTCCCACCCCCAAACCCTCCCTCCAACCCCCAAACCCTCCCTCGCTCCCCCAAACACTCCCTCGCTCCCGCAAACACTCCCTTGCCCCCCCCAAACCTACCCTTGCCCCCAGACCCTCTCTTGCCCCCCAAACAATCCTTGCCACCCCAAACCCTCCCTTGCTCCCCCAAACCCTCCCTCGCCGTCCCAAACACTCCCTCGCCGTCCCAAACCCTCCCTCGCCGTCCCAAACACTCCCTCGCCGTCCCAAACACTCCCTCGCCGTCCCAAACACTCCCTCGCCGTCCCAAACACTCGCCTCCCCAAAACCTACCCTTGCCCCCCAAAGCCTCCCTTGCCCCCCCAAACAATCCTTGCCCCCCCAAACAATCCTTGCCCCCCCAACACTCCCTTGCCCCCAAACACTCCCTCGCTCCCCCTAAACCCTCCCTCGCCCCCAAAACCTCATTCCTCCCCCAAACCCTCACACGTTCCCCCAAACTCTCCCTCGCTCCCCCAAACCCTCCCTCGCTCCCCAAGCCCTCCCTTGCTCCCCCAAACCCTCCATCACTCCCCAAACTCTCCCTTGCGCCCCCAAGCCCTCCCTCCCACCCCCAAACCCTCCCTCACTCCCCCAAGCCCTCCCTCGCTCCCCCAAGCCCTCCCTCAGACCCCCAAACCCTCCCTCGGACCCCCAAACCCTCCCTCGCTCTCCCAAACCCTCCCTCGGACCCCCAAACCCTCCCTCGCTCTCCCAAACACCCCCTCGCTCCCCCAAACACTCCCTCGCTCCCCCAAACACTCCCTCGCTCCCCCAAACACTCCCTCGCTCCCCCAAACACTCCCTCGCTCCCCCAAACACTCCCTCGCTCCCCCAAACACTCCCTCGCTCCCCCAAACACTCCCTCGCTCCCCCAAACACTCCCTCGCTCCCCCAAACCCTCCCTCGCTCCCCCAAACTCTCCCTCGCACCACCAAACCCTCACTCCCCCCCAAAACCTACCTCGCTCCCCCAAACCCTCACTCGCCCCCAGAACCCTCACTCGCCCCAGAACCCTCACTCGCCCCCAGAACCCTCACTCCCCCCCCCCCAAACTCTCCCTTGCCCCCCCCATACCTTCACTCCCCCCAAACACTCGCTCCGTCCAAACCCGCCATCTCCAAAGCCTTCCTCAGCAAACACTCCCTCCATCTCGGAACACTCCCAATCCAAACTATCCTTCCCCAGATCTTCCTTCCAAAGCCTCATTTCACCCAAACTCCCCCTCCCTAAACCCTCCTGATGCCCATGATACCCCTCGCCAAGCCCTCCAATGATACCCAAATTCTACCTCCACCCAAACTCTCCCTCCATCACCTACCACTACATCTGCCCTCCCACCACTCAAACCCTCCCTGCAGCCTCTCCCACACCTCACCTCCCTGCAGGATCCCACCTCTCCCCAGGGCATAGCTTCCCTCCACAACGTCACACTGCCCAGTGCCCAAGCTCTCTCCGGTGCCTCACATCCCTCCAGCCCCTCATCTGAGCCGAGCCTCCGGCCTGCATTTTGGCACCCTCCAGTGCTCACCTACCTCCAGCGCCTCCCCTCCCTCCAGCGCCTCCCCTCCCTCCAGCGCCTCCCCTCCCTCCAGCGCCTCCCCTCCCTCCAGCGCCTCCCCTCCCTCCAGCGCCTCCCCTCCCTCCAGCGCCTCCCCTCCCTCACATACTCTCCCTCCAGCGCCTCCCCTCCCTGCAGTGCCTCCCTCCCTGCAGTGCGCCTCCCCTCCCTCCAGCGCCTCCCCTCCCTCCAGCGCCTCCCCTCCCTGCAGTGCCCCCCTCCCTGCAGTGCGCCTCCCCTCCCTCCAGCGCCTCCCCTCCCTCCAGCGCCTCCCCTCCCTCCAGCGCCTCCCTTCCCTCCAGCGCCTCACCCCTCCACCTTTTTGTTTGTTTGGAACGGAATACATCAGTTCTAGGTTTGGAAAGTCCATCTCCCTGCCCCTGGGTACGGGTGCTCCACAACACTCGGCTCTGTCTCAACTGGTACCTGGTTCAGGGAATAAACCAAAGTGACAACGTTTCAAGATTCTTGCCCCCAACTGCTCAAATCCCCGATTCAGAACCTGTGTCCAAGTCCTGTGTGTGTCATTGAATCCCATATGAGACACAAACACTGGATCCTCCCCTTCTCACGGCCAAGTTCCTCTCCAGACGGGAGATATCCTGAACCCCGGCACTGGACGGGCTCCGGATTGTGCCTGCAGAGTACAGTCTCGCTGCCCCTGACCAAACTGTCTCCTATCACAAAGCTTCTTGTTCTCCAAGCACTGGAGATGGCAAACTTCACCAAGGTGCCATGCTCAGTCCCCTCTTCCACACTCCAGTCCTTCTCCTCATCCACACAGGTAACACACACCTCATTCCTGTTGGGCAAAGTCAGGGACTGAGGCTCCTCCATCACCACCTTCCCTGAAATCACACCCTCCGGTCCCTCACCGTTGGCCTGGGACTGCCCCCTGGAACTGAGTATCCAGGAAACTCTCCCATTCCCCGTGACTTCGCAATGTCCACAACTCAGACTCCAGCTCAGCAACTCGCAGCCAAATGTTTCCTGAGCTGCAGACACTTTCTGCTGATATGTGTCCGGCGTTGCGATGTCTCCCACAGATTGCTACCTGTTGCAGTCATGACCACCACATGCCCGTCCAAGGTGACTTACTGCATTGAGAAGTCAAATAGCTAGCTAATTTATCAACTACCGGCAAGTTATAATCTCTTAGATCAGAGACACAAGTGTGGCTGGGGAGAAAGGAAAACGAGTAAAGACCAGCAGTTTTTTCAACATTGTCCCTCAGATAAACAAAGCTGTCAGCCCCCCCCCCGGCAAACTCTCCGACTGAGGTCATTGTGTAAACTCCCCTGGCCATCCTCAAACTCAAATCCTCTCAGATCCTTAGGTCGCAATTTCCTCTGGCCGTACAATCCATGTCCCTGATCCTCAAACTCCATCCCTCTGCCCACAAATCATGTCCCTCATCCTCAAACTCCATCCCTCCACCCACAATCCATGTCCCTCATCCTCAACCTCCATCCCTCCGCCCACAATCCATGTCCCTCATCCTCAAACTCCATCCCTCCGCCCCAATCCATGTCCCTGATCGTCAAACTCCATCCCTCCGCCCACAATCCATGTCCCTCATCCTCAACCTCCATCCCTCCACCCACAATCCATGTCCCTGATCCTCAAACTCCATCCCTCCGCCCCCAATCCATGTCCCTGATCATCAAACTCCATCCCTCCACCCCCAATCCATGTCCCTCGTCCTCAAACATCATCCCTCCGCCCACAATCCATGTCCCTGATTCTCAAACTCCATCCCTCCGTCCACAATCCATGTCCCTCATCCTCAAACTCCATCCCTCCGCCCACAATCCATGTGACTGATCCTCAAACTCCATCCCTCCGCCCCCAATCCATGTCCCTGATCGTCAAACTCCATCCCTCCGTCCACAATCCATGTCCCTCATCCACGAACTCCATCCCTCTGCCCACAATCCATGTCCCTCATCCTCAAACTCCATCCCTCCGCCCCAATCCATGTCCCTGATCCTCAAACTCCATCCCTCCACCCCCAATCCATGTCCCTCATCCTCAAACTGCATCCCTCCGCCCACAATCCATGTCTCTGATCCTCAAACTCCATCCCTCCACCCACAATCCCTATCCCTGATCCTCAAACTGCATCCCTCCGCCCACAATCCATGTCCCTCATCCTCAAACACCATCCCTCCGCCCACAATCCATGTCCCTGATTCTCAAACTCCATCCCTCCATCCACAATCCATGTCACTGATCCTCAAACTCCATCCCCCCACCCACAATCCATGTCACTGATCCTCAAACTCCATCCCCCCGGCCCCAATCCATGTCCCTCGTCCTCAAACACCATCCCTCCGCCCACAATCCATGTCCCTGATTCTCAAACTCCATCCCTCCATCCACAATCCATGTCCCTCATCCTCAAACTCCATCCCTCCGCCCACAATCCATGTCCCTCATCCACAAACTCCATCCCTCTGCCCACAATCCATGTCCCTGATCTTCAAACTCCATCCCTCCGCCCACAATCCATGTCCCTCATCCTCAAACTCCATCCCTCCGCCCACAATCCATGTCCCTGATCTTCAAACTCCATCCCTCCGCCCACAATCCATGTCCCTGATCCTCAAACTCCATCCCTCCACCCACAATCCATGTCACTGATCCTCAAACTCCATCCTCCCACACACAATCCATGTCACTGATCCTCAAACTCCATCCTCCCACCCACAGTCCATGTCACTGATCCTCAAACTCCATCCCCCCGCCCACAATCCATGTCCCTGATCTTCAAACTCCATCCCTCCGCCCACAGTCCATGTCCCTCGTCCTCAAATTCCATCCCTCCGCCCACAATCCATGTCCCTCATCCTCAAACTCCATCGCTCCGCCCCCATCACAACACCCATTCCCTCCACCCAATCAGCGGAGGCCACAACCTCATCCCAACATTCGAAGCTGGGGAATGTCTTCCCGAAAGCTCTCAGTAACTTCATCTTCCTCTCGTTCCCGAACTCCTTCCTAAATACACACCCTTCAGAAAACCTCGCCAAAAATCACTTTCTCGGATAAAACTGCAGTTCTTTGATCAGATCTTTGATCCGAATATCAGGAGCTGTTGGACTGAGAGATTCACATTGCACAGAAAGGGCCCTTCAGCCCATCAGGTCTGGGCCGGTCAAAAACAACCAGCTGACTATTCTAATCCCATTTCCCGGCACTTGGCCCCTAGCCGTGTCTGCCCGGGGATCACAAGCGCACATCGAAACACTTCTTAAATGTTATGAGGGTCTCTGCCTCCACCTCCCTTTCAGGCAGCGGGGTCAAAACTCCCACCGCACTCTGGGTGAAAAGGTTTCACTCTCATCCCCTCTGAACCTCCTGCCCCTCACCTGAAATCTCTACCCCATGGTCATTGATCCCTCCACCAAGGGGAAAAAGTCTCTTCCTCTCTACTCCATCTATTTTCCGGGGATGATGCTGAATGATCACAATTGTATTCGGTGTCCTGAATGAAGGTTACTTACTCAGATAGCCCAGAATCAACAACAACGTCTTCATCTCTCTCAGTGATATTCTGTAATTGAAAATGGACAATCCACATTAGAGAAAATTCCGGAGATGGGAAAATGATAGAGAATGTGAGTGAGACAGCAGACATTGAGTTTGTTTACCGATAGAGAGTGAAGTCTCTCTCTGGGAGTGGGATAGTAGACATTGAGTTTGTTTACCTATAGAGAGTGAAGTCTATCTCTTGGAGTGGGATAGTAGACATTGAGTTTATCTATCTATAGTGAGTGAAGTCTCTCTCTGGGAGTGGGATAGTAGACGTTGAGTTTATCTATCTATAGTGAGTGAAGTCTCTTGCTCTGGGAGTGGGATAGTAGACGTTGAGTTTATCTATCTACAGTGAGTGAAGTCTCTCGCTGGGAGTGGGATAGTCAACATTGAGTTTATCTATCTATAGTGAGTGAAATCTCTCTCTGGGAGTGGGATAGTAGACATTGCGTTTATCTATCTATACTAAGTGAAGTCTCTCTCTGGGAGTGGGATAGTAGACGTTGAGTTTATCTATCTACAGTGAGTGAAGTCTCTCTCTGGGAGTGGGATAGTGGACATTGAGTTTGTTTACCTATAGAGAGTGAAGTCTCTCTCTGGGAGTGGGATAGTAAACATTGAGTTTGTTTACCTATAGAGAGTGAAGTCTCTCTCTGGGAGTGGGATAGTAAACATTGAGTTCATCTATCTATAGTAAGTGAAGTCTCTCTCTCTTGAGAGTGGGATAGTCGACATTGAGTTTATCTATCTATAGTGAGTGATGTCTCTCTCTCTTGAGAGTGGGATAGTCGACATTGAGTTTATCTATCTATAGTGAGTGATGTCTCTCTCTGGGAATGGGATAGTAGACATTGAGTTTATCTGCCTTTCGTGAACAAAGAGCAAGAACAAAGAACAAAGAAATGTACAGCACAGGAACAGGCCCTTCGGCCCTCCAAGCCCGTGCCGACCATGCTGCCCATCTAAACTAAAATCTTCTACACTTCCTTGGTCCATCTTCCTCTATTCTCATCCTATTCATGTATTTGTCCCTTAAATGTCACTATTGTCCCTGCTTCCACCAGCTCCTCCGGCAGCGAGTTCCAGGCACCCACTACCCTCTGTGTAAAAAACGTGCCTCGTACATCTCCTCTAAACCTTGCCCTTCGCACCTTAAACCTATGTCCCCTAGTAGTTGAGCCCTCTACCCCGGGGAAAAGCCTCTGACTATCCATTCTGTCTATGCCCCTCATAATTTTGTAGACCTCGATCAGGTCATCCCTCAACCTCTGTCGTTCCAGTGAGAACAAACCGAGTTCATTCAACCGCTCCTCATAGCAAATGCCCTCCATACCAGGCAACATCCTGGTAAATCTCTTCTGCACCCTCTCGAAGCCTCCACATCCTTCTGGTAGTGTGGCGACCAGAATTGAACACTATACTCCAAGTGTGGCCTAACTAAGGTTCTATACAGCTGCAACATGACTTGCCAATTCTTATACTCAGTGCCCCGGCCAATGAAGGCAAGCATGCCGTATGCCTTCTTGACTACCTTCTCCACCTGTGTTGCCCCTTTCAGTGACCTATGTACCTGTACACCTAGATCTCTCTGACTTTCAATACTCTTGAGGGTTCTACCATTCACTGTATATTCTCTACCTGCATTAGACCTTCCAAAATGCATTACCTCACATTTGTTCGGATTAAACTCCACCTGCCATCTCTCCGCCCAAGTCTCCAAACAATCTAAATCCTGCTGTATCCTCTGACAGTCCTCATCGCTATCCGCAATTCCACCAACCTTTGTGTCGTCTGCAAACTTACTAATCAGACCAGTTACATTTTCCTCCAAATCATTTATATATACTACAAAGAGCAAAGGTCCCAGCACTAATCCCTGTGGAACACCACTAGTCACAGCCCTCCAATTAGAAAATCACCCTTCCATTGCTACTCTCTGCCTTCTATGACCTATGACACGGTGAGAACGTGCAAACCCCGCACAGACAGTGACCCATGCCGGGAATCTAACCTGGGACCCTGGAGCTGTGAAGCAACAGTGCTAACCACTGTGCTAGCTTGCTGCCCGTGTCCTCCGGTTTTGGCCCAGTTAAGTTTTGATGCACTAAGCGTCAAGAACCACAAAGACATGTGAGACTTTAACCAAGGCTTTAATACACTACATAGGAAGCTTACCCGACACAGACGACCCCAGACAAAATGGGTCAGGTCTCAGAAGCTGGGTCTTATACCTTACTCCCGGGGGAGCGGCCAAGGCGGAGCTCTCCGTGGCCAGGTCAGGTTACATACAGGTGACCGAACCTCTACAGAGCTACAGTACAATACACAGGATTACATGGCCACGTTACACACAACTATTATATAACTATGTACAATGCTAGGGAAGTACAGGGGTGTATCACCACAAGTTTGCAGTGCCAGTGGGAGGAGACTTTATTAACATAGGGAAGGTCAAAGTGTCATTTGATAGCGTATCTCAAGCACATCCATCTCATTCCCATGGAAACGCAAGCTCATTTGACTGTGGTGGAAGAGATGTAGGATTGTTATGGTTCAGAACCCACCTCCCCAATTCTGGTTATTCTCCTATCAGTTTAAAAAAAAGCCTTGTATTTATATAGCACCTTTTGTGATCACCAGAACTCACAAAGTACCTCACCTTAACCAGAACCCGGAACGCAATTGCATGCTGGCCGGACAATTAATGGGGAGGCAACGTGAAATGCATGCTGGAAAAGGGACCATGATGTCGGAGGGAGGGTGGGGAAAGGGTGGGCACCAGGAAAAGGGAGGGTGTGGGCTGGCACTTCTATTTAAAAAAATAATTTTTATTAAAGGTTTTCATAAAATATCAATGACAAAATGAGACAGAAAAAAGAACCCAACAGGGTTAAGTACAAAACACAATCTAAAAAAGCAACCCCCCAAACCCCTCCCCCCGTACATAAATAATAAATTAACATTAACACCCCGACTTAACACAACAGGTGTAAACACCCCCTCAGACTTTCCAGTGTAAATAACATGAACAAAAAAAAGTAAACCCCCGCCCTGCCCCCCCCCCTCCCCCCCCCCCCCCCCCGCCCCGCCGAGCTGCTGCTGCCATTGACCAATGTCTATCGTTCTGCCAGAAAGTCTAAGAACGGTTGCCACTGCCTAAAGAACCCTTGTACCGACCCTCTCAAGGCGAATTTCACCCTCTCCAATTTAATGAACCCCGCCCTATCGCTGATCCAGGATTCCACACTTGGGGGCCTCGCATCTTTCCACTGAAGGAGAATCCTTCACCGGGCTACCAGGGACGCAAAGGCCAGAATTCCGGCCTCTTTCGCCTCCTGCATTCCCGGCCCCTCTGCCACCCCAAATATTGCGAGCCCCCAGCCCGGTCTGACCCTGGATCCTATCACCCTTGACATCGTCCTCCCTACGCCCTTCCAAAATTCCTCCAGTGCTGGGCATGCCCAGAACATATTATTGTGATTTGCTGGGCTCCCTGAGCACCTAACACACCTGTCCTCGCCCCCCAAAGAGCCGGCTCATTCTTGTCCCGGTCATGTGTGCCCTGTGCAGCATCTTGAACTGTATGAGGCTGAGCCTCGCGCACGAAGAGGAACAATTTGCCCTCCCTACGGCATCTGCCCACGTCCCCTCTTCGATCTCCTCTCCCAAATCCTCCTCCCACTTACCTTTCAACTCCACCACCGAGGCCTCCTCCTCATCCTGCATCACCTGCTAAGTTTCCGAGTGAAGTCTCTCTCTCTGGGAGTAGGATAGTAGACATTGAGTTTATCTATCTATAGTGAGTGACGCCTCTCTCTGGGAATGGGACAGTAGACATTGAGTTTATCTATCTATAGAGAGTGAAGTCTCTCTCTGGGAGTGGGATAGTAGACATTGAGTTTATCTACCTATAGTGAGTGACGCCTCTCTCTGGGAATGGGACAGTAGACATTGAGTTTGTCTATCTATAGAGAGTGAAGTCTCTCTCTGGGAGTGGGATAGTAGACATTGAGTTTATCTACCTATAGTGAGTGAAGTCTCTCTTTGGGAGCGGAATAGTAGACATTGAGTTTATCAATCTATAGTGAGTGAAGTCTCTCTCTCTGGGAGTGGGATAGTAGACATTGAGTTTATCTATCGATAGTTAGTGAAGTCTCTCTCTCTTGGAGTGGGATAGTAGACATTGAGTTTATCTATTTATAGTGAATGAAGTCTCTCTGTGGGAGTGGGATGTTAGACATTGAGTTTATCTATCTATAGTGAGTGAAGTCTCTCTCTGGGAGTGGGATAGTAGACATTGAGTTTATCTATCTATAGTGAGTGAAGTCTCTCTCTCTTGGAGTGGGATAGTAGACATTGAGTTTATCTATAGTGAGTGAAGTCTCTCTCTGGGAGTGGGATAGGAAACATTGAGTTTATCTATCTATAGTGAGTGAAGTCTCTCTCTGGGAGTGGGATAGTAGACATTGACTTTCTCTATCTATAGTGAGTGAAGTCTCTCTCTGGGAGTGGGATAGTAGACATTGACTTTCTCTATCTATAGTGAGTGAAGTCTCTCTCTGGGAGTGGGATAGGAGACATTGAGTTTATCTATCTCTGGTGAGTGAAGTCTCTCTCTCTCGGAGTGGGATAGTAGACATTGAGTTTATCTATCTATAGTGAGTGAAGTCTGTCTCTGGCAGTGGGTTAGTAGACATTGAGTTTATCTATCTATAGTGAGTGAAGTGCATTACAGCCAGGTTATGCACTTTGGTCTCAAAAATGAGAAGGCTGACTATAATCTGAATGGCCATAAATTAGGAGAGGGGAGTGTGCAACGAGACCTGGGTGTCCTCGGAGACCAGTCACTGAAGGTTAACATGCAGGTGCAGCAGGCGGTAAAGAAGAGAAATGCAATATAGGTCTTTATTGCGAGAGGATTCAAGTACACGAACAGGGCCTTGGTGAGACCACGCCTGGAATATTGAGTGAGATTTAACTGAATGGGCTTAATGTCCCATAGCGAAAGCAGTTAGGCTCTGGTTTCCCAACATTGAGAAACACAATGCTGTAATGTCACTCGGGTCAGATAGGGGGTCTTAGGGGGGATTGTGCGACTGAGGCTGTACATAGCCCCATTTCCTACACTGAGCATCTCCACCCGCTGGAACTCCTCAATGTGGCGGGAGAGCAGATGCCATTTTTAAACCGTGACCTCATTTGTGGAACCCCCAACGCGATCCCCAACTCAACCCCCAATACCGAACTCACTATGCGAGGATTTCCAGGCCCATCTGTAACATCACTGGCAACCCCCCCCCCTCCGCCCCCCCTCCCCCCCCCCCCCCCCCCCCACCCCCCGAACACCCGGGCAGGACACCCCCCCCGGCCAGATCGCCACCCCATAAAATGCCAGCTTGGAACCTTGGCCAACCTGGTATCCTGGAAGTGCCTCTGCAGCTGGCAGTGCCAGCTTGTCCAGGTGGAACCAGCAGTGCCAGGGTACCACCCTACCCAAAGGACATGTACCTGGGGGCCTCCGAGCGCCTGGGAGACCCCCACGAGTGCAGCTTGTCAGCCTCACGAGTGCCAATCCCCACCCTGGAGAATGGGACACCGTTTTTCAGTGGAATTGCTCTAGTTCCACAAGGCACGGTGCTAGCCCATTAACCCATCCTGAATTGCTCCGGACCGGTGCCTCTTTCGTGGTTGTAGAACATCACCGATTCAGTCCCGGTGTCAGCACGTAGGCTCTGAATTGGAGAATCTGAAATGGAGAATCCCGCCCATTATACTTTCACCCCAACATGTTCATATTTCTTGGTTCAATTCACAAGCCCTCTCCTCCCCTCCCCCACACCAATCTTTAAACCACTTTTGGGTTGTGACTTGCTGAGTAAATCCTCCAGATCCATCTCCAGTCTCCTCACAGACACAGCTCATTAATGAGCTCTGTATCGGGCCTGGAGTTACAAAGTCCTGAGCGAATGTTTAAAAGCAGTGGCAACCAGGGGCTGGTTTAGCACAGTGGGCTAAACCAGTTTACAGCTGGCTTGTAATGCAAAACAAGGCCAGCAGCGTGGGTTCAATTCCCGTACCAGCCTCCCCGAACAGGCGCCGGAATGTGGCGACTACTAACTTTCACTGTAACTTCATTGAAGTGGACTTGTGAGAATAAGCGGTTATTATTATTAAACCTTCTCATCATCTAATTCATACCTGATTGCTTACCGGAGCTTCAGGTGTTGCCGTGTGAGCTGGAGCAGGTTCACTCAGGTTGCTTGTTCCTCAGTGTTGAACAGTCCGTGACAGCCTCTGTCTGCTTATAAGGCAAATGGATTGGACCAGAAACTGAGATTTGTATCAGATTAATCAAAGCACCATTATCGTGGAGTTATTTAAAACGTCATCAAAGAGTTAAACGTGTTGGTCTAAATAATAATTTGTGGTCAGGTGGATATCATCTCCGTAACTAGGTCCTGGAGTTAAGTCTGACAATATTTACATTACTCTCGTTGAAAAGAATTGTGGTGAGTTTCTAAATCCCCCTGGAAGGTGGGTCCAAACGTATTGATTGTCAATCGGTGCAGTAAACGCACCTATTGACAGGGTGTGATGAGAAGCTATTTGCTAAGTCTATACAAGACTTGTATTTTTTCCAAACTAACACTGACCATTTGCTGGGTGTTTGTCGGCTGAGCCGCATTCGGCTCAGTGTATTTGTTTAACTGTGTGTAATCAATGACTAATCACCGTTTGCCATCTGTTTTAGCAACTCCGAACATGGACGAGTAGAACCGTGAAGATTTTCTGATTAAATCACCTTGTTCAAGTGAATCAATTGCTTTAATAAAGTGACTCTGACACGTGTGCTCGGGAATGTGTCATTGCTTCATAACAGGAAATGGATTAAACCTCGTTTAGTTGTACCAATCTATAATTTGCCACAATGATTAATATGTCAGGTATCCCAGTACTTGTTCAAGGGGTGTTTTAATGTTGCTCTCACTGTGCTGTCTGTGTGACGTTCGAGCTGTTTTACAACATGCTCAGCTCTTTCATCCACGTCAGAATTGACTGGAGATGTAGGAAACCACAGGTTTGAATCTTGAGCCCCAATTAGTAACAGAACCTTTCTACCTGAAGGGAATATCTGATTTATTTCGAACATCGCAGTTTTTAACTTGTGCTGAATTCCGTTTCATTCTCCAGTCAAAATCCTGAGTTAGCTGTGATTTGCCAGTGATTTCTTTGTGTTCTATTGGCTCCCCCGGCCGGCACTTTGAATTTACTTGGGGATGGACAGTTGAGATATCTGCCCCTGTGTCAATTAGCTGTTCCAAGTAAATCTCTGATTTGAATGTCTACGTAAGGGATATGATTCTCCTGCCTGGGGCTTGGAAGGCAAATTTCCTTTTGGCCTTCCCAATAGGAAGTGGGCAGCACGGTAGCATTGTGGATAGCACAATTGCTTCACAGCTCCAGGGTCCCAGGTTCGATTCCCGGCTTGGGTCACTGTCTGTGCGGAGTCTGCATGTTCTCCCCGTGTCTGCGTGGGTTTCCTCCGGGTGCTCCGGTTTCTTCCCACAGTCCAAAGATGTGCAGGTTAGGTGGATTGGCCGTGCTAAATTGCCCTTAATGTCCAAAATTGCCCTGAGTGTTGGGTGGGGTTACTGGGTTATGGGGTTGCGGGGATAGGGTGGAGGTGTGGGCTTGGGTAGGGTGCTCTTTCCAAGGGCCGGTGCAGTTCGATGGGTTGAATGGCCTCCTTCTGCACTGTAAATTCTATATTAAATTTTTATATATTGTTGAGTCTGATCATGAGGATTCCCTGGCCGTCTCGACTTTCCCGTGTTAGTCTGGGTTAGTGCTAGGGTCTGCTGAACTCTTGGTGTTTGGGTTTGACGATTCCTATTTCCTCGCTGTCGCCTGGGAGTTCGTGGAAACTGTCCTTAACTGTCCTTGATTTTCCCACTGATTGTCCTAATATCCGGAATTCGGAATTCTATTTCTCGGGGCTGCTGTCTCGGTGGTTGTTGTCGAGGGAGTATCCTGATGATAATTGCCCTCTATGGGACTGAGGTCGCTGTGATTTTCAGTTATCTCTTCTCGGAGACAGGATCTACTCCCATTTGGAAGCAAATGGACGTATTAGTGAGAGGCAGCACGGTTTTGTGAAGGGGAGGTCGTGTCTCACTAACTTGATAGAGTTTTTCGAGGAGGTCACTAAGATGATTGATGCAGGTAGGGCAGTAGATGTTGTCTATATGGACTTCAGTAAGGCCTTTGACAAGGTCCCTCATGGTAGACTAGTACAAAAGGTGAAGTCTCACGGGATCAGGGGTGAGCTGGCAAGGTGGATACAGAACTGGCTAGGCCATAGAAGGCAGAGAGTAGCAATGGAGGGATGCTTTTCTAATTGGAGGGCTGTGACCAGTGGTGTTCCACAGGGATCAGTGCTGGGACCTTTGCTCTTTGTAGTATATATAAATGATTTGGAGGAAAATGTAACTGGTCTGATTAGTAAGTTTGCAGACGACACAAAGGTTGGTGGAATTGCGGATAGCGATGAGGACTGTCGGAGGATACAGCAGGATTTAGATTGTCTGGAGACTTGGGCGGAGAGATGGCAGATGGAGTTTAATCCGGACAAATGTGAGGTAATGCATTTTGGAAGGTCTAATGCAGGTAGGGAATATACAGTGAATGGTAGAACCCTCAAGAGTATTGAAAGTCAAAGAGATCTAGGAGTACAGGTCCACAGGTCATTGAAAGGGGCAACACAGGTGGAGAAGGTAGTCAAGAAGGCATACGGCATGCTTGCCTTCATTGGCCGGGGCATTGAGTATAAGAATTGGCAAGTCATGTTGCAGCTGTATAGAACCTTAGTTAGGCCACACTTGGAGTATAGTGTTCAATTCTGGTCGCCACCCTACCAGAAGGATGTGGAGGCTTTAGAGAGGGTGCAGAAGAGATTTACCAGAATGTTGCCTGGTATGGAGGGCATTAGCTATGAGGAACGATTGAATAAACTCGGTTTGTTCTCACTGGAACGAAGGAGGTTGAGGGGAGACATGATAGAGGTATATAAAATTATGAGGGGCATAGACAGAGTGGATAGTCAGAGGCTTTTCCCCAGGGTAGAGGGGTCAATTACTAGGGGGCATAGGTTTAAGGTGAGAGGGGCAAGAGTAGATGTACGAGGCAAGTTTTTTACGCAGAGGGTAGTGGGTGCCTGGAACTCGCTACCGGAGGAGGTAGTGGAAGCAGGGACGATAGGGACATTTAAGGGGCATCTTGACAAATATATGAATAGGATGGGAATAGAAGGATATGGACCCAGGAAGTGTAGAAGATTGTAGTTTAGTGGGGCAGCATGGTCGGCACGGGCATAGAGGGCCGAAGGGCCTGTTCCTGTGCTGTACATTTCTTTGTTCTTTCTTCTTTGTTCTTTGAGACTGTCTTTTAAATCGTTTGCTGCTGTGAGTGCACTATTTTTAGTTGTCTCTGTTTTTTAACCAATGTCAATTTTGTTCCTTAGCAAACTTGTAAAGAAATTTTAAGATTTTTTTAACTTCAAATGGTGAAAGTACAAATTCAATTACTGACAAACTGCAAGCTGAGCTCTGACCTTGACTCAGAACGGAATTTAAGATTTTCTTAACAAGAGCTTTTCTAACATTCACAACGGAATTAATTCTTTATGTTAACAATTTTTTCTGACATTCACTAAAATGTTGGCTGCTTTTGGGAGGAAGCAGTTAGCTGCGGAGAATTGCACCGTAACAAAGACAACTGCCGTCTCCAGATTTCCACTTTAAACTGGTACCATTCAGTCGCTATCAATCCACAAATAAATATCAAGTAATTTAACACAAGTTTCTGGGCAATTCCAATCAATTGCCTGCTGAAATAATTAACTTACCTCCAAAACCCAATGTGCAGAGAGTGGGTGGAGATCTCGGTAATCCATTGGGTCCCTTTATACAAAGAACAAAGAAAATTACAGCACAGGAACAGGCCCTTCGGCCCTCCCAGCCTGCGCCGATCCAGATCCTTTATCTAAACCTGTCGCCTATTTTTCAAGGATCTACTTCCCTCTGTTCCCCGCCCGTTCATATATCTGTCTAGATGCATCTTAAATGATGCTATCGTGCCCGCCTCTACCACCTCCGCTGGCAAAGCGTTCCAGGTACCCACCACCCTCTGCGTAATAAACTTTCCACGCACATCTCCCTTAAACTTTCCCCCTCTCACCTTGAAATCGTGACCCCTTGTCATTGACACCCCCTCTTGGAAAAAGCTTGTTGCTATCCACCCTGTCCATACCCCTCATAATTTTGTAGACCTCAATCAGGTCCCCCCTCAACCTCCGTCTTTCCAACGAAAACAATCCTAATCTACTGAACCTTTCTTCATAGCTAGCACCCTCCATACCAGGCAACATCCTGGTGAACCTCCTCTGCACCCTCTCTAAAGCATCCACATCCTTCTGGTAATGTGGCGACCAAACTTAATATTGCTCTAACCCCCCCCCCCCCCCCCCGAAGAAATGTGTCTGTTTACACTAGAAGCTGTTGCAGGCGATATCTCTCAAAGCCTGTCTGATAAGCGCTCTCTCTGCAGTCCAAACCCTTTTGGCTGCTGTTAACCCATTGAGGGACTTCTGCTTTGACTGCCCAATGTCAGCAGGTGCCCTGTGCCCGGGGTCAGCAGGTGCCCTGTGCCCGGGGTCAGCAGGTGCCCTGTGCCCGGGGTCAGCAGGTGCCCAGTGTCCGGGGTCAGCAGGTGCCCTGTGCCCGGGGTCAGCAGGTGCCCTGTGCCCGGGGTCAGCAGGTGCCCAGTGTCCGGGGTCAGCAGGTGCCCAGGGTCAGCAGGTGGCCTGTGCCCGGAGTCAGCAGGTGCCCAGGGTCAGCAGGTGGCCTGCGCCCGGGGTCAACAGATGCAAAGGGCCCGAGGTCAGCAGGTGCCCTGTGCCCGGAGTCAGCAGGTGCCCAGTGCCCGGGGTCAGCAGGTGGCCTGTGTCCGGGGTCAGCAGGTGCCCAGTGCCCGGTGTCAGCAGGTGCCCGGGGTCAGCAGGTACCCAGGGTCAGCAGGTACCCAGGGTCAGCGGGTGCCCTGTGCGCGGGGTCAATAGATGCGAAGGGCCCGAGGTCAGTAGGTGGCCTGTGTGGGGTCAGCAGGTGCCCACTGCCCGGGGTCAGCAGGTGCCCAGTGCCAGGGATCAGCAGGAGGCCTGTGTCCGGGGTCAGCAGGTGCCCGGTGTCAGCAGGTGCCCGGTGTTAGCAGGTGCCCAGTGCCAGGGATCAGCAGGAGGCCTGTGTCCGGGGTCAGCAGGTGCCAGGGGTCAGCAGGTGCCCGGTGTCAGCAGGTGGCCTGTGTCCGAGGTCAGCAGGTGCCAGGGGTCAGCAGGTGCCAGGGGTCAGCAGGAGCCCTGTGCCCGGGGTCAGCAGGTGCCCTGTGCCCGGGGTCAGCAGGTGCCCTGTGCCCGGGGTCAGCAGGTGCCCTGTGCCCGGGGTCAGCAGGTGCCCGGTGTCAGCAGGTGCCCTGTGTCCGGGGTCAGCAGGTGCCCTGTGCCCGGGGTCAGCAGGTGCCCTGTGTCCAGGGTCAGCAGGTGCCCTGTGCCTGGGGACAGCAGGTGCCCTGTGCCCGGGGTCAGCAGGTGCCCTGTGCCCGGGGTCAGCAGGTGCCCTGTGTCCGGGGTCAGCAGGTGCCCTGTGCCTGGGGTCAGCAGGTGCCCTGTGCCCGGGGTCAGCAGGTGCCCTGTGCCGGGGGTCAGCAGGTGCCCTGTGCCCGGGGTCAGCAGGTGCCCAGTGTCCGGGGTCAGCAGGAGCCCAGTGTCCGGGGTCAGCAGGAGCCCTGTGCCCGGGGTCAGCAGGTGCTCTGTGCCCGGGGTCAGCAGGTGCCCAGTGCCCGGGGTCAGCAGGTGCCCTGTGCCCGGGGTCAGCAGGTGCCCTGTGTCCGGGGTCAGCAGGTGCCCTGTGCCTGGGGTCAGCAGGTGCCCTGTGCCCGGGGTCAGCAGGTGCCCTGTGCCGGGGGTCAGCAGGTGCCCTGTGCCCGGGGTCAGCAGGTGCCCAGTGTCCGGGGTCAGCAGGTGCCCAGTGTCCGGGGTCAGCAGGAGCCCTGTGCCCGGGGTCAGCAGGTGCCGTGTGCCCGGGGTCAACAGGTGCCCTGTGCCCGGGGTCAGCAGGTGCCGTGTGCCCGGGGTCAGCAGGTGCCCTGTGCCCGGGGTCAGCAGGAGCCCAGTGCCAGGGGTCAGCAGGTGCCCTGTGCCCAGGGTCAGCAGGTGCCCTGTGCCCGGGGTCAGCAGGTGCCCGGGGTCAGCAGGTGCCCAGTGCCCGGGGTCAGCAGGTGCCCAGTGCCAGGGGTCAGCAGGTGCCCTGTGTCCGGGGTCAGCAGGTGCACTTCCCCCACCCCCACTCCTCACCCCACCCCCACTCTCTCTCCCCCCCCCACTCCTCACCCCGCCCCCTCTCCTTCTCTCTCCACACTTTCCCCACACCCACTCCTCACTCCCAGCCAATTCTCTCCTCCACCCGAGCTCTCTTCCCCAACTCCCCTACCGCCACTCTCTCCCCTCCACTCCCCCGCACCCACTCTCTCCCCCGCCCACACTCTCTCCCCCGCCCCCACTCTCTCCCCCTTACCCACTCTCTCCCCCGCCCACACTCTCTCCCCCGCCCCACTCTCTCCCCCTCACCCACTCTCTCCCCCGCCCCCACTCTCTCCCCCGCCCCCACTCTCTCCCCCTGTTGCTCTTTTTAACCTTATTCTATTTGCTCTGATTACGTCACCTTTGCTCATGAGTCGCCAGGTATCTTTATGATACAGCCACGTGGTTCAAGTTTAGGTTATGATTAATAACACAGCACACCGCTTAGTAAGGATTAAAACAACGGTCATTTATTATATACAACAAGCAATATTAGTACACTAATACTACTATTTATATAATAAACCTATCACTACTGGCCAATACTTAACTTAGGAAGAGCCCACCAGGTCAGGGCAATGAATGGCTTGTCCAATCGGATCTGGTCCGCGGGATTCAAAAGGCTGCTACAGGTCGGTGGCTAGGCGTCTTTACCGGATAGCGATCGCTGGATTCAAACTTACTGTTGCCGGTTGCTGTTCTTGCGAAGGTCTCGAGCAGGCGAAGAGGAGAGAGAGAGAGATCTGAACTTGGACCCTCACTTTTATAGGGCCCAGGGGCTTCCCGCCTCCCGGGGCGGCCCTTGACCCCGAGTCCCAAGTGATTGGATCTGTCCCCAATCTCTGGGGTCGATGTGTCCAATGATGAGGCGATTCCTCGATCGGGGGGTGGTCGCTCACCTGTCTTTGTTTCGGCCACTGCAGCGCCGACAGGTCTGGCCCGGTATTCAATTGCTAATATGTTGCAATTGTTCCCGGGGATAGCCGATTTAACTGTGGATGTCTGGACAGATGGGCTGCAAACAGTCCTGAATGCAACTGCAAATACCTGGGTTGATGGGCTGTTGATAGCCCTGAGTATCGATCTGGGCTAACTTCCCAGAGTCGAATATGCAATACTGTCTGCAGCTGCCTGCTTGTGTCTTCTTAGCTGCTTTTCCCAGCAGTCTTTCGGGTTAGCCATTTCAAACTGGGTTTTGGATAGATTAATCGTAACGCAGCCATTTTACGTGGCTATAGTCCCGCCTTGTGATCCTAACGCGAAGCGTGAAGGATCACATAAATCTTCATTCCCTGACCGGGGGGGGGGCACCTCCTACATGGCCACTACTCTGACCCTAGCTGTGCACAAAAATTTACCTAAACAATTCTTGAGGGCGCTATGTCAGGCAGGGGCATGTATCTATAAAAAAATAATCTGGGAACCTCTAATTTTACCTAAACAATTTTTCAAGCATTATAGAATCTTTTCTCTCTAAACATACAATAACAATCACAACATTTAATATATTCTTTCCTGGCTTGGCAGTCAAGCTCAGGATCATACACTTCCATACATTTTCTTTTTATTTACAGGAAAAACCGCCAGTGCATGTTTTATTATTCATATGTCGCGGGGGTCTGGGGTCTGGTCATAGCTGAATATCGGGGATCGGATCCGATAGACCGGGGTTCGAGCGCGGTACGCTCTCCTTTTCCACTTGCGGAGGCGCATGGTCTGTACCGCACAACTGAGTATAGCCAATGCCAACAGTGCCTCAATGATGTACGACAGGGAGTACCAAGTTGTGAACTTGGCACACCAGGATAATGCAGTGTGGTTGGTGACTGGGCCCTCGGTACTACTGGGCCGTGAAGTGTTAACAGTAAAGGGGTTTGGAGTGATGGGGTCCGCGTTCCCGCGCAACCAAAGGTTCATCAAAAGAGTGTTGAGCACGAAGAAAGGAGTCCTCATGGCTGTCTTCTTTCTTTCCTTTTCCTGTGTTCGCTGGTTTTCTCCGGACTTGGAGCTTCTGGAGTTCTGTAAGACAAGCGTAGTGTGTGTAAATACTTCGGTTTAATATCTGGTGTGTTAGTGTGTCTGTCCTTCTTGGGGCCAATTAAACCCTTATAATTGGTCACAGTCTGTGACTCTCCCCCCATTTTTTTTTCAAAACAAATGTTTGGACACGGCACACTTCCCATTGGTGGACCAGTGCTAGGTTTATTATCCAAATGTTCCAGGATGTAAATAGCATGTGGCAGCAACCCAAAGGTTGCCTAAATAAAATAAAACTGTTTTTGAAAGAAAAGGTCGAATGAGGTGCGTGTGGGCTGCGACGGGTAAGATTTGGGTGGAGTCCCCGGGTAGGACGGCTACCAATACCGTATCTTCCCTACCCGAGCGTTTTTGACCAACGGGGGGGTCCCCAGGCAGAGCGGGTCTCACGCCGTTTCTCCACTGCCTGAGCGACCAAAGAACGGACAAAAATGTAGTCATCATGGTGGGGTTACTGATCTGATTCTACCATCCAATCAGAAGAGTAGCTACGATCGGGCGTCTGGTCTGGTGACCACGTATCAGCTGAAAAGCTAGTTCCTCTGAATGGGCGTCTGGTCTCGGGGGGGCCTCTGAGGCAAGTCCTCCGAGGTTTCGGCAGAATGGGCGTGTGGCCGCGGTGGGTGTCAGTGGGAAAAGTTAAAAAGTTCAGGTGAATGGGTGTGGGGCGGTGAGAAAATTCTCCTGTAGGACGAACAACATTTAACAAACAGACAGACAACATAAAACATTCTGCAGGTTCCATCAGGAAGGACAACACTTTTCACCAAGTGTCTCCTTTAAATCATCATGTGGACACCTCAGTCCTCGGTTGCGAACAGGGTCGCAAAAGGGTTGGCGGCTTGGGAGTCAGGCCCGAGGTCGTCACCGTCTCCCGGGTGCCAAACTCTGGAATGGATCAGGGCGGAAAGGGCTGCGTGGTGTGAGTTGGGATCGTCCTCGTTGTTGCGGACGAGTCTGCAGGAGTTGTCGCGGTGCCAATGAGTAGGGTCGAGTTGGGTGGGGACAAAGTCGGAGTCGTCCGTGTAGTTCGGTGGTCGGTGGTGGGGTTTATTTAAGTGGGTGATGAGGAAGGGGTCACTGGAGTCGAGTTCGGAGTTGCTGGGTGTGGGACCAGGATGGTAGGGAGGCGTGCTGTGGCTGTCGTCAGAGTCACAGTCGCTGTCTGTGCTGCTGCAGTCTGTGGGCGTTCCGGGGCGGAGCGTAAAGTTCGTGGGTGGAGTCGGGGGCGAGTCCGTGTCTGGGCTGGATGTGGAAGGGGTGGGAGTGGTTACGTTGGATGTGGGCGGGGTTTGGTCGGCTGCGTCAAGCATGACGTGGTGGGAGTGGTTTGACTGTGCTCCATAAACCTTGAGCTGGTTTATGTGAAACCATGCAGTCTTACCATTTTGGTATTTAATTTTATATACCGACGGGCTTATTTTGTCCGTAATTGAATAAGGACCCGAGTATTTTGGAGACAGAAACGTGCTGGGGTTGTACACGGACAGCATTACTTGCTGTCCTATGTTGTACTCCGTCGCATGTACTGCCTTAGCAAAACAGGCCTTGCTCTGTTTTCTTTTAGTGCCCAGTTTAACAGCGGCTGCTCACTGAGCCGTTTCTATATTTGCAAGTAGTTGTTCCACGGCCTTCTCATGGGTGAGGGCCATGACTTCGGGGTTGGTTAGGTCTAAACCCAGCAAGTATTCTGTCCCTTTCATGGGGCGTCCGGCCATGAGGGTGTGTGGGGTGTAACCTGTGGAGGTGGAAACTGTTGCGCAAAAACATCAGTGCAAAGGGGAGGACCGAATCCCAAGTGGTGTTGTTCTGCTGGACCATTTTTCGGAGGGTGGATTTTAGGGTCCGATTCATGCGCTCCACTATACCACTCGACTGAGGGTGGTACGCAATGTGAAATTTTTGGGTTATGCCAAATATCGTGAGGACGTTCTGCATGACCCGTCCCGTAAAGTGAGAACCTTGGTCCGATTCAATACTGCGGGGGAGTCCCCATCTTGTGAAGATGTGGTGGGTTAGGATTTTGGCGGTGGTTTTTGCGGTGTTGGTGCGGGCTGGAAATGCTTCCACCCACTTGGTAAAGGTGTCAATGACCACCAGAACATATTTATAGCCATTCCTGCAAGGGGGCAATGGACCTATAAAATCGATCTGGAGGTTAGTCCAGGGGCCTTTAACGGGTCGGGTGTGGCTGAGATGTGCCTTTTTGGCATACCTATCTGGGTTGTTTTGCGCGCAGATGAGGCAATTTTCGATGTAATGGGATACATCCTCTTTAAGATTTGGCCACCAACAAAGCGGCTTGAGGTGGGCTGTAGTGGGATCGATTCCCTGGTGTCCATGGCCGTCATGGAATAGACAGATCATCTGATTCCTATCTTGTACAGGAACCACGCAAAGGCTGTCTTTTAGCACCACACCATCATGTGTGGTTATGGTATTCCGGAACCTCTCGTATGAGGCTGGAAACTTCCCTTTCACGATCTCAGTGAGAGCGCTATCCTGCTTCTGGGCCGTTACTATATCCTCGATCCTAGTCTGCGCGACCTGAACTGCACTCACTGGTGCACTCACTGGGGCGCTCTCGGGGGGCTTCCAAAAGTACCCATGCCTGGATCCTGCCTTAGCCAGTGCGTCGGCTTTTACATTTCCAGGGGGGGAGGAACGATGGTGGCTGCGGACTTTTATAATGCCAAAAGTTCTGTTCTTGGCCTTTTCCAGAATATGGTGGAGTAATGGGGCTGAGGGGAGGGGTTTTCCATCCGCGGAAACAAATCCTCTTGTTTCCCAGAGGGGCAGAAATTCGGCGAGGCTGTTGCAGACATAGAGACTGTCTGAATATATGTCTGCTGGGCTGGGGAAGGAATCTGGGTGGTCTACAATGTAGGCGATGGCCACAAGCTCTGCTGCCTGCGCGCCTAAGTGTCCGGGTAATTTTAATGCGATTTCTTCGAGGGCGCGTCCCTGCGCGTCCTCCACATAAATCCCACAACCTGTTATGCGTTGCCCATCCAGGATTGTGGAAGATCCATCCACATAAATCCTGATGGGGTCACACGTGTCCGGGTAAGGGGGGTTCTGAGATGGAGTGGCTAGTTTTCTGGGGGGTGTTCTGGCTATAAAGGGGCCTGTATTATGGTGGGGTGAGATGATTTCACACTCGTGGGGGGCTCCAAGGTACTGTAGATTGTCCGCTAAGTATGTGTGAGTCTTTGTCTGTTTTACTGTGATGTCCCGTCCTTGTAAGAGAAGGGTCCACCGAGCAGCGCGGATTTGGCTGACGGTACCGTCTTTAAGTCGTCCGTCCAGTAAAAGTTGTGTGGGGGTGTGCTCGGTCAACATGGTGATGGGGTTCAGTCCAGTAATGTATGAAAAGTACTGGACTGCCCAGAAAACTGTGAGCAGGTGTCTCTCACAGGCTGAAAATCCCTGCTCCACAGCATCTAAAATTCGGGAGGCATTAGCCACGGGTCTTAGCTGGTCGTGCCGTTCCTGTAGGAGCACGGCCGAAAGGGTGCGGTCTGTGGTCGCTCCCTCTATGGCGAAAGGGGAAAGTGGGTCGGGAACTTGTAGTGCGGGGGCTGCTATGAGTGCCTGTTTTAATGAGTCCACAGCATCCGTATGCTGCGGAAGCCTCTCCCAGGGGGCTCCTTTCTTTAGGAGGTCTGAGAGGGGCGCTGCCTTGCTGGCGAAACCGTCAATGTGGTTTCGGCAGTAGCCAACCAATCCTAAAAACGACCGGAGGGCTGACACGTGTTGGGGAAGGGGCAATTTAGCGATCGAGTCAATTCTTTTGTGCTCGATCTCGCGTTTGCCGTGTGTGATGATAGTACCCAAATATATCACCTTTTCTTCCAATATTTGGGCCTTTTTGGGGTTTACTTTACAGCCAATGGAGTGTAGTAACTCCAGGAGTTCGGACAGAAGCTCAATGTGCTCTTCCTTTGTGTCTGTCTGCAGTAGTAGATCGTCTACATACTGTACCAGACATTCGGGGCGAGAAGATTTTGCTAGTCCATTTGCCAGCTGTCGGTGGAAAATGGAGGGGGAGTTGTGGAAGCCTTGTGGCAGGCATGTCCACGTGTACTGCTGAGCTCGGAAAGTGAAGGCAAATTTGTACTGGCACGCCTTTGCCAATGGAATGGACCAGAATCCATTACTGACGTCCAAAACCGTGAAATATCGGGCATGGAGTCCCTGTTTGAGCATGGTCTCGGGACTTGTTGCAATGGTGGGGGCTGCTGCGGGAGTGACTTTATTGAGTTCCCGATAATCAATGGTCAAACGCCATGATCCGTCGGGTTTCCTTATTGGCCAAATCGGGGCATTGTTAGTCGAGGCTACCGGTCTTAGGACGCCCTGTTCTAACAAGCTTTCTATGACCTTTAGGATTTCTCCCTCCGCTTCTAGGGGAAATCCGTGCTGTTTCTGGGGTCTTGGGTCCGGTCCGGTTATCTGTACGGAGCCGGTCATCCGTCCACAGTCGTGTTTATGGGGTGCGAATGCTGCCCTGTTTTTCTGCAGGACGGCCCGAACCTGTCGGTCCGTGCTGAGTGTGCTGGGGTTAAACCAAAACTCGCCCACGGCGCTGAGTTTGTTCATGTAGTCCCCTTTATTGAGTGTTGCGGGGGCTCTAGCGGATTTCGCCATCTTCCAGACACACTGGTTGACTGGATCGAAGGAGAGGTGGTGAGAGTTCATAAAATCGATCCCTAAAATGTGCTCTGCTGTTGGGGGCAGGTCGACTAACACTACGGGGTGCTTTGTATTAATATTTCCGATCTGGATGGGTACAGGGGTCGTGATATGCCCCTGTTGTGAGTGGCCTGTGAAGCCGCTGAGGGTGATAGTGGCTGTGGTGGGCCACGTGTCCTTACCAAGGGTGGAGGAATTTAAGGTTGTGCGGGACCCTCCTGTGTCCCAGAGAAGCTCGATCGGCTGTCCCCTAACCTTTGCTGCGACTATGGGTCGTCCTGACCTATCCCAAAGGGTATCGCAGACCCAGCTGGGGGAGCCTATACACGGTCAGTCCGTTCCGGTCATGTCTGTCTGATCGGACTGGGGCTAACGCTATGTATGGGCTCGGCCTTTTTCTTATTGGGAGCGCCGGTCTGATGGGCTCGTTGTGGTTTTTTAGGGCCATTGCATTCTCTAGCAAAATGTCCCAATTGTCCGCAATTGTAGCACTCTTGCGGTTTGGCTGGGGGGCTGTTCTTTCCCTCGTTTACCAAGGCGGGGTTGTGGAGAGTGGTTCTTACTGCCTGCACGTCTGCGGCGGCTTGGTTTTCCTCGGGGGTTCTAGTTGCTGATTTACCGTGAGCCGCTTGTTCCCAAACGCGGGACAATCGTTTGACCACCCACTTCTCATTATGAGCCTCCTCTGAGGGGTCATAATTGCTACAGGCATTCTGTCCTGCTTCCGTGGCATGGGAGATAAGGGTGCGGGTCCACTTGGCCATATTGTCTGGGGACAAATGGGCACGATCTACGTTGCCGAAAACGGCTTCAAAATGAATCCACAAGCGTCCTGCGAACGCTGTGGGGTGTTCAGACTTTTTCTGTCTGCATTTATTCAGACCGTCTACGGGGTCGCCCCGGTTATACCCGATCGCATCCAGGATGGAGGCCTGCATTTCTGCAAGGGTGCCTCCTCCTACATTCTGTGGGTCGGGAAGGGCTGCTGCGACCGATGGGTCTAAGCTGAGGACCGTGAGCTTTACCTGCTCTTTTTAAAAAATATATATTTATTAAAGTTTTTTAACACAATTTTTCTCCCTTACAAACAATAACCTCCCCCCCCCCACCCCCCCCACTCCCCCCCCCCCCCCCCCCCCCCCCGCCGTAACAAAAAAAAATGAGAAGTCGCGCAGAGCAAGATATAGACATGGCAAAATGATATATTTACACAGCTTTGTACACTGGCCCTCACCCGTACGTGCCAGTTTCCCAACCCTTCATATTATCTCTTGCTCATCCACCCTCCCAGGCAGTCCCCCCTCTCCTCCCCCCCTCCCAGGACGTCCCCCCGCCCCCCCCCCCCCCCACCGCCCCCCCCCCCCCCCCCCAAGGTTGCTGCTGCTGCTGACCGACCTTCCTCTAACGCTCCGCGAGATAGTCTAGGAACGGTTGCCACCGCCTGTAGAACCCCTGTGCAGACCCTCGCAAGGCGAACTTAATCCTCTCCAACTTTATGAACCCAGCCATATAATTTATCCAGGCCTCCAGGCTGGGGGGCTTCGCCTCCTTCCACATTAGCAAGATCCTTCGCCGGGCTACTAGGGACGCAAAGGCCAGAATGCCGGCCTCTTTCGCCTCCTGCACTCCCGGCTCGTCCACTACTCCAAATATTGCTAGCCCCCAGCTTGGCTTGACCCGGACTTTCACCACCTGAGATATTGCTCCCGCCACTCCCCTCCAGAACCCCTCCAGTGCCGGGCATGACCAAAACATATGGACATGGTTCGCCAGGCTCCCTGAGCACCTTCCACATCTGTCCTCTACCCCAAAGAACCTACTCAACTTCGCCCCCGTCAAGTGCGCTCTGTGGACCACCTTAAATTGTATCAGAATGAGCCTGGCACACGAGGAGGAGGAATTAACCCTACCTAGGGCATCAGCCCACAGACCTTCCTCGATCTCCTCCCCCCAGCTCCTCCTCCCATTTACCCTTCAACTCTTCTACCAGCGCTTCCCCCTCTTCTTTCAACTCCTGGTGTATTTCCGACACCTTGCCCTCCCCGACCCATACACCCGAGATCACCCTATCTTGAACTTCTTGTGCCAGGAGCAACGGGAATTCCCTCACCTGTCGCCTCACAAAAGCCCTCACCTGCATATATCTAAAGGCATTTCCCGGGGGTAACTCGAACTTCTCCTCCAGTGCCCCTAGGCTCGCAAACGTCCTGTCGATGAACAGGTCCCCCATTCTTCCAATCCCCGCCCGATGCCAGCTCTGGAACCCCCCGTCCATCTTCCCCGGGACAAACCGGTGGTTACCCCTGATCGGGGACCACACCGATGCTTCCATTGCACCCCGGTGCCGTGTCCACTGG
This sequence comes from Scyliorhinus torazame, assembly GCF_047496885.1. Classification (NCBI taxonomy): domain Eukaryota; kingdom Metazoa; phylum Chordata; class Chondrichthyes; order Carcharhiniformes; family Scyliorhinidae; genus Scyliorhinus; species Scyliorhinus torazame. The sequence continues at coordinate 47,182,992 of NC_092731.1, forward strand.
CCCCAGATCCTAGCGTTGCCGCCACCACCGGGCTCGTGGTATACTTTGTCGGCGAGAGCGGCAGCGGTGCCGTCACCAACACCCCCAGGCTCGTTCCTTTACAGGACACCATCTCCATCCTCTTCCATGCCGCCCCCTCTCCCTCCATAACCCACTTGCGGATTTGCTGCCCAGTAGTAGCTCCCCAGGTTTGGCAGCGCCAACCTCCTTGGTCCCTACTGCGTTCCAGGAACCCTCTCCTTACTCTCGGGGTCTTATTCGCCCACACAAACCCCATAATACTCCTGCCTACTCTCTTAAAAAAGCGATCCACATTGCAGTGGGTCCTTGTCCCGCTTTAGGATCAAAGAAATTGTTGCTTCCGACATTGTCGGGGGCAGGGTCCCCTCCTCTCTTGCCTCATTAAAGGTCCTCACCAGTAGCGGGGCCAACAGGTCTGCGTACTTCCTGTAGAACTCCACCGGGAATCCGTCCGGTCCCGGGGCCTTCCCCGCCTGCATGCTCCCCAAACTCTTTCTCAGCTCCTCCAACCCAATTGGTGCCCCCAAACCAGCCACCTCTTGCTCCTCCACCCTCAGGAATCTCAGCTGATCTAGGAATCGTCTCATCCCCTCTTCCTCCGCTGGGGGCTGGGATCTGTACAGCTGTTCATAAAAGGCCTTGAATACCTTGTTTATTTTCGTCGCACTCCGAACCGTGGCTCCCCTTCCATCTTTGACTCCCCCTATTTCTCTCGCTGCCATCCTCTAACGGAGCTGGTGTGCCAGCATCCGACTAGCCTTTTCCCCATACTCGTAGGTCACCCCCTGCGCTTTCCTCCACTGTGCCTCCGCCTTCCCTGTGGTCAACAGGTCAAACTCCGCCTGGAGCCGTCGTCTTTCCCCAAGTAATCTTTCCTTTCCATACCCTCCATACCCTTTCCATACCCTCTGTCTTCTCCCTATGAGCCCGAATGGAAATTAGCTCTCCCCTGATCACCGCCTTCAACGCCTCCTATACCACCCCCACCCGCACCTCCCCGTTGTCGTTGGCCTCCAAGTACCTTTCGATACACGCCCTCACCTTCCCACACACCACCTCGTCCGCCAGCAGTCCCACATCCAGCCGCCACAACGGGAGTTGGTCCCTCTCCTCTCCCAGCTCCAGTTCCACCCAGTGCGGGGCATGGTCCGAAACGGCTATAGCCGAATACTCCGTCCCCTCCACCCTCGGGATGAGTGCCCTACCCAGAACAAAGAAATCTATCCGGGAGTAGGCTTTGTGTACATGGGAGAAGAAAGAAAATTCCCTGGCCTGCGGCCTTGCAAACCGCCATGGGTCCACTCCCCCCCATCTGATCCATAAACCCCCTAAGTACCTTGTCCGCCACTGGCCTCTTTCCAGTCCTTGATTTGGAGCGATCCAGTGCTGGATCCAACACTGTATTGAAGTCCCCTCCCATTATCAGGCCTCCTATCTCCAGGTCCCGAATGCGCCCCAACATGCGCTTCATGAATCCTGCATCATCCCAGTTCGGGGCGTATACGTTTACCAACACCACCCACATCCCTTGCAGCCTACCGCTCACCATTAGATATCGCCCTCCATTGTCCGCTACAATAGTCTTGGCCTCAAATGACACCCGCTTTCCCACCAATATTGCCACCCCTCTATTCTTTGCGTCCAGTCCCGAGTGGAATACATGTCCTACCCATCCCTTTCTTAGCCTGACCTGGTCCGCCACCTTCAGATGTGTCTCTTGGAGCATGGCCACGTCCGCCTTCAGTCCCTTTAAGTGCGCGAACACTCGAGCCCTCTTCACCGGCCCATTCAGGCCCCTCACGTTCCACGTTATCAGCCGATTGGAGGGGCTCTCACCCCCCCCACGCCCCGTCGACTCGCCATCTCCTTTTCTGGGCCAGTCCCGTGTCCACGCCTCCCTCACCCTCCAGTCCCCCAGAGGGGGGACCCCCGTCCCGACCACCTCTTCTGTGTCCCATTCCCTTTCGGCCAGTGCAGCAGCAACCCTTTCCACCCCCCCCCCCCACTTCCCCCCCTCCCCTCCCCCCCCCCCCCCCCGATAGACCCCTGTCTAGCTTTTTTGCTCCCCCCATGTCACTCCCGTAAGTCAGCTGAACGCCTGCTGACCCCGGCTTCCCCCGCTGTCCCATTGACCTCCCCGCGTGGGAGTCTCCCAATCCATATGCATTCCTTCGTTCCCCTTCCAGCCTTTCTTCCCGCGCGCAGGAAAACAGCCCGCGCTTTCCAAAGCCCACTCCGCCCCCTCTGGCGCAGCTCCTGTCGCGGCCTTGTCTCTCTCCCCCAGCCCATGTAACATTTCCTACGCATGATTGACCCCCCTATATACAACAACCATCACACATCAAACCTCAAACATCCCCCCTACCCTCACAAACCCTCAGTTAGAGTCCAACTTTTCGGCTTGTACAAAGGTCCACGCCTCTTCAGGCGTTTCGAAGTAATAGTGTTGGCCCATGTATGTGACCCACAATCGCTCTGGCTGCAGCATTCCGAATTTCACATCTTTCCGGTACAACGCCGCTTTGGCCCGGTTGAAACCCGCTCTCCGCTTTGCAACCTCCGTGCTCCAGTCCGGGTATATTCGGATCTCTGCATTGTCCCACTTACTGCTCCGCTCCTTCTTGGCCCATCTCAGGACCCTCTCTCTGTCCGTGAACCGGTGGAACCTCACCACCATCGCCCTTGGCGGCTCATTTGCCTGGGGCTTCTTCGCCAGCACCCGGTGTGCCCCGTCCAACTCCAGCGGCCTCGAAGGGGCCTTCGTGCCCATCATCGCCTCGAGCATCGTGCTCGCGTATGCCCCGGCATCAGCCCCCTCCACTCCCTCAGGGAGACCCAGGATTCGCAGATTCTTTCTCCTCGACCCGTTCTCCAGGTCTTCGAGTCTTCCCGCCCACCTCTTGTGTAGCGCCTCGTTCTGCTCCACTCTCACCGCCAGGCCCACGAGCTCGTCCTCATTCTCACTGACTCTTTTCTGTACCTACTGGATCTTAGCTTCGTGGACCTTCTGGGTGATCCCGAGTCCTTCAATTGCCGAAAGCGTAGGCGCCAACATCTCCTTGCGCATCTCCTCGCGCTGCTCCTCGATGAACTCCTGCAGCTCCCCTTTGTCCCTGGCCGCTGCCATTTTGTTTTCTTCCCCTCGCTTCTCCCGTTGCTCCAGTGCCGCTCCTTTGGCCGTTACACTTCTGGTCCGTTTAAAAAGTCTATGGAAACTCCTGAAAAAGGTCTGAGAGTCAGTTCCAGACGGGAGCTGCCGAATAGAACATAGAACATAGAAAATACAGCACAGAACAGGCCCTTCGGCCCACGATGTTGTGCCGAACCTCTGTCCTAGATTAATCATAGATTATCATTGAATTTACAGTGCAGAAGGAGGCCATTCGGCCCTTTGAGTCCGCACCGGCTCTTGGAAAGAGCACCATACCCAAACTCAACACCTCCACCCAACACCAAGGGCAATTTGGACATTAAGGGCAATTTATCATTGGCCAATTCACCTAACCCGCACATCTTTGGACTGTGGGAGGAAACCGGAGCACCCGGAGGAAACCCACGCAGACACGGGGAGGACGTGCAGACTCCGCACAGACAATGACCCAAGCCGGAATCGAACCTGGGACCATGGAGCTGTGAAGCAATTGTGCTATCCACAATGCTACCGTGCTGCCCTTAAGAACAAATAAATCTACACTATATCATTTTACCGTAATCCATGTACCTATCCAATAGCTGCTTGAAGGTCCCTAATGTTTCCGACTCAACTACTTCCACAGGCAGTGCATTCCATGCCCCCACTACTCTCTGGGTAAAGAACCTACCTCTGATATCCCTCCTATATCTTCCACCTTTCACCTTAAATTTATGTCCCCTTGTAATGGTGTGTTCCACCCGGGGAAAAAGTCTCTGACTGTCTACTATATCTATTCCCCTGATCATCTTATAAACCTCTAGCAAGTCGCCCCTCATCCTTCTCCGCTCTAATGAGAAAAGGCCCAGCACCCTCAACCTTTCCTCGTAAGACCTACTCTCCATTCCAGGCAACATCTAGGTAAATCTTCTTTGCACCTTTTCCAGAGCTTCCACATCCTTCCTAAAATGAGGCGACCAGAACTGTACACAGTACTCCAAATGTGGCCTTACCAAAGTTTTGTACAGCTGCATCATCACCTCACGGCTCTTAAATTCAATCCCTCTGTTAATGAACGCGAGCACACCATAGGCCTTCTTCACAGCTCTATCCACTTGAGTGGCAACTTTCAAAGATGTATGAACATAGACCCCAAGATCTCTCTGCTCCTCCACATTGTCAAGAACTCTACCGTTAACCCTATATTCCGCATTCATATTTGTCCTTCCAAAATGGACAACCTCACACTTTTCAGGGTTAAACTCCATCTGCCACTTCTCAGCCCAGCTCTGCATCCTATCTATGTCTCTTTGCAGCCGACAACAGCCCTCCTCAATATCCACAACTCCACTAATCTTCGTATCGTCTGCAAATTTACTGACCCACCCTTCAACTCCCTCATCCAAGTCATTAATGAAAATCACAAACAGCAGAGGACCCAGAACTGATCCCTGCGGTACGCCACTGGTAACTGGGATCCAGGCTGAATATTTGCCATCCACCACCACTCTCTGACTTCTATCGGTTAGCCAGTTCGTTATCCAACTGGCCAAATTTCCCACTATCCCATGCCTCCTTACTTTCTGCATAAGCCTACCATGCCTTACTAAAATCCATGTACACTACATCCACTGCTTTACCTTCATCCACATGCTTGGTCACCTCCTCAAAGAATTCAATAAGATTTGTAAGGCAAGACCTACCCCTCACAAATCCGTGCTGACTATCCCTAATCAAGCAGTGTCTTTCCAGATGCTCAGAAATCCTATCCTTCAGTACCCTTTCCATTACTTTGCCTACCACCGAAGTAAGACTAACTGGCCTGTAATTCCCAGGGTTATCCCTTGTTCCTTTTTTGAACAGGGGCACGACATTCGCCACTCTCCAATCCCCTGGTACCACCCCTGTTGACAGTGAGGACGAAAAGATCATTGTCAACGGCTCTGCAATTTCATCTCTTGCTTCCCATAGAATCCTTGGCTATATCCCGTCAGGCCCGGGGGACTTGTCTATCCTCAAGTTTTTCAAAATGCCCAACACATCTTCCTTCCTGACAAGTATTTCCTCGAGCTTACCAATCTGTTTCACACTGTCCTCTCCAACAATATCGCCCCTCTCATTTGTAAATACAGAAGAAAAATACTCATTCAAGACCTCTCCTATCTCTTCAGACTCAATACACAATCTCCCGCTACTGTCCTTGATCGGACCTACCCTCGCTCTAGTCATTCTCATATTTCTCACATATGTGTAAAAGGCCTTGGGGTTTTCCTTGATCCTACCCGCCAAAGATTGTTCATGCCCTCTCTTAGCTCTCCTAATCCCTTTCTTCAGTTCCCTCCTGGCTATCTTGTATCCCTCCAATGCCCTGTCTGAACCTTGTTTCCTCAGCCTTACATAAGTCACCTTTTTCCTCTTAACAAGACATTCAACCTCTCTTGTCAACCATGGTTCCCTCACTCGACCATCTCTTCCCTGCCTGACAGGGACATACATATCAAGGACACGTAGCACCTGTTCCTTGAACAAGTGCGACCTACTCCTCCATGGCTGCCACCGGAAGCCTTGTCCCCGCTTCTTCAATGGCCCTGGTAGATCCTTTCACAGTTGTTCCCTCTGATGCTAGAATTCACCTTTGATAGAGTCAAGTCAGATTGCAGCTTTAAGCTTGCCCTTCCCCCGCCTGCATGCTGGAAGAGGCCCTTGTCTAAACCTGCAGCCAAAGCCAAATCCTTTACTGTTTCTGGCGGGTCTGGCAGCCAAAAGACATAACGTTCCTGGGGGACACTGTCAGGGGGATGCTGCAGTCTTCTTCCTACACCGGGAAATGTCAAACAAATGCCGGGGGGGCCCTGTAAAAGAGCCCAAAAGTCCGTTCCAAGCGGGAGCTACCGAATATGCGACTTAGCTCTGCATAGCCGCACCCGGAAGTCCGCTTTACCTGCTCTTTCTCATCCAGGCCGTACATGGTCGCCTGGTGTTTGACGGTGGCAAAGAAATGGTGTGGGTCTGAAGCGGGGAGGAACGGTGTGATTTTGGCACACGCGTCCCGTAATTGGGTCACTGTGAGGGGGGTGGAATATAAGACCTCCGCCTCGTCTGCTGTGGCGGTGCGGTGGGTTGTTACAGGGTTCATGGGAGCCTGTATTATCTTTTGTGTGGGGGGTGGGGGTGCTCTCCTCCTTTGGGGTTTTCCCTGCGCACATGCTCCCTGATCATATCTCTGCACTGTCTCTTGCAATTCTTCCCAATCAGGGCCATCTTCCTGGTCTAAACTTTCCCCAAAGGTTTCTTGAAATCCCTTTTGGACAGAAAGCAGTGCTTTCAAGTCTGCAATCTGCTTTCGGCACTTTGCATGGTCCAAAGTACTCTGCCTTTGTTCCGTGGTTGTGGCGTGGAGCGCTCTCAAGGCTGCCTTGAGATCATTGCATTGTTTCTGGAGCGTCTCTAACTGGTTTTCTGTTTCTTTCTTTACCAGGACTGCACGCTGCAGGTCCTGATAAGCCTTTTCATATTGTGACTGGAAACTACTTAAGTGCGCCAGACAAGATTGGTGACCCCGTTTGGCGTCAGCCACCTCTTCGTCCTTTGCTGCTAATTTCCCTTTTAACTCCAGGTTCTCTTTCTCAATTTCGCATACATCGATTTTACCCATCCGATGTATGCCTTCTATTTCCTTGCGGAGCGTCCTGACGACCTCCTCTGTGCCTCGCAATTGTGCCAGACAGGACACAATTGCCATCGGCTTGCGCGCTTTTGCTAAACTCTTTTTGTGGATCTCACTCAGGTTCTCCCACCAAGTATGCCCTATACTTCCAGGACCTGAGTCGTCGTTATTGCAGAAATCCTTCCACATGGGCCATCCTTTGCCCTGCAGAATTTTGCGGATTTCCACTTTCCAAACGGGACACTGTCCCGCTCCTACGCTGCTGACTGGTGCGACAGCAAAATCTTCGGGGTTCATGAGGCGCTGCATCGCTTGCATTGCCTGCATGGCTCTCTCTTGTCTGCTCGTTACGTTTGAATTTGGAACAGGGGGGCTAAGGTGGTGTGGTAGATGCGGGTACGGCTTGCGCTAATTTCCGAAATACCAACGGCCGACAGTTTTGACGCAACAGAAAATCTATCAGTTTTGCCTTATAACCCTGTTAGTTACGCATGCATATACACCCTTCCGAATTGGGAAATATTAACCAGAACCGCTTGAACACTTGTGGATTTTTTTTTGTTTTGTTTCCGATTGGATTCTAATTCAAATGTTGGGGTTCTCCCGGAGTGGTTTTCCACTTCTAAGTCGGGTCCCGTCAGGATGTCGCCAATTATGTTGCTCTTTTTAACCTTAGTCTATTTGCTCTGATTACATCACCTTTGCTCATGAGTCGCCAGGTATCTTTATGATACCGCCACGTGGTTCAAGTTCAGGTTATGATTACTAATACAGCACACCGCTTAGTAAGGATTAAAACAACGGTCATTTATTATATACAACAAGCAATATTAATACCCTAATATTACTATTTATATAATAAACCTATCACTACTGGCCAATACTTAACTTAGGAAGAGCCCACCAGGTCAGGGAAATGAATGGCTTGTCCAATCAGATCTCGCCCGCGGGATTCAAAAGGCTGCTACAGGTCGGTGGCTCGGTGTCTCTACCGGATAGCGATCGCTGGATTCAAACTTACTGTTGCCGGTTGCTGTTTTTGCGAAGGTCTCGAGCAGGCGAAGAGGAGAGAGAGAGAGATCTGAAAATGGACCCTCGCTTTTATAGGGCCCAGGGGCTTCCCGCCTCCCGGGGCGGCCCTTGACCCTGAGTCCCAAGTGATTGGATCTGTCCCCAATCTCTGGGGTCGATGTGTCCAATGGTGAGGCGATTCCTCGATCGGGGGGTGGTCGCTCACCTGTCTTTGTTTCGGCCATTGCAGGCGCCGACAGGTCTGGCCCGGTATTCAATTGCTAATATGTTGCAATTGTTCCCGGGGATAGCCGATTTAACTGCAGATGTCTGGATAGATGGGCTGCAAACAGTCCTGAATGCAACTGCAAATACCTGGGTTGATGGGCTGTTGATAGCCCTGAGTATCGATCTGGGCTAACTTCCCAGAGCCGAATATGCAATACTGTCTGCAGCTGCCTGCTTGTGTCTCGTTAGCTGTTTTTCCCAGCAGTCTTTCGGGTTAGCCATTTTAAACTGGGTTTTGGCCAGATTAATCGGAACGCAGCCAATTTACGTGGCTACACCCCTCACTCTCTCCCCCTCACCCACTCTCTGCCCCACCCTCACTCTCTCCGCCGCCCCCACTCTCTCCCCCGCCCGAACTCTCTCCCCCTCACCCACACTATCCCCCGCCCCCACTCTCTCCCCTGCCCCCACTCTCTCCCCCGCCCACACTCTCTCCCCCGCCCACACTATCTCCCCCGCCCCGACTCTCTCCCCCGCCCCCACTCTCTCCCCCGCCCCCACTCTCTCCCCCGCCCACACTCTCTCCCCCCGCCCCCACTCTCTCCCCCGCCCCCACTCTCTCCCCCGCCCCCACTCTCTCGCCCGCCCCCACTCTCTCGCCCGCCCCCACTCTCTCCCCGCCCCCACTCTCTCGTCCGCCCCCACTCTCTCCCCCGCCCACACTCTCTCCCCCGCGCCCACTCTCTCGTCCGCCCCCACTCTCTCCCCCGCCCCCACTCTCTCGCCCGCCCCCACTCTCTCGCCCGCCCCCACTCTCTCCCCGCCCCCACTCTCTCGTCCGCCCCCACTCTCTCCCCCGCCCACACTCTCTCCCCCGCGCCCACTCTCTCGTCCGCCCCCACTCTCTCCCCCGCCCCCACTCTCTCCCCCGCCCCCACTCTCTCGCCCGCCCCCACTCTCTTGCCCGCCCCCACTCTCTCCCCGCCCCCACTCTCTCGTCCGCCCCCACTCTCTCCCCCGCCCACACTCTCTCCCCCGCACCCACTCTCTCCCCGCCCCCACTCTCTCCCCCGCCCCCACACTCTCCCCCGCCCCCACTCTATCCACCGCCCCCACTCTCTCCCCCGCCCCCACTCTCTCCCCGCCCCCACTCTCTCGTCCGCCCCCACTCTCTCGTCCGCCCCCACTCTCTCCCCCGCCCCCAATCTCTCCCCCGCCCCCACTCTCTCGTCCACCCCCGCTCTCTCGACCGCCCCCACTCTCTCGTCCGCCCCACTCTCTCGACCGCCCCCACTCTCTCTCCCGCCCCCGCTCTCTCGACCGCCCCCGCTCTCTTGTCCGCCCCCTCTCTCTCGTCCGCCCCCACTCACTCGTCCGCCCCCACTCTCTCGTCCGCCCCCACTCTCTCGTCCGCCCCAACTCTCTCGTCCGCCCCCACTCTCTCGTCCGCCCCCACTCTCTTCCCCTCCCCCACTCTCTCCCCCGCCCCCCACTCTCTCCCCCGCGCCCACACTCTCCCCCTCATCCACTCTCTCCCCCACCCCCACACTCTCCCCCGCCCCCACTCTCTCCCCCGCCCCCACTCTCTCCCCCGCCCCCACTCTCTCCCCCACCCCCATTCTCTCCCCGACCCCCACTCTCTCCCCCATTCTCTCCCCCACCCCCACTCTCTCCCCTGCCCCCACTCTCTCCCCCGCCCCCACTCTCTCCCCCGCCCCCACTCTCTCGTACGCCCCCACTCTCTCGTCCGCCCCCACTCTCTCGTCCACCCCACTCTCTCCCCCGCCCCCACACTCTCCCCCGCCCCCACACTCTCCCCCGCCTCCACTCTCGCCCCCGCCCCCACACTCTCCCCCTCACCCACTCTCTCCCCCACCCCCACTCTCTCCCACACCCCCACTCTCTCCCCCACCCCAACTCTCTCCCCCACCCCCACTCTCTCCCCCAACCCCACTCTCTCCCCCGCCCTCACTCGCTCCCCCGCCCAAACTCTCTCCCCCACCCCATTCACTCCCCTACCACCACTCTCTCCCCCATTCTCTCCACCACCCCCAATCTCTCCCCGCCCGCACTCTCTCCCCGCCCCCACTCTCTCCCCCGCCCCCACTCTCTCCCCCGCCCCCACTCTCTCCCCCGCCCCCACTCTCTCCCCCGCCCCCACTCTCTCCCCCGCCCCCACTCTCTCCCCCGCCCCCACACTCTCCCCCGCCCCCACTCTCTCCCCCGCCCCCACTCTCTCCCCCGCCCCCACTCTCACCCCCTCCCCCACTCTCTCCCCCGCCCCCACTCTCTCCCCCGCCCCCACTCTCTCCCGCGCCCCCACACTCTCCCCCGCCCCCACACTCTCCCCCGCCCCCACACTCTCCCCCGCCTCCACTCTCGCCCCCGCCCTCACTCCCTCCACCGCCCCCACTCTCTCGTCCGCCCCCACTCTCTCCCCCGCCCCCACTCTCTCGTCCGCCCCCACTCTCTCGTCCGCCCCCACTCTCTCGTCCGCCCCACTCTCTCCCCCGCGCCCACACTCTCCCCCTCATCCACTCTCTCCCCCACCCCCACACTCTCCCCCGCCCCCACTCTCTCCCCCGCCCCCACTCTCTCCCCCACCCCCATTCTCTCCCCTACCCCCACTCTCTCCCCCATTCTCTCCCCCACCCCCACTCTCTCCCCCGCCCCCACTCTCTCCCCCGCCCCCACTCTCTCCCCCGCCCCTACTCTCTCCCCCGCCCCCACTCTCTCGTCCGCCCCCACTCTCTCGTCCACCCCACTCTCTCCCCCGCCCCCACGCTCTCACCCTCACCCACTCTCTCCCCCACCCCCACTCTCTCCCACACCCGCACTCTCTCCCCCACCCCAACTCTCTCCCCCACCCCCACTCTCTCCCCCAACCCCACTCTCTCCCCCGCCCCCACTCGCTCCCCCGCCCCCACTCTCTCCCCCACCCCATTCACTCCCCTACCACCACTCTCTCCCCCATTCTCTCCCCCAACCCCAATCTCTCCCCGCCCCCACTCTCTCCCCCGCCCCCACTCTCTCCCCTGCCCCCACTCTCTCCCCCGCCCCCACTCTCTCCCCCGCCCCCAATCTCTCCCCCGCCCCCACTCTCTCCCCCGCCCCCACTCTCTCCCCCTCCCCCACTCTCTCCCCCGCCCCCACTCTCTCCCCCGCCCCCCTCTCTCTCCCGCGCCCCCACACTCTCCCCCGCCCCCACACTCTCCCCCGCCCCCACTCTCTCCCCCGCCCCCACACTCTCCCCCGCCTCCACTCTCTCCCCCGCCCCCACTCTCTCCCGCACCCCATTCTCTCGCCTACCCCCACTCTCTCCCCTATTCTCTCCCCCACCCCCACTCTCTCCCCCACCCCCATTCTCTCCCCCGCCCCCACTCTCTCCCCCGCCCCCACTCTCTCGTCCGCCCCCACTCTCTCATCCACCCCACTCTCTCCCCCGCCCCCACACTCTCCCCCTCACCCACTCTCTCCCCAACCCCCACTCTCTCCCACACCCACACTCTCTCCCCCACCCCAACTCTCTCCCCCACCCCCACTCTCTCCCCCAACCCCACTCTCTCCCCCGCCCCCACTCGCTCCCCCGCCCCCACTCTCTCCCCCACCCCATTCACTCCCCTACCCCCACTCTCTCCCCCATTCTCACCCCCACCCCCACTCTCTCCCCGCCCCCACTCTCTCCCCCGCCCCCACTCTCTCCCCCGCCCCCACTCTCTCCCCCGCCCCCACTCTCTCCCCCGCCCCCACTCTCTCCCCCGCCCCCGCTCTCTCCCCCGCCCCCACTCTCTCCCCCTCCCCCACTCTGTCCCCCGCCCCCACTCTCTCCCCCGCCCCCACTCTCTCCCGCGCCCCCAGACTCTCCCCCGCCCCCACACTCTCCCCCGCCCCCACACTCTCCCCCGACTCCACTCTCTCCCCCGCCCCCACTCTCTCCCCCACCCCCATTCTCTCGCCTACCCCCACTCTCTCCCCTATTCTCTCCCCCACCCCCACTCTCTCCCCCACCCCCACTCTCTCCCCCGCCCCCATTCTCTCCCCCGCCCTCACTCTCTCCCCCGCCCCCACTCTCTCGTCCGCCCCCACTCTCTCGTCCGCCCCCACTCTCTCATCCACCCCACTCTCTCCCCCGCCCCCACACTCTCCCCCTCACCCACTCTCTCCCCAACCCCCACTCTCTCCCACACCCACACTCTCTCCCCCACCCCAACTCTCTCCCCCACCCCCACTCTCTCCCCCAACCCCACTCTCTCCCCCGCCCCCACTCGCTCCCCCGCCCCCACTCTCTCCCCCACCCCATTCACTCCCCTACCCCCACTCTCTCCCCCATTCTCACCCCCACCCCCACTCTCTCCCCGCCCCCACTCTCTCCCCCGCCCCCACTCTCTCCCCCGCCCCCACTCTCTCCCCCACCCCCACTCTCTCCCCCGCCCCCACTCTCTCCCCCGCCCCCACTCTCTCCCCCGCCCCCACTCTCTCCCCATCCCCCACTCTCTCCCCCGCCCCCACTCTCTCCCCCACCCCCACTCTCTCCCGCGCCCCCAGACTCTCCCCCCGCCCCCACACTCTCCCCCACCCCCACACTCTCCCCCGCCCCCACTCTCGCCCCCGCCCCCACTCTCTCCCCCGCCCCAACTCTCTCGTCCGCCCCCACTCTCTCGTCCGCCCCCACTCTCTCCCCCCGCCCCCACTCTCTCCCCCTCACCCACTCTCTCCCTCGCCCCCACTCTCTCCCCCACCCCCACTCTCTCCCCCGCCCCCACTCTCTCGTCCGCCCCCACTCTCTCGTCCGCCCCCACTCTCTCGTCCACCCCCACACTCTCCCCCGCCCCCACTCTCTCGTCCGCCCCCACTCTCTCGTCCGCCCCCACTCTCTTGTCCGCACCCTCTCTCTCCCCCGCCCCCACTCTCTCGTCCGCCCCCACTCTCTCGTCCACCCCCACCCTCTCCCCCACCCCCATTCTCTCGTCCGCCCCCACTCTCTCCCCCATTCTCTCCCCCACCCCCACTCTCTCCCCCGCCCCCACTCTCTCCCCCGCCCCCACTCTCTCCCCCGCCCCTACTCTCTCCCCCGCCCCCACTCTCTCGTCCGCCCCCACTCTCTCGTCCACCCCACTCTCTCCCCCGCCCCCACGGTCTCCCCCTCACCCACTCTCTCCCCAACCCCCACTCTCTCCCACACCCGCACTCTCTCCCCCAACCCCAACTCTCTCCCCCACCCCCACTCTCTCCCCCAACCCCACTCTCTCCCCCGCCCCCACTCGCTCCCCCGCCCCCACTCTCTCCCCCACCCCATTCACTCCCCTACCACCACTCTCTCCCCCATTCTCTCCCCCAACCCCAATCTCTCCCCGCCCCCACTCTCTCCCCCGCCCCCACTCTCTCCCCTGCCCCCACTCTCTCCCCCGCCCCCACTCTCTCCACCGCCCCCAATCTCTCCCCCGCCCACACTCTCTCCCCCTCCCCCACTCTCTCCCCCGCCCCCACTCTCTCCCCGCCCCCTCTCTCTCCCGCGCCCCCACACTCTCCCCCGCCCCCACACTCTCCCCCGCCCCCACTCTCTCCCCCGCCCCCACACTCTCCCCCGCCTCCACTCTCTCCCCCGCCCCCACTCTCTCCCCCACCCCCATTCTCTCGCCTACCCCCACTCTCTCCCCTATTCACTCCCCCACCCCCACTCTCTCCCCCGCCCCATTCTCTCCCCCGCCCCCACTCTCTCCCCCGCCCCCACTCTCTCGTCCGCCCCCACTCTCTCATCCACCCCACTCTCTCCCCCGCCCCCACACTCTCCCCCTCACCCACTCTCTCCCCAACCCCCACTCTCTCCCACACCCACACTCTCTCCCCCACCCCAACTCTCTCCCCCACCCCCACTCACTCCCCCAACCCCACTCTCTCCCCCGCCCCCACTCGCTCCCCCGCCCCCACTCTCTCCCCCACCCCATTCACTCCCCTACCCCCACTCTCTCCCCCATTCTCACCCCCACCCCCACTCTCTCCCCGCCCCCACTCTCTCCCCCGCCCGGACTCTCTCCCCCGCCCCCACTCTCTCCCCCGCCCCCACTCTCTCCCCCGCCCCCACTCTCTCCCCTGCCCCCACTCTCTCCCCCGCCCCCACTCTCTCCCCCGCCCCCACTCTCTCCCCCTCCCCCACTCTGTCCCCCGCCCCCACTCTCTCCCCCGCCCCCACTCTCTCCCGCGCCCCCAGACTCTCCCCCGCCCCCACACTCTCCCCCGTCCCCACACTCTCCCCCGCCTCCACTCTCTCCCCCGCCCCCACTCTCTCCCCCACCCCCATTCTCTCGCCTACCCCCACTCTCTCCCCTATTCTCTCCCCCACCCCCACTCTCTCCCCCACCCCCACTCTCTCCCCCGCCCCCATTCTCTCCCCCGCCCTCACTCTCTCCCCCGCCCCCACTCTCTCGTCCGCCCCCACTCTCTCGTCCGCCCCCACTCTCTCATCCACCCCACTCTCTCCCCCGCCCCCACACTCTCCCCCTCACCCACTCTCTCCCCAACCCCCACTCTCTCCCACACCCACACTCTCTCCCCCACCCCAACTCTCTCCCCCACCCCCACTCTCTCCCCCAACCCCACTCTCTCCCCCGCCCCCACTCGCTCCCCCGCCCCCACTCTCTCCCCCACCCCATTCACTCCCCTACCCCCACTCTCTCCCCCATTCTCACCCCCACCCCCACTCTCTCCCCGCCCCCACTCTCTCCCCCGCCCCCACTCTCTCCCCCGCCCCCACTCTCTCCCCCACCCCCACTCTCTCCCCCGCCCCCACTCTCTCCCCCGCCCCCACTCTCTCCCCCGCCCCCACTCTCTCCCCATCCCCCACTCTCTCCCCCGCCCCCACTCTCTCCCCCGCCCCCACTCTCTCCCGCGCCCCCAGACTCTCCCCCGCCCCCACACTCTCCCCCGCCCCCACACTCTCCCCCGCCCCCACTCTCGCCCCCGCCCCCACTCTCTCCCCCGCCCCAACTCTCTCGTCCGCCCCCACTCTCTCGTCCGCCCCCACTCTCTCCCCCCGCCCCCACTCTCTCCCCCTCACCCACTCTCTCCCTCGCCCCCACTGTCTCCCCCACCCCCACTCTCTCCCCCGCCCCCACTCTCTCGTCCGCCCCCACTCTCTCGTCCGCCCCCACTCTCTCCCCCACCCCCACTCTCTCCCCCGCCCCCCACTCTCTCCCTCGCCCCCACTCTCTCCCCCACCCCCATTCTCTCCCCTACCCCCACTCTCTCCCCCATTCTCTCCCCCACCCCCACTCTCTCCCCCCGCCCCCACTCTCTCCCCCACACCCACTCTCTCCCTCGCCCCCACTCTCTCCCCCGCCCCCACTCTCTCCCCCGCCCCCACTCTCTCCCCCGCCCCACTCTCTCCCCGCCCCCACTCTCTCCCCCGCCCCCACTCTCTCCCCCGCCCCCACTCTCTCCCCGCCCCCACTCTCTCCCCCACCCCCATTCTCTCCCCTACCCCCACTCTCTCCCCCATTCTCTCCCCCACCCCCACTCTCTCCCCCGCCCCCACTCTCTCCCCCTCACCCACTCTCTAACCGCCCCCACTCTCCCCCCCACCCGCACTCTCTCCCCCGCCCCCACTCTCTCTTCCGCCCCCACTCTCTCGTCCACCCCACTCTCTCCCCCGCCCCCACTCTCTCCCCCACACCCACTCTCTCTCCCGCCCCCACTCTCTCCCCCGCCCCCACTCTCTCCCCCACCCCCATTCTCTCCCCTACCCCCACTCTCTCCCCCATTCTCTCCCCCACCCCCACTCTCTCCCCCCGCCCCCACTCTCTCCCCCTCACCCACTCTCTCCCTCGCCCCCACTCTCTCCCCCACCCCCACTCTCTCCCCCGCCCCCACTCTCTCCCCGCCCCCACTCTCTCCCCCGCCCCCACTCTCTCCCCCGCCCCCACTCTCTCCCCGCCCCCACTCTCTCCCCCACCCCCATTCTCTCCCCTACCCCCACTCTCTCCCCCATTCTCTCCCCCACCCCCACTCTCTCCCCCGCCCCCACTCTCTCCCCCTCACCCACTCTCTAACCGCCCCCACTCTCCCCCCCACCCGCACTCTCTCCCCCGCCCCCACTCTCTCTTCCGCCCCCACTCTCTCGTCCACCCCACTCTCTCCCCCGCCCCCACACTCTCCCCCTCACCCACTGTCTCCCTCACCCCCACTCTCTCCCCCACCCCCACTCTCTCCCCCACCCCCACTCTCTCCCCCACCCTCACTCTCTCCCCCACCCCCACTCTCTCCCCCAGCCCCACTTTCTCCCCCACCCCCACTCTCTCCCCCGCCCCCACTCTCTCCCCCGCCCCCACTCTCTCCCCCACCCCCATTCACTCCCCTACCCCCACTCTCTCCCCCATTCTCTCCCCCACCCCCACTCTCTCCCCCGCCCCCACTCTCTCCCCCGCCCCCACTCCCTCCCCCGCCCCCACTCTCTTGTCCGCCCCCACTCTCTTGTCCGCCCCCACTCTCTCGTACACCCCACTCTCTCCCCCGCCCCCACTCTCTCCCCCGCCCCCTCTCTCTTCCCCGCCCCCACTCTCTCCCCCACCCCCATTCTCTCCCCTACCCCCACTCTCTCCCCCATTCTCTCCCCCGCCCCCACTCTCTCCCCGCCCCCACTCTCTCCCCCACCCCCATTCTCTCCCCTACCCCCACTCTCTCCCCCATTCTCTCCCCCACCCCCACTCTCTCCCCCGCCCCCACTCTCTCCCCCGCCCCCACACTCTCCCCCTCACCCACTCTCTCCCCCACCCCCACTCTCTCCCCCACCCCCACTCTCTCCCCCGCCCCCACTCTCTCCCCCGCCCCTACTCACTCCCCCGCCCCCACTCTCTCCCCCGCCCCCACTCTCTCCCCCACCCCCACTCTCTCCCCCACCCCCACTCTCTCCCCCGCCCCCACTCTCTCCCCCACCCCCATTCTCTCCCCTACCCCCACTCTCTCCCCCACTCTCTCCCCCGCCCCCACTCTCTCCCCCACCCCCATTCTCTCCCCTACCCCCACTCTCTCCCCCATTCTCTCCCCCACCCCCACTCTCTCCCCCGCCCCCACTCTCTCCCCCTCACCCACTCTCTAACCGCCCCCACTCTCCCCCCCACCCGCACTCTCTCCCCCGCCCCCACTCTCTCTTCCGCCCCCACTCTCTCGTCCACCCCACTCTCTCCCCCGCCCCCACACTCTCCCCCTCACCCACTGTCTCCCTCACCCCCACTCTCTCCCCCACCCCCACTCTCTCCCCCACCCCCACTCTCTCCCCCACCCCCACTCTCTCCCTCACCCCCACTCTCTCCCCCACCCCCACTTTCTCCCCCACCCCCACTCTCTCCCCCGTCCCCACTCTCTCTTCCGCCCCCACTCTCTCGTCCACCCCACTCTCTCCCCCGCCCCCACACTCTCCCCCTCACCCACTGTCTCCCTCACCCCCACTCTCTCCCCCACCCCCACTCTCTCCCCCACCCCCACTCTCTCCCCCACCCCCACTCTCTCCCCCACCCCCACTCTCTCCCCCACCCCCACTTTCTCCCCCACCCCCACTCTCTCCCCCGCCCCCACTCTCTCCCCCGCCCCCACTCTCCCCCCCACCCGCACTCTCTCCCCCGCCCCCACTCTCTCTTCCGCCCCCACTCTCTCGTCCACCCCACTCTCTCCCCCGCCCCCACTCTCTCCCCCACCCCCACTCTCTCCCCCGCCCCCACTCTCTCCCCCGCCCCCACTCTCTCCCCCACCCCCATTCTCTCCCCTACCCCCACTCTCTCCCCCATTCTCTCCCCCACCCCCACTCTCTCCCCCCGCCCCCACTCGCTCCCCCTCACCCACTCTCTCCCTCGCCCCCACTCTCTCCCCCACCCCCACTCTCTCCCCCACCCCCACTCTCTCCCCCCGCCCCCACTCTCTCCCCCACACCCACTCTCTCCCTCGCCCCCACTCTCTCCCCCGCCCCCACTCTCTCCCCCGCCCCCACTCTCTCCCCCGCCCCACTCTCTCCCCGCCCCCACTCTCTCCCCCGCCCCCACTCTCTCCCCCGCCCCCACTCTCTCCCCGCCCCCACTCTCTCCCCCACCCCCATTCTCTCCCCTACCCCCACTCTCTCCCCCATTCTCTCCCCCACCCCCACTCTCTCCCCCGCCCCCACTCTCTCCCCCTCACCCACTCTCTAACCGCCCCCACTCTCCCCCCCACCCGCACTCTCTCCCCCGCCCCCACTCTCTCTTCCGCCCCCACTCTCTCGTCCACCCCACTCTCTCCCCCGCCCCCACTCTCTCCCCCACACCCACTCTCTCTCCCGCCCCCACTCTCTCCCCCGCCCCCACTCTCTCCCCCACCCCCATTCTCTCCCCTACCCCCACTCTCTCCCCCATTCTCTCCCCCACCCCCACTCTCTCCCCCCGCCCCCACTCTCTCCCCCTCACCCACTCTCTCCCTCGCCCCCACTCTCTCCCCCACCCCCACTCTCTCCCCCGCCCCCACTCTCTCCCCGCCCCCACTCTCTCCCCCGCCCCCACTCTCTCCCCCGCCCCCACTCTCTCCCCGCCCCCACTCTCTCCCCCACCCCCATTCTCTCCCCTACCCCCACTCTCTCCCCCATTCTCTCCCCCACCCCCACTCTCTCCCCCGCCCCCACTCTCTCCCCCTCACCCACTCTCTAACCGCCCCCACTCTCCCCCCCACCCGCACTCTCTCCCCCGCCCCCACTCTCTCTTCCGCCCCCACTCTCTCGTCCACCCCACTCTCTCCCCCGCCCCCACACTCTCCCCCTCACCCACTGTCTCCCTCACCCCCACTCTCTCCCCCACCCCCACTCTCTCCCCCACCCCCACTCTCTCCCCCACCCTCACTCTCTCCCCCACCCCCACTCTCTCCCCCAGCCCCACTTTCTCCCCCACCCCCACTCTCTCCCCCGCCCCCACTCTCTCCCCCGCCCCCACTCTCTCCCCCACCCCCATTCACTCCCCTACCCCCACTCTCTCCCCCATTCTCTCCCCCACCCCCACTCTCTCCCCCGCCCCCACTCTCTCCCCCGCCCCCACTCCCTCCCCCGCCCCCACTCTCTTGTCCGCCCCCACTCTCTTGTCCGCCCCCACTCTCTCGTACACCCCACTCTCTCCCCCGCCCCCACTCTCTCCCCCGCCCCCTCTCTCTTCCCCGCCCCCACTCTCTCCCCCACCCCCATTCTCTCCCCTACCCCCACTCTCTCCCCCATTCTCTCCCCCGCCCCCACTCTCTCCCCGCCCCCACTCTCTCCCCCACCCCCATTCTCTCCCCTACCCCCACTCTCTCCCCCATTCTCTCCCCCACCCCCACTCTCTCCCCCGCCCCCACTCTCTCCCCCGCCCCCACACTCTCCCCCTCACCCACTCTCTCCCCCACCCCCACTCTCTCCCCCACCCCCACTCTCTCCCCCGCCCCCACTCTCTCCCCCGCCCCTACTCACTCCCCCGCCCCCACTCTCTCCCCCGCCCCCACTCTCTCCCCCACCCCCACTCTCTCCCCCACCCCCACTCTCTCCCCCGCCCCCACTCTCTCCCCCACCCCCATTCTCTCCCCTACCCCCACTCTCTCCCCCACTCTCTCCCCCGCCCCCACTCTCTCCCCCACCCCCATTCTCTCCCCTACCCCCACTCTCTCCCCCATTCTCTCCCCCACCCCCACTCTCTCCCCCGCCCCCACTCTCTCCCCCTCACCCACTCTCTAACCGCCCCCACTCTCCCCCCCACCCGCACTCTCTCCCCCGCCCCCACTCTCTCTTCCGCCCCCACTCTCTCGTCCACCCCACTCTCTCCCCCGCCCCCACACTCTCCCCCTCACCCACTGTCTCCCTCACCCCCACTCTCTCCCCCACCCCCACTCTCTCCCCCACCCCCACTCTCTCCCCCACCCCCACTCTCTCCCTCACCCCCACTCTCTCCCCCACCCCCACTTTCTCCCCCACCCCCACTCTCTCCCCCGCCCCCACTCTCTCTTCCGCCCCCACTCTCTCGTCCACCCCACTCTCTCCCCCGCCCCCACACTCTCCCCCTCACCCACTGTCTCCCTCACCCCCACTCTCTCCCCCACCCCCACTCTCTCCCCCACCCCCACTCTCTCCCCCACCCCCACTCTCTCCCCCACCCCCACTCTCTCCCCCACCCCCACTTTCTCCCCCACCCCCACTCTCTCCCCCGCCCCCACTCTCTCCCCCGCCCCCACTCTCCCCCCCACCCGCACTCTCTCCCCCGCCCCCACTCTCTCTTCCGCCCCCACTCTCTCGTCCACCCCACTCTCTCCCCCGCCCCCACTCTCTCCCCCACCCCCACTCTCTCCCCCGCCCCCACTCTCTCCCCCGCCCCCACTCTCTCCCCCACCCCCATTCTCTCCCCTACCCCCACTCTCTCCCCCATTCTCTCCCCCACCCCCACTCTCTCCCCCCGCCCCCACTCGCTCCCCCTCACCCACTCTCTCCCTCGCCCCCACTCTCTCCCCCACCCCCACTCTCTCCCCCGCCCCCACTCTCTCCCCGCCCCCACTCTCTCCCCCGCCCCCACTCTCTCCCCCGCCCCCACTCTCTCCGCGCCCCCACTCTCTCCCCCACCCCCATTCTCTCCCCTACCCCCACTCTCTCCCCCATTCTCTCCCCCACCCCCACTCTCTCCCCCGCCCCCACTCTCTCCCCCTCACCCACTCTCTAACCGCCCCCACTCTCCCCCCCACCCGCACTCTCTCCCCCGCCCCCACTCTCTCTTCCGCCCCCACTCTCTCGTCCACCCCACTCTCTCCCCAGCCCCCACACTCTCCCCCTCACCCACTGTCTCCCTCACCCCCACTCTCTCCCCCACCCCCACTCTCTCCCCCACCCCCACTCTCTCCCCCACCCTCACTCTCTCCCCCACCCCCACTCTCTCCCCCAGCCCCACTTTCTCCCCCACCCCCACTCTCTCCCCCGCCCCCACTCTCTCCCCCGCCCCCACTCTCTCCCCCATTCTCTCCCCCACCCCCACTCTCTCCCCCGCCCCCACTCTCTCCCCCGCCCCCACTCCCTCCCCCGCCCCCACTCTCTTGTCCGCCCCCACTCTCTTGTCCGCCCCCACTCTCTCGTACACCCCACTCTCTCCCCGCCCCCACTGTCTCCCCCGCCCCCTCTCTCTTCCTCGCCCCCACTCTCTCCCCCACCCCCATTCTCTCCCCTACCCCCACTCTCTCCCCCATTCTCTCCCCCGCCCCCACTCTCTCCCCGCCCCCACTCTCTCCCCCACCCCCATTCTCTCCCCTACCCCCACTCTCTCCCCCATTCTCTCCCCCACCCCCACTCTCTCCCCCGCCCCCACTCTCTCCCCCGCCCCCACACTCTCCCCCTCACCCACTCTCTCCCCCACCCCCACTCTCTCCCCCGCCCCCACTCTCTCCCCCGCCCCTACTCACTCCCCCGCCCCCACTCTCTCCCCCGCCCCCACTCTCTCCCCCACCCCCACTCTCTCCCCCACCCCCACTCTCTCGTCCGCCCCCACTCTCTCGTCCGCCCCCACTCTCTCGTCCGCACCCTCTCTCCCGTCCGCCCCCACTCTCTCGTCCGCCCCCACTCTCTCGTCCGCACCCTCTCTCTCGTCCGCCCCCACTCTCTCGTCCGCCCCCACTCTCTCGTCCGCCCCCACTCTCTCGTCCGCCCCCACTCTCTCGTCCGCCCCCACTCTCTCGTCCGCCCCCACTCTCTCGTCCGCCCCCACTCTCTCGTCCGCCCCCTCTCTCTCGTCCGCCCCCACACTCTCCCCCACCCCCATTCTCTCCCCTACCCCCTCTCTCTCCCCCATTCTCTCCCCCACCCCCACTCTCTCCCCCGCCCCCACTCTCTCCCCCGCCCCCACTCTCTCCCCCGCCCCCACACTCTCCCCCTCACCCACTCTCTCCCACACCCCCACTCTCTCCCCCACCCCCACTCTCTCCCCCGCCCCCACTCTCTCCCCCGCCCCACTCTCTCCCCCGCCCCACTCTCTCCCCCGCCCCCACTCTCTCCCCCGCCCCCACTCTCTCCCCCGCCCCCTCTCTCTTCCCCGCCCCCACTCTCTCCCTCACCCCCATTCTCTCCCCTACCCCCACTCTCTCCCCCATTCTATCCCCCGCCCCCACTCTCTCCCCGCCCCCACTCTCTCCCCCACCCCCATTCTCTCCCCTACCCCCACTCTCTCCCCCATTCTCTCCCCCACCCCCACTCTCTCCCCCGCCCCCACTCTCTCCCCCGCCCCCACACTCTCCCCCTCACCCACTCTCTCCCCCACACCCGCTCTCTCCCCCACCCCCACTCTCTCCCCCGCCCCCACTCTCTCCCCCGCTCCCACTCACTCCCCCGCCCCCATTCTCTCCCCCGCCCCCACTCTCTCCCCCACCCCCACTCTCTCCCCCGCCCCCACTCTCTCCCTCGCCCCCACTCTCTCCCCCACCCCCATTCTCTCCCCTACCCCCACTCTCTCCCCCATTCTCTCCCCCACCCCCACTCTCTCCCCCCGCCCCCACTCTCTCCCCCACACCCACTCTCTCCCTCGCCCCCACTCTCTCCCCCGCCCCCACTCTCTCCCCCGCCCCCACTCTCTCCCCGCCCCACTCTCTCCCCGCCCCCACTCTCTCCCCCGCCCCCACTCTCTCCCCCGCCCCCACTCTCTCCCCGCCCCCACTCTCTCCCCCACCCCCATTCTCTCCCCTACCCCCACTCTCTCCCCCATTCTCTCCCCCACCCCCACTCTCTCCCCCGCCCCCACTCTCTCCCCCTCACCCACTCTCTAACCGCCCCCACTCTCCCCCCACCCGCACTCTCTCCCCCGCCCCCACTCTCTCTTCCGCCCCCACTCTCTCGTCCACCCCACTCTCTCCCCCGCCCCCACTCTCTCCCCCACACCCACTCTCTCTCCCGCCCCCACTCTCTCCCCCGCCCCCACTCTCTCCCCCACCCCCATTCTCTCCCCTACCCCCACTCTCTCCCCCATTCTCTCCCCCACCCCCACTCTCTCCCCCCGCCCCCACTCTCTCCCCCTCACCCACTCTCTCCCTCGCCCCCACTCTCTCCCCCACCCCCACTCTCTCCCCCGCCCCCACTCTCTCCCCGCCCCCACTCTCTCCCCCGCCCCCACTCTCTCCCCCGCCCCCACTCTCTCCCCGCCCCCACTCTCTCCCCCACCCCCATTCTCTCCCCTACCCCCACTCTCTCCCCCATTCTCTCCCCCACCCCCACTCTCTCCCCCGCCCCCACTCTCTCCCCCTCACCCACTCTCTAACCGCCCCCACTCTCCCCCCACCCGCACTCTCTCCCCCGCCCCCACTCTCTCTTCCGCCCCCACTCTCTCGTCCACCCCACTCTCTCCCCCGCCCCCACACTCTCCCCCTCACCCACTGTCTCCCTCACCCCCACTCTCTCCCCCACCCCCACTCTCTCCCCCACCCCCACTCTCTCCCCCACCCTCACTCTCTCCCCCACCCCCACTCTCTCCCCCAGCCCCACTTTCTCCCCCACCCCCACTCTCTCCCCCGCCCCCACTCTCTCCCCCGCCCCCACTCTCTCCCCCACCCCCATTCACTCCCCTACCCCCACTCTCTCCCCCATTCTCTCCCCCACCCCCACTCTCTCCCCCGCCCCCACTCTCTCCCCCGCCCCCACTCCCTCCCCCGCCCCCACTCTCTTGTCCGCCCCCACTCTCTTGTCCGCCCCCACTCTCTCGTACACCCCACTCTCTCCCCCGCCCCCACTCTCTCCCCCGCCCCCTCTCTCTTCCCCGCCCCCACTCTCTCCCCCACCCCCATTCTCTCCCCTACCCCCACTCTCTCCCCCATTCTCTCCCCCGCCCCCACTCTCTCCCCGCCCCCACTCTCTCCCCCACCCCCATTCTCTCCCCTACCCCCACTCTCTCCCCCATTCTCTCCCCCACCCCCACTCTCTCCCCCGCCCCCACTCTCTCCCCCGCCCCCACACTCTCCCCCTCACCCACTCTCTCCCCCACCCCCACTCTCTCCCCCACCCCCACTCTCTCCCCCGCCCCCACTGTCTCCCCCGCCCCTACTCACTCCCCCGCCCCCACTCTCTCCCCCGCCCCCACTCTCTCCCCCACCCCCACTCTCTCCCCCACCCCCACTCTGTCCCCCGCCCCCACTCTCTCCCCCACCCCCATTCTCTCCCCTACCCCCACTCTCTCCCCCACTCTCTCCCCCGCCCCCACTCTCTCCCCCACCCCCATTCTCTCCCCTACCCCCACTCTCTCCCCCATTCTCTCCCCCACCCCCACTCTCTCCCCCGCCCCCACTCTCTCCCCCTCACCCACTCTCTAACCGCCCCCACTCTCCCCCCCACCCGCACTCTCTCCCCCGCCCCCACTCTCTCTTCCGCCCCCACTCTCTCGTCCACCCCACTCTCTCCCCCGCCCCCACACTCTCCCCCTCACCCACTGTCTCCCTCACCCCCACTCTCTCCCCCACCCCCACTCTCTCCCCCACCCCCACTCTCTCCCCCACCCCCACTCTCTCCCTCACCCCCACTCTCTCCCCCACCCCCACTTTCTCCCCCACCCCCACTCTCTCCCCCGCCCCCACTCTCTCCCCCGCCCCCACTCTCCCCCCCACCCGCACTCTCTCCCCCGCCCCCACTCTCTCTTCCGCCCCCACTCTCTCGTCCACCCCACTCTCTCCCCCGCCCCCACTCTCTCCCCCACCCCCACTCTCTCCCCCGCCCCCACTCTCTCCCCCGCCCCCACTCTCTCCCCCACCCCCATTCTCTCCCCTACCCCCACTCTCTCCCCCATTCTCTCCCCCACCCCCACTCTCTCCCCCCGCCCCCACTCGCTCCCCCTCACCCACTCTCTCCCTCGCCCCCACTCTCTCCCCCACCCCCACTCTCTCCCCCGCCCCCACTCTCTCCCCGCCCCCACTCTCTCCCCCGCCCCCACTCTCTCCCCCGCCCCCACTCTCTCCCCGCCCCCACTCTCTCCCCCACCCCCATTCTCTCCCCTACCCCCACTCTCTCCCCCATTCTCTCCCCCACCCCCACTCTCTCCCCCGCCCCCACTCTCTCCCCCTCACCCACTCTCTAACCGCCCCCACTCTCCCCCCCACCCGCACTCTCTCCCCCGCCCCCACTCTCTCTTCCGCCCCCACTCTCTCGTCCACCCCACTCTCTCCCCAGCCCCCACACTCTCCCCCTCACCCACTGTCTCCCTCACCCCCACTCTCTCCCCCACCCCCACTCTCTCCCCCACCCCCACTCTCTCCCCCACCCTCACTCTCTCCCCCACCCCCACTCTCTCCCCCAGCCCCACTTTCTCCCCCACCCCCACTCTCTCCCCCGCCCCCACTCTCTCCCCCGCCCCCACTCTCTCCCCCACCCCCATTCACTCCCCTACCCCCACTCTCTCCCCCATTCTCTCCCCCACCCCCACTCTCTCCCCCGCCCCCACTCTCTCCCCCGCCCCCACTCCCTCCCCCGCCCCCACTCTCTTGTCCGCCCCCACTCTCTTGTCCGCCCCCACTCTCTCGTACACCCCACTCTCTCCCCGCCCCCACTGTCTCCCCCGCCCCCTCTCTCTTCCTCGCCCCCACTCTCTCCCCCACCCCCATTCTCTCCCCTACCCCCACTCTCTCCCCCATTCTCTCCCCCGCCCCCACTCTCTCCCCGCCCCCACTCTCTCCCCCACCCCCATTCTCTCCCCTACCCCCACTCTCTCCCCCATTCTCTCCCCCACCCCCACTCTCTCCCCCGCCCCCACTCTCTCCCCCGCCCCCACACTCTCCCCCTCACCCACTCTCTCCCCCACCCCCACTCTCTCCCCCACCCCCACTCTCTCCCCCGCCCCCACTCTCTCCCCCGCCCCTACTCACTCCCCCGCCCCCACTCTCTCCCCCGCCCCCACTCTCTCCCCCACCCCCACTCTCTCCCCCACCCCCACTCTCTCCCCCGCCCCCACTCTCTCCCCCATCCCCATTCTCTCCCCTACCCCCACTCTCTCCCCCACTCTCTCCCCCGCCCCCACTCTCTCCCCCACCCCCATTCTCTCCCCTACCCCCACTCTCTCCCCCATTCTCTCCCCCACCCCCACTCTCTCCCCCGCCCCCACTCTCTCCCCCTCACCCACTCTCTAACCGCCCCCACTCTCCCCCCCACCCGCACTCTCTCCCCCGCCCCCACTCTCTCTTCCGCCCCCACTCTCTCGTCCACCCCACTCTCTCCCCCGCCCCCACACTCTCCCCCTCACCCACTGTCTCCCTCACCCCCACTCTCTCCCCCACCCCCACTCTCTCCCCCACCCCCACTCTCTCCCCCACCCCCACTCTCTCCCCCACCCCCACTCTCTCCCCCACCCCCACTTTCTCCCCCACCCCCACTCTCTCCCCCGCCCCCACTCTCTCTTCCGCCCCCACTCTCTCGTCCACCCCACTCTCTCCCCCGCCCCCACACTCTCCCCCTCACCCACTGTCTCCCTCACCCCCACTCTCTCCCCCACCCCCACTCTCTCCCCCACCCCCACTCTCTCCCCCACCCCCACTCTCTCCCCCACCCCCACTCTCTCCCCCACCCCCACTTTCTCCCCCACCCCCACTCTCTCCCCCGCCCCCACTCTCTCCCCCGCCCCCACTCTCTCCCCCACCCCCATTCACTCCCCTACCCCCACTCTCTCCCCCATTCTCTCCCCCACCCCCACTCTCTCCCCCGCCCCCACTCTCTCCCCCTCACCCACTCTCTAACCGCCCCCACTCTCCCTCCCACCCGCACTCTCTTCCCCGCCCCCACTCTCTCCCCCGCCCACACTCTCTCCCCTGCCCCCACTCTCTCCCCCCCCGCTCTCTCCCCCGCCCCCACTCTCTCCCCCGCCCCCACTCTCCCCCGCCCCCACTCTCTCCCCGCCCCCACTCTCTCCCCCGCCCCCACTCTCTCCCCCGCCCCCACTCTCTCCCCCGCCCCCGCTCTCTCCCCCGCCCCCGCTCTCTCCCCCGCCCCCGCTCTCTCCCCCACCCGCGCTCTCTCCCGCACCCCCGCTCTCTCCCCCACCCCCGCTCTCTCCCCGACCCGCTCTCTCCCCCACCCGCTCTCTCCCCCACCCCCACTCTCTCCTCCACCCTCGCTCTCTCCTCCACCCCCGCTCACTCCCCAACCCCCAATCACTCTCCCACCCCCACTCTCTCTCCCACCCCCACTCTCTCCCCCACCCCCACCCCCACTCTCTCCCCCACCGCCTCTCCCGACCCCACTGCCACTCTCTCCCCCGCCACTACCTCACCCCCCTCCTCTAACCCCATCTCCACACTCTCCCCTATCCCCACTTGCTCCCCCCCACCCACACTCTCTCTCCCCACTTCACTCACCCCCACTCCCTCTCTCTCTTTCACCCCTACTCCTCAGCTGCACGGCAGCACAGTGGTTAGCACTGTGGCTTCACAGCGCCAGGGTCCCAGGTTCGATTCCCCGCTGGGTCACTGTCTGTGCGGAGTCTGCACGTTCTCCCCGTGTCTGCGTGGGTTTCCTCCGGGTGCTCCGGTTTCCTCCCACAGTCCAAAGACGTGCGGGTTAGGTGGAGTGGGCATGCTAAATTGTCCTTAATGTCCAAAAAGGTTCGATGGGGTTATTGAGTTAGGGGGTCGGGTGGGAGTGAGGGCTTAATTGGGTCGGTGCAGACTCGATGGGCCGACTGGCCTCCTTCTGCACTGAATGTGCTTTCTCTCTCTTTCTCCAACTTCATCCAGTCTCTCTCTCCGCCCCTCACTCTCTCTCTTCCCTCACTCTCTCTCTCTCTCCCCCCCCCCCCAAACCTCTCCCACGCTCTCTCTCCTCCCCACACCTCCCACTCCCTCTCTCTCTCCCCCCCACACCTCCCATTCTCTCTCTCTCTCCCACTCATCCTATATCTCAAACTCACTCTCAAAAGCCTCAATGTCTCTCTGTCCCACACTTCCTGCAAGCCCTCGTTCCCATTCCCCCCTGGCCTCTACCTCACCCCCCTCCCACTGGTCTATCTCCCTCCCTACACAGTCCCTCTCATCCACACCCCAGTGTTCTCCCAGCCTCTCTCTCTCCGCCCCCCCCCCCCAGTCCTCTCTGTCTATCTCTCTCTCTCTATGGCTCGCTCTCTGTCTTTCTCTCTCCCCCACTCCTCTCTGTCTCTCTCTCCCCCACTCACTTCTGTCTCTCTCTTCCCCCATTCCCCTTGTTCTCTCCCACTTCACAATGATGTGGAGATGCCGGCGTTGGACTGGGGTGAGCACAGTACGAAGTCTTACAACACCAGGTTAAAGTCCAACAGGTTTGTTTCGATGTCACTAGATTTCAGAGCGCTGCTCCTTCCTCAGGTGAATGAAGAGGTATGTTCCAGAAACACATATATAGACAAATTCAAAGATGCCAAACAATGCTTGGAATGCGAGCATTAGCAGGTGATTAAATCTTTACAGATCCAGAGATGGGGTAACCCCAGGTTAAAGAGGTGTGAATTGTCTCAAGCCAATCCTACCAACTGTCCTGGCTTGAGACAATTCACACCTCTTTAACCTCGGGTTACCCCATCTCTGGATCTGTAAAGATTTAATCACCTGCTAATGCTCGCATTCCAAGCATTGTTTGGCATCTTTGAATTTGTCTATATATGTGTTTCTGGAACAGACCTCTTCATTCACCTGAGGAAGGAGCAGCACTCCGAAAGCTATTGACATCGAAACAAACCTGTTAGACTTTAACCTGGTGTTGTAAGACTTCGTACACCACTTCACAATGTCTCTCTCTTAATTGGGTCGTTTGTTTGCACTGTGTGCTGAATTTGGTGCATTTTGAGTGCGATAGTGAGAGTTTGGTGACCGAGGGAGTTAGGTGAGGAGGGAGTAAGGTGCTCCTTTCATTTTGTTTCCGACATTTCCGCAAAGAGTGAGAAGAGAGCCAGGAGTTTACAGAAAGTGTAGCTGACTGGGAGCAGAGTCGGAGGGCGGAGATCTAGTTAGTCCACAGGGCAGCTATATTCTGTCAGGTAAGAGGGGATGGAGGCTAGGCCAGTTGCATGCTCCTCCTGTAGGATGTGGGTGGTGAGGGATACCACCGGTGTCCCCGCTGACTATACCTGCGGGAAGTGCACCCAACTTCAGCTCCTCAAAGACCGTGTTAGGGAACTGGAGCTGAAGATGGATTAACTTCGGATCATCCGGGAGGCAGAGGGGGTGATTGAGAAGAGTTACAGGGAGGTAACCACACCCAAGATACAGGACAAGAATAGCTGGGTTACCGTCAGGGGGAAAAAAACAAACAGGCAGACAGTGCAGGGATCCCTCGTGGCCGTTCCCCTTCAAAACAAGGAAACCGTTTTGGATGCTGTTGGGGGGGATGACCTACCGGGGGAAGGCTCTAGCGGCCAGGTCTCTGGCACTGAGTCTGGCTCTGGGGCTCAGAAGGGAAGGGGGGAGAATAGAAAAGCAATAGTAGTAGGAAATTCAATGATTAGGGGAATAGATAGGAGATTCTGTGGTCGCGAGCGAGACTCCCAGAAGGTATGTTGCCTCCCGGGTGCCAGGGCCAAGGATGTCTCGGATCGTGTCTTCAGGATCCTTAAGGGGGAGGGGGAGCAGCCAGAAGTCGTGGTGCACATTGGTACCAACGACATAGGTAGGAAAAGGGGTGTGGAGGTAATAAACAAGTTTAGGGAGTTAGGCTGGAAGTTAAAAGCCAGGACAGACAGAGTTGACATCTCTGGTTTGTTGCCGGTGCCACGTGCTAGCGAGGCTAGGAATAGGGAGAGAGTGCAGTTGAACACGTGGCTGCAGGAATGGTGTAGGAGGGAGGGCTTCAGGTATTTGGATAATTGGAGCGCATTCTGGGGAAGGTGAGACCTGTACAAGCAGGACTGGTTATAGATGTTTCAATAAGATTAGGGAGGGGGGGTAAAAGAGGTGGGGGGGGTGGGGTGGCATTGTTAATTAGAGATAGTATAACAGCTGCAGAAAGGCAGTTCGAGGAGTATCACCCTAATGAGGTAGTATGGGTTGAAGTCAGAAATAGGAAAGGAGCAGTCACCTTGTTAGGAGTTTTCTATAGGCCCCCCAATAGTAGCAGAGATGTGGAGGAACAGATTGGGAAACAGATTTTGGAAAGGTGCAGAAGTCACAGGGTATTAGTCATGGGTGACTTTTACTTCCGAAATATTGAGTGGAAACTCTTTAGATCAAATAGTTTGGATGGGGTGGTGTTTGTGCAGTGTGTCCAGGGAGCTTTTCTAACACAGTATGTAGATTGTCCGACCAGAGGAGGGGCAATATTGGATTTAGTACTTGGTAATGAGCCAGGGCAAGTGATAGGTTTGTTAGTGGGGGAGCATTTTGGAGATACGGGTAAATACGGTGTTGTCAGACAAGAATTGAAGTGCATAAGTTGGGAACATAGGCTGTCAAGGAAGGACACAAGTGAAATGTGGAACTTGTTCAAGGAACAGGTACTACGTGTCCTTGATATGTATGTACCTGTCAGGCAGGGAAGAGATGGTCGAGTGAGGGAACCATGGTTGACAAGAGAGGTTGAATGTCTTGTTAAGAGGAAAAAGGAGACTTATGTAAGGCTGAGGAAACAAGGTTCAGACAGGGCATGGGAGGGATACAAGATAGCCAGGAGGGAACTGAAGAAAGGGATTAGGAGAGCTAAGAGAGGGCATGAACAATCTTTGGCGGGTAGGATGAAGGAAAACCCCAAGGCCTTTTACACATATGTGAGAAATATGAGAATGACTAGAGCGAGGGTAGGTCCGATCAAGGACAGTAGCGGGAGATTGTGTATTGAGTCTGAAGAGATAGGAGAGGTCTTGAACGAGTACTTTTCTTCTGTATTTACAAATGAGAGGGGCGATATTGTTGGAGAGGACAGTGTGAAACAGACTGGTAAGCTCGAGGAAATACTTGTTAGGAAGGAAGATATGTTGGGCATTTTGAGGATAGACAAGTCCCCCGGGCCTGACGGGATATATCCAAGGATTCTATGGGAAGCAAGAGATGAAATTGCAGAGCCGTTGGCAATGATCTTTTCGTCCTCACTGTAACAGGGGTGGTACCAGGGGATTGGAGAGTGGCGAATGTCGTGCCCCTGTTCAAAAAAGGGACTAGGGAAAACCCTGGGAATTACAGGCCAGTTAGTCTTACTTCGGTGGTAGGCAAAGTAATGGAAAGGGTACTGAAGTATAGGATTTCTGAGCATCTGGAAAGACACTGCTTGATTAGGGATAGTCAGCACGGATTTGTGAGGAGTAGGTCTTGCCTTACAAATCTTATTGAATTCTTTGAGGAGGTGACCAAGCATGTGGATGAAGGTAAAGCAGTGGATGTAGTGTACATGGATTTTAGTAAGGCATTTGATAAGGTTCCCCATGGTAGGCTTATGCAGAAAGTAAGGAGGCATGGGATAGTGGGAAATTTGGCCAGTTGGATAACGAACTGGCTAATCGATAGAAGTCAGAGAGTGGTGGTGGATGGCAAATATTCAGCCTGGATCCCAGTTACCAGTGGCGTACCGCAGAGATCAGTTCTGGGTCCTCTGCTGTTTGTGATTTTCATTAATGACTTGGATGAGGGAGTTGAAGGGTGGGTCAGTAAATTTGCAGATGATACGAAGATTGGTGGAGTTGTGGATAGTAAGGAGGGCTGTTGTCGGCTGCAAAGAGACATAGATAGGATGCAGAGCTGGGCTGAGAAGTGGCAGATGGAGTTTAACCCTGAAAAGTGTGAGGTTGTCCATTTTGGAAGGACAAATATGAATGCGGAATACAGGGTTAATGGTAGAGTTCTTGGCAATGTGGAGGAGCAGAGAGATCTTGGGGTCTACGTTCATACATCTTTGAAAGTTGCCACTCAAGTGGATAGAGCTGTGAAGAAGGCCTATGGTGTGCCCGCGTTCATTAACAGAGGGATTGAATTTAAGAGCCGTGAGGTGATGATGCAGCTGTACAAAACTTTGGTAAGGCCACATTTGGAGTACTGTGTACAGTTCTGGTCACCTCATTTTAGGAAGGATGTGGAAGCTTTGGAAAAGGTGCAAAGAAGATTTACCAGGATGTTACCTGGAATGGAGAGTAGGTCTTACGAGGAAAGGTTGAGGGTGCTAGGCCTTTTCTCATTAGAACGGAGAAGGATGAGGGGCGACTTGATAGAGGTTTATAAGATGATCAGGGGAATAAACAGAGTAGACAGTCAGAGACTTTTTCCCCGGGTGGAACAAACCATTACAAGGGGACATAAATTTAAGGTGAATGGTGGAAGATATAGGAGGGATATCAGAGGTAGGTTCTTTACCCAGCGAGTAGTGGGGGCATGGAATGCACTGCCTGTGGAAGTAGTTGAGTCGGAAACATTAGGGACCTTCAAGCAGCTATTGGATAGGTACATGGATTACGGTAAAATGATATAGTGTAGATTTATTTGTTCTTAAGGGCAGCACGGTAGCATTGTGGATAGCACAATGCTTCACAGCTCCAGGGTCCCAGGTTCGATTCCGGCTTGGGTCACTGTCTGTGCAGAGTCTGCACGTTCTCCCCGTGTGTGCTTGGGTTTCCTCCGGGTGCTCCGGTTTCCTCCCACAGTCCAAAGATGTGCAGGTTAGGTGGATTGGCCATGATAAATTGCCCTTAGTGTCCAAAATTGCCCTTAGTGTTGGGTGGAGGTGTTGAGTTTGGGTGGGGTGCTCTTTCCAAGAGCCGGTGCAGACTCAGGGGGCCGAATTGCCTCCTTCTGCACTGTAAATTCAATGATAATCTATGATTAATCTAGGGCAAAGGTTCGGCACAACATCGTGGGCCCAAGGGCCTGATGTGTGCTGTATTTTCTATGTTATAGAATCATAGAATCATAGAAGTTTACAGCATGGAAACAGGCCCTTCGGCCCAACCAGTCCATGCCGCCCAGTTTTTACCATTAAGCTAGTCCCAGTTGCCCGCACTCGGCCCATAACCCTCTATACCCATCTTACCCATGTAACCATCTAAATGCTTTTAGAAAGACACAATTGTACCCGCCTCTACTACTACCTCTGGCAGCCCATTCCAGACACTCACTACCCTCTGAGTGAAGAAATTGCCCCTCTGGGCCCTTCTGAATCTCTCCCCTCTCACCTTAAACCTATGCCCTCTAGTTTTAGACTCCCCTACCTTTGGGAAAAGATGTTGACTATCTACCTTATCTATGCCCCTCATTATTTTATAGACCTCTATAAGATCACCCCTTAGCCTCCTACGCTCCAGGGAAAAAAGTCCCAGTCTATCCAGCCTCTCCTTATAACTCAAACCATCAAGTCCCGGCAACATCCTAGTAAATCTTTTCTGCACTCTTTCTAGTTTAATAATATCCTTTCTATAATAGGGTGACCATAACTGCACACAGTATTCCAAGTGTGGCCGTACCAATGTCTTGTACAACTTCAACAAGACGTCCCAACTCCTATATTCAATGTTCTGACCAATGAAACCAAGCATGCCGAATGCCTTCTTCACCACCCTGTCCACCTGCGACTCCACCTTCAAGGAGCTATGAACCTGTACTCCTAGATCTCTTTGTTCTATAACTCTCCCCAACGCCATACCATTAACTGAGTAGGTCCTGGCCTGATTCGATCTGCCAAAATGCATCACCTCACATTTATCTAAATTAAATGTTCTATGTTCTCTCTCCCCCCACTCCCCTTTGTCCCTCTCTCTCTTCCCCACTCCCCTTTCTCTCTCTCTCTCCCACTCCCCTGTGTCTCTCTCTCCCCCGCACTCCCCTTTCTCTCTCTCTCTTCCCCACTCCCCTTTCTCTCTCTCCCCCCCACTCCCCTGTGTCTCTCTCTTCCCCACTCCACTTTCTCTCTCTCTCCCCCACTCCCCTGTGTCTCTCTCCCCCTCTCCCCCTTCCTGCTGTCTCTGTGCCACACTCTCTGGTCTCTCGCCTCTCAGACTTTCTCCCTCCCCTCCAGTCTCTCCCTTTCCCAATGATCGTGTCTCCTGTGAGGATGGTGTGTTCTGAGTTGTTTAATTTAATAGAATTTACAGTGCAGAAGGAAGCCGATCGGCCCATCAAGTCTGTACCGGCCCCGGACAGAGCACCCCACTTAAGCCCACGCCTTCACCCTATCGCCGTAATGTAGTAACCCCACCTAACCTTTTTTCGACACTTCAGGGCAATTTATCACGGCCAATCCACCTAACCTGCACATCTTTGGACTGTGGGAGGAAACTGGAGC
This sequence comes from Scyliorhinus torazame, assembly GCF_047496885.1. Lineage (NCBI taxonomy): Eukaryota > Metazoa > Chordata > Chondrichthyes > Carcharhiniformes > Scyliorhinidae > Scyliorhinus > Scyliorhinus torazame. The sequence continues at coordinate 47,217,234 of NC_092731.1, forward strand.
ACCCGGAGCAAACCCACACGGGGAGAACGGGCAGACTCCGCACAGACAGTGACCCAGCGGGGAATCGAACCTGGGACCCTGGAGCTGTGAACCAACTATACTAACAACTGTGCTACTGTGCTGGTCCCGTCTCGGTCAGCCCCAGCCCCGGTTTCTGACAACGTGGAGTGCAGCTTTCCCAGTTTCACAACAACATTCACACCCGGTTTAATCAGCCTGACCGAGCAGATGGCAACCACAAATCGAAAGCTGATGGAGACCAGTTTCCCATTGCCAGCTGTTGTTGTTTATGAGTTGATGTGGATTGGGGGATAACTCAGTCCTGATAAAGGTCTTGTCGGTCCGCACGGTGATCTGTGTAACTGTGACGAGCTGACAAACACGGGGCAGGACGTTCCTCACCACCCCGCAGCCTGTTTTGTGGCGGCAAAGGCCATTGGCCAGAGGCAGGATCTCCCAGTCCAATCGCAGCCAATGGGTTTTCCCCTTATTCACGCCCCCCGCCCCCAGCAAACGGGAGGGTTGGTGCGGGAACATTTTATATTTTATTTGCAGGATATTAATTTTGCAGCAAAGCTGTTTTCCACCAAAAGTGATCTTCACCATTTTAGAAGAAAGAACAATACCGCACAGGAACAGGCCCTTCGGCCCAACTCCCCGCGACAGGGGCAGTCTCCCCGCGACAGGGGCAGTCTCCCCGCGACAGGGGCAGGCCCTTCGGCCCAACTCCCCGCGACAGGGGCAGTCTCCCCGCGACAGGGGCAGTCTCCCCGCGACAGGGGCAGTCTCCCCGCGACAGGGGCAGTCTCCCCGCGACAGGGGCAGTCTCCCCGTCACAGGAACAGGCCCTTCGGCCCAACTCCCCGCGACACGGGCCGTCTCCCTGCGACACGGGCAGTCTCCCGCGACGGGGTCAGTCTCCCCGCGACGGGGGCAGTCTCCCCACGACGGGGGCAGTCTCCCCGCGACGGGGGCAGTCTCCCCGCGACAGGGGCAGTCTCCCTGTGTCGCAGGGAGGGTTTAAACTAGTATGGCAGGGGGGTGGGCACGGGAGCAATAGGTCAGAAGGTGAGAGCATTGAGGGAGAACTAGGGAATAGGGACAGTGTGGCTCTGAGGCAGAGCAGACGGGGAGAAGTTGCTGAACACAGCGGGTCTGGTGGCCTGAAGTGCATATGTTTTAATGCAAGGAGCACTACGGGTAAGGCAGATGAACTTAGAGCTTGGATTAGTACTTGGAACTATGATGTTGTGGCCATTACAGAGACCTAGTTGAGGGAAGGGCAGGATTGGCAGATAAACGTTCCAGGATTTAGATGTTTCAGGCGGGATAGAGGGGGATGTAAAATGGGAGGTGGAGTTGCGCTACTTGTTCGGGAGAATATCACAGCTGTACTGCGAGAGGACACCTCAGAGGGCAGTGAGGCTATATGGGTAGAGATCAGGAATAAGAAGGGTGCAGTCACAATGTTGGGGGTATACTACAGGCCTCCCAACAGCCAGCGGGAGATAGAGGAGCAGATAGGTAGACAGATTTTGGAAAAGAGTAAAAACAACAGGGTTGTGGTGATGGGAGACTTCAACTTCCCCAATATTGACTGGGACTCACTTAGTGCCAGGGGCTTAGACGGGGCGGAGTTTGTAAGGAGCATCCAGGAGGGCTTCTTAAAACAATATGTAGACAGTCCAACTAGGGAAGGAGCGGTACTGGACCTGGTATTGGGGAATGAGCCCGGCCAGGTGGTAGATGTTTCAGTAGGGGAGCATTTCGGTAACAGTGACCACAATTCAGTAAGTTTTAAAGTACTGGTGGACAAGGATAAGAGTGGTCCGAGGATGAATGTGCTAAATTGGGGGAAGGCTAATTATAACAATATTAGGCGAGAACTGAAGAACATAGATTGTGGGCGGATGTTTGAGGGCAAATCAACATCTGACATGTGGGAGGCTTTCAAGTGGCAGTTGAAAGGAATACAGGACCGGCATGTTCCTGTGAGGAAGAAAGATAAATACGGCAATTTTCGGGAACCTTGGATGACGAGTGATATTGTAGGCCTCGTCAAAAAGACAAAGGAGGCATTTGTCAGGGCTAAAAGGCTGGGAACAGATGAAGCCTGCGTGGAATATAAGGAAAGTAGGAAGGAACTTAAGCAAGGAGTCAGGAGGGCTAGAAGGGGTCACGAAAAGTCATTGGCAAATAGGGTGAAGGAAAATCCCAAGGCTTTTTACACGTACATAAAAAGCAAGAGGGTAGCCAGGGAAAGGGTTGGCCCACTGAAGGATAGGCAAGGGAATCTATGTGTGGAGCCAGAGGAAATGGGCGAGGAACTAAATGAATACTTTGCATCAGTATTCACCAAAGAGAAGGAATTGGTAGATGTTGAGTCTGGAGAAGCGGGTGCAGATAGCCTGGGTCACATTGTGATCCAAAAAGACGAGGTGTTGGGTGTCTTAAAAAATATTAAGGTAGATAAGTCCCCAGGGCCTGATGGGATCTACCCCAGAATACTGAAGGAGGCTGGAGAGGAAATTGCTGAGGCCTTGACAGAAATCTTTGGATCCTCGCTGTCTTCAGGGGATGTCCCGGAGGACTGGAGAATAGCCAATGTTGTTCCTCTGTTTAAGAAGGGTAGCAAGGATAATCCCGGGAACTACAGGTCGGTGAGCCTTACTTCAGTGGTAGGGAAATTACTGGAGAGAATTCTTCGAGACAGGATCTACTCCCATCTGGAAGCAAATGGACGTATTAGTGAGAGGCAGCACGGTTTTGTGAAGGGGAGGTCGTGTCTCACTAACTTGATAGAGTTTTTCGAGGAGGTCACTAAGATGATTGATGCAGGTAGGGCAGTAGATGTTGTCTATATGGACTTCAGTAAGGCCTTTGACAATGTCCCTCATGGTAGACTTGTACAAAAGGTGAAGTCACACGGGATCAGGGGTGAGCTGGCAAGGTGGATACAGAACTGGCTAGGCCATAGAAGGCAGAGAGTAGCAATGGAGGGATGCTTTTCTAATTGGAGGGCTGTGACCAGTGGTGTTCCACAGGGATCAGTGCTGGGACCTTTGCTCTTTGTAGTATATATAAATGATTTGGAGGAAAATGTAACTGGTCTGATTAGTAAGTTTGCAGACGACACAAAGGTTGGTGGAATTGTGGATAGCGATGAGGACTGTCGGAGGATACAGCAGGATTTAGATTGTCTGGAGACTTGGGCAGAGAGATGGCAGATGGAGTTTAATCTGGACAAATGTGAGGTAATGCATTTTGGAAGGTCTAATGCAGGTAGGGAATATACAGTGAATGGTAGAACCCTCAAGAATATTGAAAGTCAAAGAGATCTAGGAGTACAGGTCCACAGGTCATTGGAAGGGGCAACACAGGTGGAGAAGGTAGTCAAGAAGGCATACGGCATGCTTGCCTTCATTGGCCGGGGCATTGAGTATAAGAATTGGCAAGTCATGTTGCAGCTGTATAGAACCTTAGTTAGGCCACACTTGGAGTATAGTGTTCAATTCTGGTCGCCACACTACCAGAAGGATGTGGAGGCTTTAGAGAGGGTGCAGAAGAGATTTACCAGAATGTTGCCTGGTATGGAGGGCATTAGCTATGAGGAACGATTGAATAAACTCGGTTTGTTCTCACTGGAACGAAGGGGGTTGAGGGGAGACCTGATAGAGGTATATAAAATTATGAGGGGCATAGACAGAGTGGATAGTCAGAGGCTTTTCCCCAGGGTAGAGGGGTCAATTACTAGGGGGCATAGGTTTAAGGTGAGAGGGGCAAGGTTTAGAGTAAATGTACGAGGCAAGTTTTTTACGCAGAGGGTAGTGGGTGCCTGGAACTCGCTACCGGAGGAGGTAGTGGAAGCAGGGACGATAGGGACATTTAAGGGGCATCTTGACAAATATATGAATAGGATGGGAATAGAAGGATACGGACCCAGGAAGTGTAGAAGATTGTAGTTTAGTGGGGCAGCATGGTCGGCACGGGCTTGGAGGGCCGAAGGGCCTGTTCCTGTGCTGTACATTTCTTTGTTCTTTGTTCTTTGAACAGGCCCTTCGGCCCAACTCCCCGCGACAGGGGCAGTCTCTCCGTGACTGGGACAGTCTCCCCGTGACAGGAACAGGCCCTTCGGCCCAACTCCCCGCGACAGGGGCAGTCTCCCCGTGACTGGGACAGTCTCCCCGTGACAGGAACTAGCCCTTCGGCCCCCCCCCCCCCCCCCCCCGCGACAGGGGCAGTCTCCCCGCGACAGGGGCAGTCCCTCCGCGACAGGGTCAGTCACCCCGCGACAGGGGCTGTCTCCCCGTGACAGGAACAGGCCCTTTGGCACAACTCCCCCTGACTGGGACACTTTCCCCGTGACAGGGACAGTCTCCCCGTGACAGGGACAGTCTCCCCGTGACAGGGACAGTCTCCCCGCGACAGGGGCAGTCTCTCCGCGACAGGGACAGTCTCCCCATGACAGGTACAGTCTCCCCGCGACAGGGGCAGTCTCCCCGTGACAGGAACAGGCCCTTCGGCCCAACACGTCTCTACCAGTCATGATATCCACCTTGGCCAAAACCCTCAGCACTTTCTTGTGTCGTATCCCTCTCTACCCATCGTATCCATGTATTTGTCAAGATACCTCCTGAACGCCGTTAATGTAAAAGAGCAATTTGTAACTCACTCCCAGTGAGTTCTCCCAGTGAGCCAGAGCAGGCACAGCCAGGAGTGAGGCACATCGAAGCGTGAGTTTAGGAATTTGAAGCGAGGTGGGAATTCAAAACTGGGTGGGGGGTGCTTCTTATCCCTGGTAAGACATGGAAGGAGATCCCAGACCCGTGTCATGCTCCTCATGTGCGATGTGGGAGCTCAGGGACACGTCCACTGACCGTGGCTCCTTCACGTGCAAGAAGTGTGTCCAGTTGCAGCTCCTGTTAGGCCGCTTGACGGCTCTGGAGCTGCGGATGGACTCACTTTGGAGCATCCGCGATGCTGAGGACGTCGTGCATTGCACGTTTAGCGAGTTGGTCACACCATAGGGGAGAATAACTAAGGGAGATAGAAAATGGGTGACCAGAAGACAGAGCAAGAGTAGGAAGGCAGTGCAGGTGTTCCCTGCGGCTATCTCCCAGCAAAACAGACATACCGCTTTGGATGCTGTTGACGGAGATGGCTCACCAGGGGAAGGCAGCAGCCAGGTTCATGGCACCGTGGCTGGCTCTGCTGCACAGAAGGGCAGGAAGAAGAATGGCAGGGCTATAGTGATAGGGGACTCAATGATAAGGGGAATAGAGACAGGCGGTTCTGCGGATTCAATCGAGACTCCAGGACGGTATGTTTCCTCCCTGGTGCAAGGGTCAAGGATGTCTCAGAGCGGCTGCAGGACATTCTGAGGGGGGGGGGGGGGGGTGACCAGCCAGCTGTCGTGGTGCACATAGGCACCAAGGATATATATAAAAAATGGGATGAGGGCCTACAAGTTGAATTCTGGGAGTTAGGAGTTAAACCACAAAGTAGGAACTCAAACTTAATAATCTCAGGATTGCTACCATTGCACAAGCTAGTCAGAGTAGGAAAGTCAGGATAGATAGGATGAATGTGTGGCTTGAGAGATGGTGCAAGAGGGAGGGATTCAAATTCCTGGGGCATTGGAACCGATCCTGGGGAGGTGGGACCAATATAAATCGGACGGTCTGCACCTGGGCAGGAGTGGAAGTAGAGCTGTTTGGGAGGGTTTAAACTAATGTGGCAGGGCGATGGGAACCGATGCAGGAAGTCGGAGGGAAGTAAAACGGTGACAGAAACAAAGGAATAAAACAGGAAGTGAAAAGACAAATGGAAAACGAAGCAGCAGGTTGTTACAGGAAGGTATGGATTCAGCGAAAAGGAAAATTAGGAGAAACGGTAAAAGGAAAAATAACTTAGGAGAAGTAACTGATGGGTTCGGAGTAAGTCAAATGAGTTGATGGTGCAAATCATCGTGAATGACTATGATTTAGTGGCCATTACTGAAACATGGTTAAAGGATGGTCACAACTGGGAGTTAAATATCCAAGCGTATCAAACTATTCGGAAGGACAGAGTGGATGGTACGGGAGGTTGTGTAGCTCTGTTTTTTAAGGATGACATCCGGGCAGTTGTGAGGGATGACATCGGTGCTATGGAGGATAAGGTTGAATCCATGTGGGTGGAAATCAGGAATAGGAAGGCGAAAAAGTCACTGATAGGAGTAATCTATAGGCCACCAAATAGTAACATTATGGTGGGGCTGGCAATAAACAAAGAAATAACTGATGCATGTAGAAATGGTGCAGGAGTTATCATGGGGGATTTTAATCTCCATGTCGATTGGTTTAACCAGGTCGGTCAAGGCAGCCTTGAGGAGGAGTTTATAGAATGTATCCGCGATAGTTTCCTAGAACAGTATGTAATGGAACCTACGAGGGAACAAGCGGTCCTAGATCTGGTCCTGTGTAATGAGACAGGATTGATTCAGGATCTCATAGTTAGGGATCCTCTCGGAAGGAGCAATCACAATATGGTGGAATTAAAAATACAGATGGAGGGTGAGAAGATAAAATCAAACACTAGTGTTTTGTGCTTAAACAAAGGAGATTACAATGGGATGAGAGAAGAACTAGCTAAGGTAGACTGGGAGCAAAGACTTTATGGTGAAACAGTTGAGGAACAGTGGAGAACCTGCCAAGTGATTTTTCACAGTGCTCAGCAAAGGTTTATACCAACAAAAAGGATGGAGGTAGAAAAGGGAAAATTGACCGTGGATATGAAATAAAATGAATGAAATGAAAATCGCTTATTGTCACAAGTAGGCTTCAATGAAGTTACTGTGAAAAGCCCCTAGTCGCCACATTCCTGCGCCTGTTCGGGGAGGCTGTTACGGGAATCGAACCGTGCTGCTGGCCTGCCTTGGTCTGCTTTCAAATCCAGCGATTTTAGCCCTGTGCTAATCTAAGGAAATAAGGGAGAGTATAAAATTGAAGGAAAAAGCATACAAAATGGCAAAAATTCGTGGGAGACTAGAGGATTTGGAAATCTTTAGGGGGTAACAGAAAGCTACGAAAAAAGATTTAAAGAAGAGCAAGATAGATTATGAGAGTAAATGTCACGGAAAAAACAAGCCAAAACTTCGAGGTAAGCCATGGGGTACGGGCCTCTGGCACGGAGTCTGTCCCTGTTGCTCAGAAGGGAAGGGGGGAGAGGAGCAGAGCATTAGTAATTGGGGACTCTATAGTCAGGGGCACAGATAGGAGATTTTGGGAGCGTGAGAGACTCACGTTTGGTATGTTGCCTCCCAGGTGCAAGGGTACGTGATGTCTCGGATCGTTTTTTCCGGGTCCTTAGGGGGAGGGGGAGCAGCCCCAAGTCGTGGTCCACATTGGCACTAACGACATAGGTAGGAAAGGGGACAAGGATGTCAGGCAGGCTTTCAGGGAGCTAGGATGGAAGCTCAGAACTAGAACAAACAGAGTTGTTATCTCTGGGTTGTTGCCCGTGCCACGTGATAGTGAGATGAGGAATAGGGAGAGAGAGCATTTAAACACGTGGCTACGGGGATGGTGCAGGCGGGAGGGATTCAGATTTCTGGATTACTGGGGCTCTTTCTGGGGAAGGTGGGACCTCTACAGACAGGATGGTCTATATCTGAACCTGAGGGGCACAAATATCCTGGGGGGGAAATTTGTTAGTGCTCTTTGGGGGGGTTTAAACTAATGCAGCAGGGGCATGGGAACCTGGATTGTAGTTTTAGGGTAAGGGAGAATGAGAGTATAGAGGTCAGGAGCACAGATTTGACGTCGCAGGAGGGGGCCAGTGTTCAGGTAGGTGGTTTGAAGTGTGTCTACTTCAATGCCAGGAGTATACAAAACAAGGTAGGGGAACTGGCAGCATGGGTTGGTACCTGGGACTTCGATGTTGTGGCCATTTCGGAGACATGGATAGAGCAGGGACAGGAATGGATGTTGCAGGTTCCGGGGTTTAGGTGTTTTAGTAAGCTCAGAGAAGGAGACAAAAGAGGGGGAGGTGTGGCGCTGCTAGTCAAGAGCAGTATTACGGTGGCGGAGAGGATGCTAGATGGGGACTCTTCTTCCGAGGTAGTATGGGCTGAAGTTAGAAACAGGAAAGGAGAGGTCACCCTGTTGGGAGTTTTTTATAGGCCTCCTAATAGTTCTCGGGATGTAGAGGAAAGGATGGCGAAGATGATTCTGGATATGAGCGAAAGTAACAGGGTAGTTATTATGGGAGACTTTAACTTTCCAAATATTGACTGGAAAAGATATAGTTCGAGTACAATAGATGGGTCGTTTTTTGTACAGTGTGTGCAGGAGGGTTTCCTGAAACAATATGTTGACAGGCCAACAAGAGGCGAGGCCACGTTGGATTTGGTTTTGGGTAATGAACCAGGCCAGGTGTTGGATTTGGAGGTAGGAGAGCACTTTGGGGACAGTGACCACAATTCGGTGACGTTTACGTTAATGATGGAAAGGGATAAGTATACACCACAGGGCAAGAGTTATAGCTGGGGGAAGGGCAATTATGATGCCATTAGACGTGACTTGGGGGGGATAAGGTGGAGAAGTAGGCTGCAAGTGTTGGGCACACTGGATAAGTGGGGCTTGTTCAAGGATCAGCTACTGCGTGTTCTTGATAAGTATGTACCGTTCAGACAGGGAGGAAGGCGTTGAGCGAGGGAACCGTGGTTTACCAAGGAAGTGGAATCTCTTGTTAAGAGGAAGAAGGAGGCCTATGTGAAGATGAGGTGTGAAGTTTCGGTTGGGGCGATGGATAGTTACAAGGTAGCGAGGAAGGAACTAAAGAGAGATCTAAGACGAGCAAGGAGGGGACATGAGAAGTATTTGGCAGGAAGGATCAAGGAAAACCCAAAAGCTTTCTATAGGTATGTCAGGAATAAGCGAATGACTAGGGAAAGAGTAGGACCAGTCAAGGACAGGGATGGGAAATTGTGTGTGGAGTCTGAAGAGATAGGCGAGATACTAAATGAATATTTTTCGTCAGTATTCACTCAAGAAAAAGATAATGTTGTGGAGGAGAATGCTGAGCCCCAGGCTAATAGAATAGATGGCATTGAGGTACGTAGGGAAGAGGTGTTGGCAATTCTGGACTGGCTGAAATAGATAAGTCCCCGGGACCTGATGAGATTTATCCTAGGATTCTCTGGGAGGCCAGGGAAGAGTTTGCTGGACCTTTGTCTTTGATTTTTATGTCATCATTGGCTACAGGAATAGTGCCAGAGGACTGGAGGACAGCAAATGTGGTCCCTTTGTTCAAAAAGGGGAGCAGAGACAACCCCGGCAACTATAGACCGATGAGCCTCACGTCTGTAGTGGGTAAAGTCTTGGAGGGGATTATAAGGGACAAGATTTATAATCATCTAGATAGGAATAATATGATCAGGGATAGTCAGCATGGCTTTGTGAAGGGTAGGTCATGCCTCACAAACCTTATTGAGTTCTTTGAGAAGGTGACTGAACAGGTAGACGAGGGTAGAGCAGTTGATGTGGTGTATATGGATTTCAGCAAAGCGTTTGATAAGGTTCCCCACGGTAGGCTATTGCAAAAAATACGGAGGCTGGGGATTGAGGGTGATTTAGAGATGTGGATCAGAAATTGGCTAGCTGAAAGAAGACAGAGGGTGGTGGTTGATGGGAAATGTTCAGAATAACAAAGAACAAAACAAAGAACAAAGAAATGTACAGCACAGGAACAGGCCCTTCGGCCCTCCAAGCCCGTGCCGACCATACTGCCCGACTAAACTACAATCTTCTACACTTCCTGGGTCCGTATCCTTCTATTCCCATCCTATTCATATATTTGTCAAGATGCCCCTTAAATGTCCCTATCGTCCCTGCCTCCACTACCTCCTCCGGTAGTGAGTTCCAGGCACCCACTACCCTCTGCGTAAAAAACTTGCCTCGGACATCTACTCTAAACTTTGCCCCTCTCACCTTAAACCTATGCCCCCTAGTAATTGACCCCTCTACCCTGGGGAAAAGCCTCTGACTATCCACTCTGTCTATGCCCCTCATAATTTTGTATACCTCTATCAGGTCGCCCCTCAACCTCCTTCGTTCCAGTGAGAACAAACCGAGTTTATTCAATCGCTCCTCATAGCTTATGCCCTCCATACCAGGCAACATTCTGGTAAATCTCTTCTGCACCCTCTCTAAAGCCTCCACATCCTTCTGGTAGTGTGGCGACCAGAATTGAACACTATACTCCAAGTGTGGCCTAACTAAGGTTCTATACAGCTGCAACATGACTTGCCAATTCTTATACTCAATGCCCCGGCCAATGAAGGCAAGCATGCCGTATGCCTTCTTGACTACCTTCTCCACCTGTGTAGCCCCTTTCAGTGATCTGTGGACCTGTACTCCTAGATCTCTTTGACTTTCAATACTCTTGAGGGTTCTACCATTCACTGTATATTCCCTACCTGCATTAGCCCTTCCAAAATGCATTACCTCACATTTGTCCAGGTTAAACTCCATCTGCCATCTCTCCGCCCACGTCTCCAGACAATCTAAATCCTGCTGTATCCTCAGACAGTCCTCATCGCTATCCGCAATTCCACCAACCTTTGTGTCGTCTGCAAACTTACTAATCAGACCAGTTACATTTTCCTCCAAATCATTTATATATACTACAAAGAGCAAAGGTCCCAGCACTGATCCCTGTGGAACACCACTGGTCACAGCCCTCCAATTAGAAAAGCATCCCTCCATTGCTACCCTCTGCCTTCTATGGCCTAGCCAGTTCTGTATCCACCTTGCCAGTTCACCCCTGATCCCGTGTGACTTCACCTTTTGTACTAGTCTACCATGAGGGACCTTGTCAAAGGCCTTACTGAAGTCCATATAGACAACATCTACTGCCCTACCTGCATCAATCATCTTAGTGACCTCCTCGAAAAACTCTATCAAGTTAGTGAGACACGACCTCCCCGTCACAAAACCGTGCTGCCTCTCACTAATACGTCCATTTGCTTCCAAATGGGAGTAGATCCTGTCTCGAAGAATTCTCTCCAGTAATTTCCCTACCACTGAAGTAAGGCTCACCGGCCTGTAGTTCCCGGGATTATCCCTGCCACCCTTCTTAAACAGAGGAACAACATTGGCTATTCTCCAGTCCTCCGGGACATCCCCTGAAGACAGCGAGGATCCAAAGATTTCTGTCAAGGCCTCAGCAATTTCCTCTCCAGCCTCCTTCAGTATTCTGGGGTAGATCCCATCCGGCCCTGGGGACTTATCTACCTTAATATTTTTTAAGACACCCAACACCTCGTCTTTTTGGATCACAATGTGACCCAGGCTATCTACACCCCCTTCTCCAGACTCAACATCTACCAATTCCTTCTCTTTGGTGAATACTGATGCAAAGTATTCATTTAGTACCTCGCCCATTTCCTCTGGCTCCACACATAGATTCCCTTGCCTATCCTTCAGTGGGCCAACCCTTTCCCTGGCTACCCTCTTGCTTTTTATGTAAGTGTAAAAAGCCTTGGGATTTTCCTTAACCCTATTTGCCAATGACTTTTCATGACCCCTTCTAGCCCTCCTGACTCCTTGCTTAAGTTCCTTCCTACTTTCCTTATATGCCACACAGACTTCGTCTGTTCCCAGCCTTTTAGCCCTGACAAATGCCTCCTTTTTCTTTTTGACGAGGCCTACAATATCACTTGTCATCCAAGGTTCCCGAAAATTGCCGTATTTATCTTTCTTCCTCACAGGAACATGCCTGTCCTGTATTCCTTTCAACTGACACTTGAAAGCCTCCCACATGTCAGATGTTGATTTGCCCTCAAACATCCGCCCCCAATCTATGTTCTTCAGTTCCCGCCTAATATTGTTATAATTAGCCTTCCCCCAATTTAGCACATTCATCCTCGGACCACTTTTATCCTTGTCCACCAGTACTTTAAAACTTACTGAATTGTGGTCACTGTTACCGAAATGCTCCCCTACTGAAACATCTACCACCTGGCCGGGCTCATTCCCCAATACCAGGTCCAGTACCGCCCCTTCCCTAGTTGGACTGTTTACATATTGTTTTAAGAAGCCCTCCTGGATGCTCCTTACAAACTCTGCCCCGTCTAAGCCCCTGGCACTAAGTGAGTCCCAGTCAATATTGGGGAAGTTGAAGTCTCCCATCACCACAACCCTGTTGTTTTTACTCTTTTCCAAAATCTGTCTACCTATCTGATCCTCTATCTCCCGCTGGCTGTTGGGAGGCCTGTAGTATACCCCCAACATTGTGACTGCACCCTTCTTATTCCTGATCTCTACCCATATAGCCTCACTGCCCTCTGAGGTGTCCTCTCGCTGTATAGCTGTGATACTCTCCTGAACAAGTAGCGCAACTCCGCCTCCCCTTTTACATCCCCCTCTATCCCGCCTGAAACATCTAAATCCTGGAACGTTTAGCTGCCAATCCTGCCCTTCCCTCAACCAGGTCTCTGTAATGGCAACAACATCATAGTTCCAAGTAGTAATCCAAGCTCTAAGTTCATCTGCCTTACCCGTAATGCTCCTTGCATTAAAACATATGCACTTCAGGCCACCAGACCCGCTGTGTTCAGCAACTTCTCCCCGTCTGCTCTGCCTCAGAGCCACACTGTCCCTATTCCCTAGTTCTCCCTCAATGCTCTCACCTTCTGACCTATTGCTCCCGTGCCCACCCCCCTGCCATACTAGTTTAAACCCTCCCGTGTGACACTAGCAAATCTCGCGGCCAGGATATTTATGCCTCTCCGGTTTAGATGCAACCCGTCCATCTTATACAGGTCACACCTGCCCCGGAAGAGCTCCCAGTGGTCCAGATAACAGAAACCCTCCCTCCTACACCAGCTGTTTAGCCACGTGTTTGTCTGCTCTATCTTCCTATTTCTAGCCTCACTGGCACGTGGCACAGGGAGTAATCCCGAGATTACAACCCTCGAGGTCCTGTCTTTTAACTTTCTGCCTAGCTCCCTGAACTCCTGCTGCAGGACCTCATGCCCCTTCCTGCCTATGTCGTTAGTACCAATATGTACAACGACCTCTGCCTGTTTGCCCTCCCCCTTCAGGATTCCCTCTACCCGTTCGGAGACATCCTGGACCCTGGCACCAGGGAGGCAACATACCATCCTGGAGTCTCTTTCACGTCCACAGAAGCGCCTATCTGTGCCCCTGACTATAGAGTCCCCTATAACTATTACTCTTCTGCGCTTTGACCCTCCCTTCTGAACATCAGAGCCAGCCGTGGTGCCACTGCTCTGGCTGCTGCTGTTTTCCCCTGATAGGCTATCCCCCCCGACAGTATCCAAAGGGGTATATCTGTTCGAGAGGGGGACAACCACAGGGGATTCCTGCACTGACTGCCTGCCCTTTCTGGTGGTCACCCATTTCTCTGCCTGCACCTTGGGTGTGACCACACTTACATAACTGCGATCTATGACGCTTTCCGCCACCTGCATGCTCCTAAGTGCATCCAATTGCTGCTCCAACCGAACCACGCGGTCTGTGAGGAGCTGCAGTTGGGTGCACTTTCTGCAGATGAAGCCATCCGGGACGCTGGAAGCCTCCCGGACCTGCCACATCTCACAGTCAGAGCACAGCACCCCTCTAACTGACATTGCGTCAATTAATTAAAATTAAAATTTGTCTTTTTTTTTTATAAATACTTTTTTTTTTTAAATTACAAAGTTACTGTCAACTATCTGTTTCCTAGCACTAGATTTCTAATAGAAATGCGATAGCTAACTATAATATTCTCCGATCTCTGGCTTAGATATCCTCTAAATTATAATTAAGTTATTATGTTTAATTAGTTCCCAAATACTCAAAAAAATTTAGGTTAGAATCCCAACCAGTCACTCAGGTCACAGCTTTTCTGGAGTACAGTCACAAGTGTACAGTCTGGAGTACAGTCACAAGTGGAGTACCACAAGGATCTGTTCTGGGGCCGTTGCTGTTTGTCATTTTTATCAATGACCTAGAGGAAGGCGCAGAAGGGTGGGTGAGTAAATTTGCAGACGATACTAAAGTCGGTGGTGTTGTCGATAGTGTGGAAGGATGTAGCAGGTTACGGAGGGATATAGATAAGCTGCAGAGCTGGGCTGCGAGGTGGCAAATGGAGTTTAATGTAGAGAAGTGTGAGGTAATTCACTTTGGAAGGAATAACAGGAATGCGGAATATTTGGCTAATGGTAAAGTTCTTGAAAGTGTGGATGAGCAGAGGGATCTAGGTGTCCATGTACATAGATCCCTGAAAGTTGCCACCCAGGTTGATAGGGTTGTGAAGAAGGCCTATGGAGTGTTGGCCTTTATTGGTAGAGGGATTGAGTTCCGGAGTCGGGAGGTCATGTTGCAGCTGTACAGAACTCTGGTACGGCCGCATTTGGAGTATTGCGTACAGTTCTGGTCACCGCATTATAGGAAGGACATGGAGGCTTTGGAGCGGGTGCAGAGGAGATTTACCAGGATGTTGCCTGGTATGGAGGGAAAATCTTATGAGGCAAGGCTGATGGACTTGAGGTTGTTTTCGTTGGAGAGAAGAAGGTTAAGAGGAGACTAATAGAGGCATACAAAATGATCAGGGGGTTGGATAGGGTGGACAGTGAGAGCCTTCTCCCGCGGATGGATATGGCTGGCACGAGGGGACACAACTTTAAACTGAGGGGTAATAGATATAGGTCAGAGGTAGGTTCTTTACGCAAAGAGTAGTGAGGCCGTGGAATGCCCTACCTGCTACAGTAGTGAACTCGCCAACATTGAGGGCATTTAAAAGTTTATTGGATAAACATATGGATGAAAATGGCATAGTGTAGGTTAGATGGCTTTTGTTTCGGTGCAACATCGTGGGCCGAAGGGCCTGTACTGCGCTGTATTGTTCTATGTTCTATGTTCTATGTTTCGCAAAGTTCTTTTATTATAACACGAAGTTCGTGGAGGGAGTTAGAGTGACCACCGTCCTTCTAATTGTCCCCACTTTACAAGAGGATAGCAGTACTTTATATGGTTTAATAAGCAATATTATGGAAAAACGAGGCATTCCTTTGGTAAGCCCAGACACAGACAAGCGAGCAGATTTTAAACAACAGGCCTTGAATTCCCAGCCTAAGGACAATAATAATCGTCTACTCTCAGTAAAATGTGCAGCTGTGCACTTGTTTACATAGTCTAACCTTCTGCCTATTACATGCAGAACTTCTTGACTGAAATAAAGGTAATATATCCATCATGCTTTGCCAAATGCCTATTGCCATGAAATATAGTCAAGCAGCCAGTTAAGAAGGAGTACAGGGTATTAAGGCAACTAATTCGACAACTAAAGTTCCTTCTGCAGTAAACTTGCTCAGAATATAAAAACAGACAGCAAAAGTTTCTACAAATATATGAAACAAAAAAGAGTGGCTAAGGTAAATATTGGTCCTTTAGAGGATGAGAAGGGAGATTTAGTAATGGGAGATGAGGAAATGGCTGAGGAACTGAACAGGTTTTTTGGGTCGGTCTTCACAGTGGAAGACACAAAAAACATGCCAGTTACTGATGGAAATGAGGCTATGACAGGTGAGGACCTTGAGAGGATTGTTATCACCAAGGAGGTAGTCACGGGCAAGCGAATGGGGCTAAAGGTAGACAAGTCTCCTGGCCCTGATGGAATGCATCCCAGAGTGCTAAAAGAGATGGCTAGGAAAATTGCAAATGCACTAGTGATAATTTACCAAAATTCACTAGACTCTGGGGTGGTCCCGGCGGATAGGAAATTAGCAAACGTGACACCACTGTTTAGAAAAGGAGGTAGATAGAAAACCTGAAATTATAGGCCAGTGAGCTTAACTTCGGTAGTAGGGAAGATGCGCATCTATCATCAAGGAAGAAATAGCGAGGCATCTGGATGGAAATTGTCCGATTGGGCAGACGCAGCATGGGTTCATAAAGGGCAGGTCGTGCCTAACTAATTTAGTGGAATTTTTTGAGGACATTACCAGTGCGGTAGATAACGGGGAGCCAATGGATGTGGTATATCTGGGTTTCCAGAAAGCCTTTGACAAGGTGCCACACAAAAGGTTGCTGCATAAGATAAAGATGCATGTCGTTAAGGGTAAAGTAGTAGCATGGATAGAGGATTGGTTAATTAATAGAAAGCAAAGAGTGGGGATTAATGGGTGTTTCACTGGTAGGCAATCAGTAGCTAGTGGTGTCCCTCAGGGATCAGTGATGGGCCCACAATTGTTCACAATTTACATAAATGATTTGGAGTTGGGGACCAAGGGCAATGTGTCCAAGTTTGCAAACGACACGAAGATGAGTGGTAAAGCAAAAAGTGCAGAGGATACTGGAAGTCTGCAGAGGGATTTGGATAGTTAAGTGACTGGGCTAGAGTCTGGCAGATGGAATATAATGTTGACAAATGTGAGGTTATCCATTTTGGTATAACAGCAAAAGGGATTATTATTTAAATGATAAAATATTAAAACATGCTGCTGTGCAGAGAGACCTGGGTGTGCTAGTGCATGTGTCACAAAAAGTTGGTTCACAGGAGCAACAGGTGATTAAGAAGGTGAATGGAGTTTTGTCCTTCATTGCTAGAGGGATGGAGTTTAAGACTAGGGGTGTTATGCTGCAACTGTATAAGGTGTTAGTGAGGCCACACCTGGAGTATTGTGTACAGTTTTGGTCTCCTTACCTGAGAAAGGACGTACTGGCAGTGGATGTTGTGCAGAGGAGATTCACTAGGTTAATCCCAGAGCTGAAGGGGTTGGATTACGAGGAGAGGTTGAGTAGACTGGGTCTGTACTCATTAGAATTTAGAAGGATGTGGGGGAATCTTATAGAAACATATCTAATTATGAAGGGAATCGATAGGATAGATGCAGGCAGGTTGTTTCCACTGGCGGGTGAAAGCAGAACTAGGGGGCATAGCCTCAAAATAAGGGGAAGTAGACTTAGGACTGAGTTTAGGAGGAACTTCTTCACTCAAAGGGTTGTGAATCTATGGAATTCCTTGCCCAGTGAAGCAGTTGAGGCTCCTTGATGAGGTATTTTCAAGATAAAGATAGATAGTTTTTTGAAGAATAAAGGGATTATTCTTATGGTGTTCGGGCCGGAAAGTGGAGCTGAGTCCACAAAAGATCAGCCATGATCTCATTGAATGGCGGAGCAGGCTCGAGGGGCCAGATGACCTACTGCTGCTCCTAGTTCTTATGTTCTTATGTTATGTTCTGATGTATCTCTCTCCCTCTCTGCCTTGCTCTCTCTGCCTCGCTCTCTCTGCCTCGCTCTCTCTGCCTCGCCCTCTCTGCCTCGCCCTCTCTGCCTCGCCCTCTCTGCCTCGCTCTCTCTGCCTCGCCCTCTCTGCCTTGCCCTCCCCTTGCCCTCCCCCTTGCCCTCCCCCTCGCCCTCCCCCTCGCCCTCCCCCTTGCCCTCCCCCTCCCCCTCGCCCTCCCCCTCGCCCTCCCACTCCCCCTCCCCTCCCCCTCACCCTCGCCCTAGCCCTCGCCCTCGCCCTTGCCCTTGCCCTCCCCCTCCCCCTCGCCCTCCCCCTCGCCCTCCCCCTCCCCCACGCCCTCCCCCTCGCCCTCCCCCTTCCCCCTCCCCCTCGCCCTCCCCCTCGCCCTCCCCTCGCCCTCCCCTCGCCCTCCCCTCCCCCTCACCCTCCCCCTCGCCCTCGCCCTCCCCTCCCCTCGCCCTCCCCCACGCCCTCCCTCTCGCCCTCCCCCTCCCCCTCCCACTCCCCCTCGCCCTCGCCCTCCCCTCGCCCTCCCCTCGCCCTCCCCTTGCCCTCGCCCTCCCCTCGCCCTCCCCTCGCCCTCGCCCTCGCCCTCCCCCTCGCCCTCCCCCTCGCCCTCACCCTCCCCCTCTACCCCCTCTCCCCCCCTCTCCCCCCCTCTCCTCCCCTCTCCCCTCCCCTCTCCCCCCAATCTCCTCCTCTCTCCCCCTCTCTCACCCCGCCATGCCCCTTATCGGTGTGTCCTTTTCTGGTGGTCTATGCTGCCTGTTCGATGTGGGGCTACAATTGTGGAGGGGTGTGGGGATGAGGTGGCCATGTGCTGACTTTGCAGCTGGTGGTTTGTTTACAGGAACTGTTTTGGGTGGAAATGTGCCCCCTCTTGGGACTGGAGGATGTTCTCTCTCTCTGGTTCTCGCGCTCTCTCTGTTTCTCTCTCTGTGTCGCGGTCTCTCTCTCACCGTGCCCCGTTTCGATGTGTCCTTCCTTTTCCGGTCAGCTCTGTCCTGCTCGTTGCCTGCTGTAAGATAAACCGGAATCAAAGCTGGGACCCTGGAGCTGTGAAGCAGTTGTGCTATCCACAACGCTACCGTGCTGCCCATTTCAAGTGAGAATATAGTATGCTGGGCCACGCACTTGAAAGGGATTTTGGTTAATTGGATTTTGTTATTGAATTGGAACAGTTAATGGGGAATTCATTAAGTGCTGTCTGTGTAGATTACTGCAGCTGCTGTGATGTTGTTATGTTTTTAATTGATAAAAAATGATTGCTGTGTTTATATCTATATATATATATATATATATATATATATGTTAATTACATTCTCAGAATTAACGTTGCTGGGATTGAAGTGCCTCGGAAGTCTGATGAATCAGACCTGAAGTGAAGGCTTTTGTGCTCATTCAAGCCAAATTCAACAAAACGGTTATCGGTCAGGTGAACTGCAGAATGCACTTTGGAGTTTCTAATCCCTGGCCCATATCACATGGAAGACAGGATTGCTGGTCAAAAGCAGCCCCCCCTGAGGGTGGGGGGGAACAGGGCCCAAAGCTGCCGAGACCCGACCAGACCCTCTTCCCAATGGCCCTGCATCGATACCACACCAGCCGGCGATCCATATAACCACGACTGAGGTGCCGAGGTTATTGGGACAGAAATGACAGCCAGTGACCCTCGGAACCCCAGAAGAGACCCCTGGGTGCACGTGGCAGCAATGTCAGGGGGTCGGCATTGCACAATGTTAACTGCGGCAGCCAGATCCACAACAGATTAACCATTACAGACACCACCATACCGTACAGTTACAGGGAGTAATGGGAGGAACAGGAACAGGGGCACTAAGTGCAGCTACAACGTTAGGAATAGGTGACCACACGGAGCAGGTCCAAATCACCAGGGGAACGGAGCATCCTGGGAATAGACTTACTGGAACAATTGGGAGCTGTCATTGATGCAAAGGCAGCTTCTATAACCCGACATAATCCCCTTAGACGGGTCCAATCGGGGCAAAGGAAAGGATGTACGATTCCCAGGTACCGACGTGGGGCTGCATGACCTCACTAAGCCATGCCCTGAGGCTGGGTGACCTCACTAAGCCCCACCCTGGGGCTGGGTGACCTCACTAAGCCACGCCCTGAGGCTGGGTGACCTCACTAAGCCCCACCCTGGGGCTGGGTGACCTCACTAAGCCACGCCCTGAGGCTGACTGACCTCACTAAGCCCCACCCTGGGCCTGAGTGACCTCACTAAGCCACGCCCTGAGGCTGGGTGACCTCACTAAGCCCCACCCTGGGGCTGGGTGACCTCACTAAGCCACGCCCTGAGGCTGGCTGACCTCACTAAGCCCCACTCTGGGCCTGAGTGACCTCACTAAGCCACGCCCTGAGGTTGGGTGACTTCACTAAGCCCCACCCTGAGGCTGGGTGACCTCACTAAGCCATGCCCCGAGGCTGGGTGACCTCACTAAGCCACGCCCCGAGGCTGGGTGACATCACTGTGGATAATGGGATTCCAGATGCTGTAGTAGCCCAAAGACATGGAGACAGATTCAGGGCAGTGGGATATTACTCGGCACAAATGGATTCTGTTGCAAGAGGCAGCACCGATGTGGGGGGACCTTAGCGTGCGCCTCACTGGCGATAAACGTGTCAGGATCCATTACATTGATGGGAAAGATAGTCCTCCACAATCCTCACACCGCAGTCCAATGCCCAGGAGCTGGAAGACTGTTTATACCACAGAATTCTATTGCTAGCTCGCTTTGGGCCCCCATTCCATCTCTGGTTACAACCACTGACATCGACCTCATCGCCGACAAAGAAGGAGACGGACATCGCTGACACGGAAACCAATGATCGCATGTTTACTAATGTCACCATGCGTGTCAGGACACTGTAAATATAATGAGAGACATAAGGGGAGGAGTTATACAGGTTTTTATTATTACAGCACCCAGGACGCATGTACCAATGGGACTTCACACATTCATGCAGGGCAGCTTATATGAATTACCTGCGATTCTGAAATACCTGGGCCGGAGATATCTGAAGGCAGTGGGGCAGGTTAACAGGGTGGTGAAAAAGGCACGTGGATCACTTGTCTTTATCAATCGAGGCATAGATTACAAAAGCATGGAAGTCATGTTGGAGTTGCATCGAACTTTGGTGCGGCTACAGCGGGAGCACTGTGTGCCATTCTGGTTGCCACATGATAGGAAGGAGGTGATTGTACTGGAGTGCTGTCTCCATGAGTCTTTGTGTCAGCTGAGCCGAAAACAAGAAGTGAAATCACTCACGTCAGAGGCAGCTTAACAATTAGTTTATGAAATAACTCCGACTCGGGATGAACACGGCTTTTCCCACCATCACCGTCAGTGGGGTAAACACGGCTTTTCCCACCATCACCGTCAGTGAGGTAAACACGGCTTTTCCCACCATCACCGTGAGTGGGATAAACACGGCTTTTCCCATCATCACCGTCAGTGGGATAAACACTGCTTTTCCCACCATCACCGTGAGTGGGATAAACACGGCTTTTCCCACCATCACCGTCAGTGGGGTAAACACGGCTTTTCCCACCATCACTGTCAGTGGGGTAAACACGGCTTTTCCCACCATCACCGTCAGTGGGATAAACACGGCTTTTCCCACCATCACCGTCAGTGGGATAAACACGGCTTTTCCCACCATCACCGTCAGTGGGATAAACACTGCTTTTCCCACCATCACCGTGAGCGGGATAAACACGGCTTTTCCCACCATCACCGTCAGTGGGATAAACACGGCTTTTCCCACCATCACCGTCAGTGGGATAAACACGGCTTTTCCCACCATCACCGTCAGTGGGATAAACGCGGCTTTTCCCACCATCACCGTCAGTGGGATAAACACTGCTTTTCCCAGCATCGCCGTGAGTGGGATAAACACGGCTTTTCCCATCATCACCGTGAGCGGGATAAACATGGCTTTTCCCATCATCACCGTCAGTGGGATAAACACGGCTTTTCCCACCATCACCGTCAGTGGGATAAACACGGCTTTTCCCACCATCACCGTCAGTGGGATAAACACTGCTTTTCCCAGCATCGCCGTGAGTGGGATAAACACGGCTTTTCCCACCATCACCGTCAGTGGGGTAAACACGGCTTTTCCCACCATCACCGTCAGTGGGATAAACACTGCTTTTCCCAGCATCGCCGTGAGCGGGATAAACATGGCTTTTCCCATCATCACCGTCAGTGGGGTAAACACGGCTTTTCCCACCATCACCGTCAGTGGGATAAACACGGCTTTTCCCACCATCACCGTCAGTGGGATAAACACGGCTTTTCCCACCATCGCCGTCAGTGGGATAAACACGGCTTTTCCCACCATCGCCGTCAGTGGGATAAACACGGCTTTTCCCATCATCACCGTCAGTGGGATAAACACGACTTTTCCCACCATCACCGTCAGTGGGATAAACACGGCTTTTCCCACCATCACCGTCAGTGGGATAAACACGGCTTTTCCCATCATCACCGTGAATGGGATAAACACGGCTTTTCCCACCATCGCCGTCAGTGGGATAAACACGGCTTTTCCCATTATCACCGTCAGTGGGATAAACACGGCTTTTCCCATTATCACCGTCAGTGGGGTAAACACGGCTTTTCCCATCATCACCGTCAGTGGGATAAACACGGCTTTTCCCACCATCGCCGTCAGTGGGATAAACACGGCTTTTCCCATCATCACCGTCAGTGGGATAAACACGGCTTTTCCCACCATCGCCGTCAGTGGGATAAACACGGCTTTTCCCATCATCACCGTCAGTGGGGTAAACACGGCTTTTCCCATCATCACCGTCAGTGGGATAAACACGGCTTTTCCCACCATCACCGTCAGTGGGATAAACACGACTTTTCCCACCATCACCGTCAGTGGGATAAACACGGCTTTTCCCACCATCACCGTCAGTGGGATAAACACGGCTTTTCCCACCATCACCGTCAGTGGGATAAACACGACTTTTCCCACCATCACCGTCAGTGGGATAAACACGGCTTTTCCCATCATCACCGTCAGTGGGGTAAACACGGCTTTTCCCACCATCACCGTCAGTGGGATAAACACGGCTTTTCCCACCATCACCGTCAGTGGGATAAACACGACTTTTCCCACCATCACCGTCAGTGGGATAAACACGGCTTTTCCCATCATCACCGTCAGTGGGATAAACACGGCTTTTCCCACCATCACCGTCAGTGGGATAAACACGGCTTTTCCCACCATCGCCGTCAGTGGGATAAACACGGCTTTTCCCATCATCACCGTGAATGGGATAAACACGGCTTTTCCCACCATCGCCGTCAGTGGGATAAACACGGCTTTTCCCATTATCACCGTCAGTGGGATAAACACGGCTTTTCCCATTATCACCGTCAGTGGGGTAAACACGGCTTTTCCCATCATCACCGTCAGTGGGATAAACACGGCTTTTCCCACCATCGCCGTCAGTGGGATAAACACGGCTTTTCCCATCATCACCGTCAGTGGGATAAACACGGCTTTTCCCACCATCGCCGTCAGTGGGATAAACACGGCTTTTCCCATCATCACCGTCAGTGGGATAAACACGGCTTTTCCCATCATCACCGTCAGTGGGATAAACACGACTTTTCCCACCATCGCCGTCAGTGGGATAAACACGGCTTTTCCCATCATCACCGTCAGTGGGATAAACACGGCTTTTCCCACCATCGCCGTCAGTGGGATAAACACGGCTTTTCCCACAATCACCGTCAGTGGGATAAACACGGCTTTTCCCATCACCACCGTCAGTGGGATAAACACGGCTTTTCCCATCATCACCGTCAGTGGGGTAAACACGGCTTTTCCCATTATCACTGTCAGTGGGATAAACACGGCTTTTCCCATCATCACCGTCAGTGGGATAAACACGGCTTTTCCCACCATCACCGTCAGTGGGATAAACACGGCTTTTCCCACCATCGCCGTCAGTGGGATAAACACGGCTTTTCCCATCATCACCGTCAGTGGGATAAACACGGCTTTTCCCATCACCACCGTCAGTGGGGTAAACACGGCTTTTCCCATTATCACCGTCAGTGGGATAAACACGGCTTTTCCCACAATCACCGTCAGTGGGATAAACACGGCTTTTCCCATCACCACCGTCAGTGGGATAAACACGGCTTTTCCCATCATCACCGTCAGTGGGGTAAACACGGCTTTTCCCATTATCACCGTCAGTGGGATAAACACGGCTTTTCCCATCATCACCGTCAGTGGGATAAACACGGCTTTTCCCACCATCACCGTCAGTGGGATAAACACGGCTTTTCCCACCATCACCGTGAGTGGGATAAACACGACTTTTCCCACCATCACCGTCAGTGGGATAAACACGGCTTTTCCCATCATCACCGTCAGTGGGATAAACACGGCTTTTCCCACCATCACCGTCAGTGGGGATAAACACGGCTTTTCCCACAATCACCGTGAGTGGGATAAACACGGCTTTTCCCACCATCACTGTCAGTGGGATAAACACGGGTTTTCCCACCATCACCGTCACTGGGATAAACACGGCTTTTCCCACCATCACCGCCAGTGGGATAAACACGGCTTTTCCCACCATCACCGTCAGTGGGATAAAAACGGCTTTTCCCATCATCACCGTCAGTGAGGAAAACACGGCTTTTCCCATCATCGCCGTGAGTGGGATAAACGTCGCTTTTCCCACTATCACCGTCAGTGGGATAAACACGGCTTTTCCCATCATCACCGTCAGTGGGATAAACACGGCTTTTCCCACCATCACCGTCAGTGGGATAAACACGGCTTTTCCCACCATCACCGTCAGTGGGATAAACACGGCTTTTCCCATCATCACCGTCAGTGGGATAAACACGGCTTTTCCCACCATCACCGTCAGTGGGATAAACACGGCTTTTCCCACCATCACCGTGAGTGGGATAAACGCGACTTTTCCCAGCATCACCGTCAGTGGGATAAACACGGCTTTTCCCATCATCACCGTGAATGGGATAAACACGGCTTTTCCCACCATCACCGTGAGTGGGATAAACACGGCTTTTCCCACCATTGCCGTCAGTGGGATAAACACGGCTTTTTCCACCATCACCGTGAGTGGGATAAACACGGCTTTTCCCACCATCACCGTCAGTGGGATAAACACGACTTTTCCCACCATCACCGTCAGTGGGATAAACACGGCTTTTCCCATCATCACCGTGAATGGGATAAACACGGCTTTTCCCACCATCACCGTGAGTGGGATAAACACGGCTTTTCCCACCATCACCGTCAGTGGGATAAACACGACTTTTCCCACCATCACCGTCAGTGGGATAAACACGGCTTTTCCCATCATCACCGTGAATGGGATAAACACGGCTTTTCCCACCATCTCCGTCAGTGGGATAAACACGGCTTTTCCCACAATCACCGTCAGTGGGATAAACGCTGCTTTTCCCACCATCACCGTCAGTGGGATAAACACGGCTTTTCCCACCATCACCGTCAGTGGGATAAACACGGCATTTCCCACCATCACCGTCAGTGGGATAAACACGGCTTTTCCCATCATCACCGTCAGTGGGATAAACACGACTTTTCCCACCATCACCGTCAGTGGGATAAACACGGCTTTTCCCACCATCACAGTGATTGGGGTAAACACGGCTTTTCCCATCATCACCGTCAGTGGGATAAACACGGCTTTTCCCACCATCACCGTGAGTGGGATAAACACGGCTTTTCCCATCATCACCGTCAGTGGGATAAACACGGCTTTTCCCACCATCACCGTCAGTGGGATAAACACGGCTTTTCCCACCATCACCGTCAGTGGGATAAACACAGCTTTTCCCATCATCACCGTCAGTGGGATAAACACGGCTTTTCCCACCATCACCGTCAGTGGGATAAACACGGCTTTTCCCACCATCACCGTGAGTGGGATAAACACGGCTTTTCCCATCATCACCGTCAGTGGGATAAACACGGCTTTTCCCACCATCACCGTCAGTGGGATAAACACGACTTTTCCCACCATCACCGTGAGTGGGATAAACACGGCTTTTCCCACCATCACCGTCAGTGGGATAAACACGGCTTTTCCCATCATCACCGTCAGTGGGATAAACACGGCTTTTCCCATCATCGCCGTCAGTGGGGTAAACACGGCTTTTCCCACCATCACCGTCAGTGGGATAAACACGGCTTTTCCTATCATCGCCGTCAGTGGGATAAACGCGGCTTTTCCCACCATCACCGTCAGCGGGATAAACACGGCTTTTCCCACCATCACCGTCAGTGGGGATAAACACGGCTTTTCCCACAATCACCGTGAGTGGGATAAACACAGCTTTTCCCACCATCACTGTCAGTGGGATAAACACGGGTTTTCCCACCATCACCGTCACTGGGATAAACACGGCTTTTCCCACCATCACCGTCAGTGGGATAAACACGGCTTTTCCCACCATCACCGTCAGTGGGATAAAAACGGCTTTTCCCACCATCACCGTCAGTGGGGAAAACACGGCTTTTCCCATCATCGCCGTGAGTGGGATAAACGTCGCTTTTCCCACTATCACCGTCAGTGGGATAAACACGGCTTTTCCCATCATCACCGTCAGTGGGATAAACACGGCTTTTCCCACCATCACCGTCAGTGGGATAAACACGGCTTTTCCCACCATCACCGTGAGTGGGATAAACACGACTTTTCCCACCATTGCCGTCAGTGGGATAAACACGGCTTTTTCCACCATCACCGAGAGTGGGATAAACACGGCTTTTCCCACCATCACCGTCAGTGGGATAAACACTGCTTTTCCCATCATCACCGTGAATGGGATAAACACTGCTTTTCCCACCATCACCGTGAGTGGGATAAACACGGCTTTTCCCACCATTGCCGTCAGTGGGATAAACACGGCTTTTTCCACCATCACCGTGAGTGGGATAAACACGGCTTTTCCCACCATCACCGTCAGTGGGATAAACACGACTTTTCCCACCATCACCGTCAGTGGGATAAACACGACTTTTCCCACCATCACCGTCAGTGGGATAAACACGGCTTTTCCCATCATCACCGTGAATGGGATAAACACGGCTTTTCCCACCATCACCGTGAGTGGGATAAACACGGCTTTTCCCACCATCACCGTCACTGGGATAAACACGACTTTTCCCACCATCACCGTCAGTGGGATAAACACGGCTTTTCCCATCATCACCGTGAATGGGATAAACACGGCTTTTCCCACCATCACCGTGAGTGGGATAAACACGGCTTTTCCCACCATCACCGTCAGTGGGATAAACACGGCTTTTCCCACCATCGCCGTCAGTGGGATAAACAGGGCTTTTCCCACAATCACCGTCAGTGGGATAAACGCTGCTTTTCCCACCATCACCGTCAGTGGGATAAACACGGCTTTTCCCACCATCACCGTGAGTGGGATAAACACGGCTTTTCCCACCATCACCGTCAGTGGGATAAACACGGCTTTTCCCACCATCACCGTCAGTGGGATAAACACGGCTTTTCCCACCATCACAGTGATTGGGGTAAACACGGCTTTTCCCATCATCACCGTGAGTGGGATAAACACGGCTTTTCCCACCATCGCCGTCAGTGGGATAAACAGGGCTTTTCCCACAATCACCGTCAGTGGGATAAACGCTGCTTTTCCCACCATCACCGTCAGTGGGATAAACACGGCTTTTCCCACCATCACCGTGAGTGGGATAAACACGGCTTTTCCCACCATCACCGTCAGTGGGATAAACACGGCTTTTCCCATCATCACCGTCAGTGGGATAAACATGGCTTTTCCCACCATCTCCGTCAGTGGGATAAACACGGCTTTTCCCACCATCACCGTGAGTGGGATAAACACGGCTTTTCCCACCATCACCGTCAGTGGGATAAACACGGCTTTTCCCATCATCACTGTCAGTGGGATAAACACGGCTTTTCCCACCATCACAGTGATTGGGGTAAACACGGCTTTTCCCATCATCACCGTCAGTGGGGTAAACACGGCTTTTCCCACCATCACCGTCAGTGGGATAAACACGGCTTTTCCCATCATCACCGTCAGTGGGATAAACACGGCTTTTCCCACCATCACCGTCAGTGGGATAAACACAACTTTTCCCACCATCACCGTCAGTGGGATAAACACGGCTTTTCCCACCATTACCATCAGTGGGATAAACACGGCTTTTTCCACCATCACCGTCAGTGGGATAAACACGGCTTTTCCCACCATCACCGTGAGTTGGATAAACACGACTTTTCCCACCATCACCGTCAGTGGGATAAACACGGCTTTTCCCACCATTACCATCAGTGGGATAAACACGGCTTTTTCCACCATCACCGTCAGTGGGATAAACACGGCTTTTCCCACCATCACCGTCAGTGGGATAAACACGACTTTTCCCACCATCACCGTCAGTGGGATAAACACGGCTTTTCCCATCATCACCGTGAATGGGATAAACACGGCTTTTCCCACCATCGCCGTCAGTGGGATAAACACGGCTTTTCCCACCATCACCGTCAGTGGGATAAACACGGCTTTTCCCATCATCACCGTGAATGGGATAAACACGGCTTTTCCCACCATCGCCGTCAGTGGGATAAACACGGCTTTTCCCACCATCACCGTCAGTGGGATAAACACGGCTTTTCCCACCATCACCGTCAGTGGGATAAACACGGCTTTTCCCATCATCACCGTCAGTGGGATAAACGCTGCTTTTCCCACCATCACCGTCAGTGGGATAAACACGGCTTTTCCCACCATCACCGTGAGTGGGATAAACACGGCTTTTCCCACCATCACCGTCAGTGGGATAAACACGGCTTTTCCCATCATCACCGTCAGTGGGATAAACATGGCTTTTCCCACCATCACAGTGATTGGGGTAAACACGGCTTTTCCCATTATCACCGTCAGTGGGATAAACATGGCTTTTCCCACCATCACCGTCAGTGGGGTAAACACGGCTTTTCCCACCATCACCGTCAGTGGGATAAACACGGCTTATACCATCATCACCGTCAGTGGGATAAACACGGCTTTTCCCACCATCACCGTCAGTGGGATAAACACGGCTTTTCCCATCATCACCGTCAGTGGGATAAACACGGCTTTTCCCACCATCACCGTGAGCGGGATAAACACAACTTTTCCCACCATCACCGTCAGTGGGATAAACACGGCTTTTCCCACCATTACCATCAGTGGGATAAACACGGCTTTTTCCACCATCACCGTCAGTGGGATAAACACGGCTTTTCCCACCATCACCGTGAGTTGGATAAACACGGCTTTTCCCACCATCACCGTCCGTGGGATAAACACGGCTTTTCCCACCATCACCGTGAGTGGGATAAACACGGCTTTTCCCACCATCACCGTCAGTGGGATAAACACGGCTTTTCCCACCATCACCGTCAGTGGGATAAACACGGCTTTTCCCACCATCACCGTGAGTGGGATAAACATCTCTTTTCCCACCATCGCCGTCAGTGGGATAAACACGGCTTTTCCCACCATCACCGTCAGTGGGATAAACACGGCTTTTCCCACCATCACCGTCAGTGGGATAAAAACGGCTTTTCCCACCATCACCGTCAGTGGGGTAAACACGGCGTTTCCCACCATCACCGTCAGTGGGATAAACACGGCTTTTCCCACCATCACCGTGAGTGGGATAAACATGGCTTTTCCCACCATCACCGTCAGTGGGATAAACACGGCTTTTCCCACCATCACCGTCAGTGGGATAAACACGGCTTTTCCCACCATCACCGTGAGTGGGATAAACATCTCTTTTCCCACCATCGCCGTCAGTGGGATAAACACGGCTTTTCCCACCATCACCGTCAGTGGGATAAACACGGCTTTTCCCACCATCACCGTCAGTGGGATAAAAACGGCTTTTCCCACCAAGACCGTCAGTGGGGTAAACACGGCTTTTCCCATCATCACTGTCATTGGGATAAACACGGCTTTTCCCACCATCACCGTCAGTGGGATAAACACGGCTTTTCCCACCATCACCGTCAGCGGGATAAACACGGCTTTTCCCATCATCACCGTCAGTGGGATAAACACGGCTTTTCCCACCATCACCGTCAGTGGGATAAACACGGCTTTTCCCACCATCACCGTGAGTGGGATAAACGCGACTTTTCCCAGCATCACCGTCAGTGGGATAAACACGGCTTTTCCCACCATCACCGTCAGTGGGATAAACGGTGCTTTTCCCATCATCACCGTGAATGGGATAAACACTGCTTTTCCCACCATCACCGTGAGTGGGATAAACACGGCTTTTCCCACCATTGCCGTCAGTGGGATAAACACGGCTTTTCCCACCATCACCGTGAGCGGGATAAACACGACTTTTCCCACCATCACCGTGAGTGGGATAAACACGGCTTTTCCCACCATCACCGTGAGTGGGATAAACACGGCTTTTCCCACCATCACCGTCAGTGGGATAAACACGGCTTTTCCCACCATCCCCGTCAGTGGGATAAACACGGCTTTTCCCACCATCACCGTCAGTGGGATAAACGCTGCTTTTCCCACCATCACCGTCAGTGGGATAAACACGGCTTTTCCCACCATCACCGTGAGTGGGATAAACACGGCTTTTCCCACCATCACCGTCAGTGGGATAAACACGGCTTTTCCCACCATCACCGTGAATGGGATAAACACGGCTTTTCCCACCATCACCGTGAGTGGGATAAACACGGCTTTTCCCACCATTGCCGTCAGTGGGATAATCACGGCTTTTTCCACCATCACCGTGAGTGGGATAAACACGGCTTTTCCCACCATCACCGTCAGTGGGATAAACACGACTTTTCCCACCATCACCGTCAGTGGGATAAACACGACTTTTCCCACCATCACCGTCAGTGGGATAAACACGGCTTTTCCCATCATCACCGTGAATGGGATAAACACGGCTTTTCCCACCATCACCGTGAGTGGGATAAACACGGCTTTTCCCACCATCACCGTCAGTGGGATAAACACGACTTTTCCCACCATCACCGTCAGTGGGATAAACACGGCTTTTCCCATCATCACCGTGAATGGGATAAACACGGCTTTTCCCACCATCGCCGTCAGTGGGATAAACAGGGCTTTTCCCACAATCATCGTCAGTGGGATAAACGCTGCTTTTCCCACCATCACCGTCAGTGGGATAAACACGGCTTTTCCCACCATCACCGTGAGTGGGATAAACACGGCTTTTCCCACCATCACCGTGAGTGGGATAAACACGGCTTTTCCCACCATCACCGTCAGTGGGATAAACACGGCTTTTCCCATCATCACCGTCAGTGGGATAAACACGGCTTTTCCCATCATCACCGTCAGTGGGATAAACACGGCTTTTCCCACCATCACAGTGAGTGGGATAAACACGGCTTTTCCCACCATCACCGTCAGTGGGATAAACACGGCTTTTCCCACCATCACAGTGATTGGGGTAAACACGGCTTTTCCCATCATCACCGTCAGTGGGATAAACATGGCTTTTCCCACCATCACAGTGATTGGGGTAAACACGGCTTTTCCCATCATCACCGTGAGTGGGATAAACACGACTTTTCCCACCATCACCGTCAGTGGGATAAACACGGCTTTGCCCATCATCACCGTGAATGGGATAAACACGGCTTTTCCCACCATCGCCGTCAGTGGGATAAACACGGCTTTTCCCACCATCGCCGTCAGTGGGATAAACACGGCTTTGCCCATCATCACCGTGAATGGGATAAACACGGCTTTTCCCACCATCACCGTCAGTGGGATAAACACGGCTTTTCCAACCATCACCGTCAGTGGGATAAACACGGCTTTTCCCACCATCACCGTCAGTGGGATAAACACGGCTTTTCCAACCATCACCGTCAGTGGGATAAACACGGCTTTTCCCACCATCACCGTCAGTGGGATAAACACGGCTTTTCCCACCATCACCGTCAGTGGGATAAACACAGCTTTTCCCACCATCACCGTGAGTGGGATAAACACGGCTTTTCCCACCATCACCGTCAGTGGGATAAACACGGTTTTTCCCATCATCGCCGTCAGTGGGGTAAACACGGCTTTTCCCACCATCACCGTCAGTGGGATAAACACGGCTTTTCCTATCATCGCCGTCAGTGGGATAAACGCGGCTTTTCCCACCATCACCGTCAGCGGGATAAACACGGCTTTTCCCACCATCACCGTCAGTGGGGATAAACACGGCTTTTCCCACAATCACCGTGAGTGGGATAAACACGGCTTTTCCCACCATCACTGTCAGTGGGATAAACACGGGTTTTCCCACCATCACCGTCACTGGGATAAACACGGCTTTTCCCACCATCACCGTCAGTGGGATAAACACGGCTTTTCCCACCATCACCGTCAGTGGGGATAAACACGGCTTTTCCCACAATCACCGTGAGTGGGATAAACACAGCTTTTCCCACCATCACTGTCAGTGGGATAAACACGGGTTTTCCCACCATCACCGTCACTGGGATAAACACGGCTTTTCCCACCATCACCGTCAGTGGGATAAACACGGCTTTTCCCACCATCACCGTCAGTGGGATAAAAACGGCTTTTCCCACCATCACCGTCAGTGGGGAAAACACGGCTTTTCCCATCATCGCCGTGAGTGGGATAAACGTCGCTTTTCCCACTATCACCGTCAGTGGGATAAACACGGCTTTTCCCATCATCACCGTCAGTGGGATAAACACGGCTTTTCCCACCATCACCGTCAGTGGGATAAACACGGCTTTTCCCACCATCACCGTAAGTGGGATAAACACGGCTTTTCCCATCATCACCGTCAGTGGGATAAACACGGCTTTTCCCACCATCACCGTCAGTGGGATAAACACGGCTTTTCCCACCATCACCGTGAGTGGGATAAACGCGACTTTTCCCAGCATCACCGTCAGTGGGATAAACACGGCTTTTCCCACCATCACCGTCAGTGGGATAAACGGTGCTTTTCCCATCATCACCGTGAATGGGATAAACACTGCTTTTCCCACCATCACCGTGAGTGGGATAAACACGGCTTTTCCCACCATTGCCGTCAGTGGGATAAACACGGCTTTTTCCACCATCACCGTGAGTGGGATAAACACGGCTTTTCCCACCATCACCGTCAGTGGGATAAACACGGCTTTTCCCACCATCACCGTCAGTGGGATAAACACGACTTTTCCCACCATCACCGTCAGTGGGATAAACACGGCTTTTCCCATCATCACCGTGAATGGGATAAACACGGCTTTTCCCACCATCACCGTGAGTGGGATAAACACGGCTTTTCCCACCATCACCGTCACTGGGATAAACACGACTTTTCCCACCATCACCGTCAGTGGGATAAACACGGCTTTTCCCATCATCACCGTGAATGGGATAAACACGGCTTTTCCCACCATCGCCGTCAGTGGGATAAACAGGGCTTTTCCCACAATCACCGTCAGTGGGATAAACGCTGCTTTTCCCACCATCACCGTCAGTGGGATAAACACGGCTTTTCCCACCATCACCGTGAGTGGGATAAACACGACTTTTCCCATCATCACCGTCAGTGGGATAAACACGGCTTTTCCCACCATCACCGTGAGTGGGATAAACATGGCTTTTCCCATCATCACCGTGAGTGGGATAAACGCGGCTTTTCCCACCATCACAGTGATTGGGGTAAACACGGCTTTTCCCACCATCACCGTCAGTGGGATAAACGCGGCTTTTCCCACCATCGCCGTCAGTGGGATAAACAGGGCTTTTCCCACAATCACCGTCAGTGGGATAAACGCTGCTTTTCCCACCATCACCGTCAGTGGGATAAACACGGCTTTTCCCACCATCACCGTGAGTGGGATAAACACGGCTTTTCCCACCATCACCGTCAGTGGGATAAACACGGCTTTTCCCATCATCACCGTCAGTGGGATAAACACGGCTTTTCCCACCATCGCCGTCAGTGGGATAAACAGGGCTTTTCCCACAATCACCGTCAGTGGGATAAACGCTGCTTTTCCCACCATCACCGTCAGTGGGATAAACACGGCTTTTCCCACCATCACCGTCAGTGGGATAAACACGGCTTTTCCCAGCATCACCGTCAGTGGGATAAACACGGCTTTTCCCATCATCACCGTCAGTGGGGTAAACACGGCTTTTCCCACCATCACCGTCAGTGGGATAAACACGGCTTATACCATCATCACCGTCAGTGGGATAAACACGGCTTTTCCCACCATCACCGTCAGTGGGATAAACACGGCTTTTCCCACCATCACCGTGAGCGGGATAAACACAACTTTTCCCACCATCACCGTCAGTGGGATAAACACGGCTTTTCCCACCATTACCATCAGTGGGATAAACACGGCTTTTTCCACCATCACCGTCAGTGGGATAAACACGGCTTTTCCCACCATCACCGTGAGTTGGATAAACACGGCTTTTCCCACCATCACCGTCCGTGGGATAAACACGGCTTTTCCCACCATCACCGTGAGTGGGATAAACACGGCTTTTCCCACCATCACCGTCAGTGGGATAAACACGGCTTTTCCCACCATCACCGTCAGTGGGATAAACACGGCTTTTCCCACCATCACCGTGAGTGGGATAAACATCTCTTTTCCCACCATCGCCGTCAGTGGGATAAACACGGCTTTTCCCACCATCACCGTCAGTGGGATAAACACGGCTTTTCCCACCATCACCGTCAGTGGGATAAACACGGCTTTTCCCACCATCACCGTCATTGGGATAAACACGGCTTTTCCCACCATCACCGTGAGTTGGATAAACACGGCTTTTCCCACCATCACCGTCAGTGGGATAAACACGGCTTTTCCCACCATCACCGTGAGTGGGATAAACATGGCTTTTCCCACCATCACCGTCAGTGGGATAAACACGGCTTTTCCCACCATCACGTTCAGTGGGATAAACACGGCTTTTCCCATCATCACCGTCAGTGGGATAAACACGGCTTTTCCCACCATCACCGTCAGTGGGATAAACACGGCTTTTCCCACCATCACCGTCAGTGGGATAAACACGGCTTTTCCCATCATCACCGTCAGTGGGATAAACACGGCTTTTCCCACCATCACCGTCAGTGGGATAAACACGGCTTTTCCCATCATCACCGTGAGTGGGATAAACACGGCTTTTCCCATCATCACCGTCAGTGGGATAAACACGGCTTTTCCCACCATCACCGTCAGTGGGATAAACACGGCTTTTCCCATCATCACCGTCAGTGGGATAAACACGGCTTTTCCCACCATCACCGTCAGTGGGGTAAACACGGCTTTTCCCACCATCACCGTCAGTGGGATAAACACGGCTTTTCCCAAAATCACAGTGAGTGGGATAAACGCGGCTTTTCCCACCATCACCGTGAGTGGGATAAACACGGCATTTTGCACCATCACCGTCAGTGGGGTAAACACGGCTTTTCCCATCATCACCGTGGGTGGGAAAAACACGGCTTTTCCCACCATCACAGTGAGTGGGATAAACATCTCTTTTCCCACCATCGCCGTCCGTGGGATAAACACGGCTTTTCCCACCATCACCGTCAGTGGGATAAACACGGCTTTTCCCACCATCACCGTGTGTGGGAAAAACACGGCTTTTCCCACCATCACCGTGAGTGGGATAAACACGGCTTTTCCCACCATCGCCGTGAGTGGGATAAACATCTCTTTTCCCACCATCGCCGTCAGTGGGATAAACACGGCTTTTCCCACCATCACCGTCAGTCGGATAAACGCTGCTTTTCCCACCATCACCGTCAGTGGGATAAACACGGCTTTTCCCAGCATCACCGTCAGTGGGATAAACACGGCTTTTCCCACCATCACCGTCAGTCGGATAAACGCTGCTTTTCCCACCATCACCGTCAGTGGGATAAACACGGCTTTTCCCAGCATCACCGTCAGTGGGATAAACACGGCTTTTCCCATCATCACCGTCAGTCGGATAAACGCTGCTTTTCCCACCATCACCGTCAGTGGGATAAACACGGCTTTTCCCACCATCACCGTGAGTGGGATAAACACGGCTTTTCCCATCATCACCGTCAGTGGGATAAACACGGCTTTTCCCACCATCACCGTGAGTGGGATAAACACGGCTTATACCATCATCACCGTCAGTGGGATAAACACGGCTTTTCCCACCATCACCGTGAGTGGGATAAACGCTGCTTTTCCCACCATCACCGTCAGTGGGATAAACACGGCTTTTCCCACCATCACCGTCAGTGGGATAAACACGGCTTTTCCCATCATCGCCGTCAGTGGGATAAACACGGCTTTTCCCACCATCACCGTCAGTGGGATAAACACGGCTTATACCATCATCACCGTCAGTGGGATAAACACGGCTTTTCCCACCATCACCGTCAGTGGGATAAACACGGCTTTTCCCACCATCACCGTCAGTGGGATAAACACGGCTTATACCATCATCACCGTCAGTGGGATAAACACGGCTTTTCCCACCATCACCGTCAGTGGGATAAACACGGCTTATACCATCATCACCGTCAGTGGGATAAACACGGCTTTTCCCACCATCACCGTCAGTGGGATAAACACGGCTTATACCATCATCACCGTCAGTGGGATAAACACGGCTTTTCCCACCATCACCGTCAGTGGGATAAACACGGCTTTTCCCACCATCACCGTCAGTGGGATAAACACGGCTTATACCACCATCACCGTCAGTGGGATAAACACGGCTTTTCCCACCATCACCGTCAGTGGGATAAACACGGCTTTTCCCACCATCACCGTGAGTGGGATAAACACGGCTTTTCCCACCATCACCGTCAGTGGGGTAAACACGGCTTTTCCCACCATCACCGTCAGTGGGATAAACACGGCTTATACCATCATCACCGTCAGTGGGATAAACACGGCTTTTCCCACCATCACCGTCAGTGGGATAAACACGGCTTTTCCCATCATCACCGTCAGTGGGATAAACACGGCTTATACCATCATCACCGTCAGTGGGATAAACACGGCTTTTCCCACCATCACCGTCAGTGGGATAAACACGGCTTATACCATCATCACCGTCAGTGGGATAAACACGGCTTATACCATCATCACCGTCAGTGGGATAAACACGGCTTTTCCCACCATCACCGTCAGTGGGATAAACACGGCTTTTCCCACCATCACCGTCAGTGGGATAAACACGGCTTTTCCCACCATCACCGTCAGTGGGATAAACACGGCTTATACCATCATCACCGTCAGTGGGATAAACACGGCTTTTCCCACCATCACCGTCAGTGGGATAAACACGGCTTTTCCCATCATCACCGTCAGTGGGATAAACACGGCTTTTCCCATCATCACCGTCAGTGGGATAAACACGGCTTTTCCCACCATCACCGTCAGTGGGATAAACACGGCTTTTCCCACCATCACCGTCAGTGGGATAAACACGGCTTTTCCCACCATCACCGTCAGTGGGATAAACACGGCTTTTCCCACCATCACCGTCAGTGGGATAAACACGGCTTTTCCCATTATCATCGTCAGTGGGATAAACACGGCTTTTCCCACCATCACCGTCAGTGGGATAAACACGGCTTTTCCCACCGTCACAGTGAGTGGGATAAACACGGCTTTTCCCATCATCACCGTCAGTGGGATAAACGCGGCTTTTCCCACCATCACCGTCAGTGGGGTAAACACGGCTTTTCCCACCATCACCGTCAGTGGGATAAACACGGCTTTTTCCACCACCACCGTCAGTGGGATAAACACGGCTTTTCCAACCATCACCGTCAGTGGGGTAAACACGGCTTTTCCCACCATCACCGTGAGTGGGATAAACACGGCTTTTCCCATCATCACCGTCACTGGGATAAACACGGCTTTTCTAACCATCACCGTGAGTGGGATAAACACGGCTTTTCCCATCATCACCGTCACTGGGATAAACACGGCTTTTCCCACCATCACCGTCAGTGGGGTAAACACGGCTTTTCCCATTATCACCGTCAGTGAGGTAAACACGGCTTTTTCCATCATCACCGTCAGTGGGATAAACACGGCTTTTCCAACCATCACCGTCAGTGGGATAAACACGGCTTTTCCACCATCACCGTCAGTGGGATAAACACGGCTTTTCCCATCATCACCGTCACTGGGATAAACACGGCTTTTCCCACCATCACCGTCAGTGGGGTAAACACGGCTTTTCCCATTATCACCGTCAGTGGGATAAACACGGCTTTTCCCACCATCACCGTCAGTGGGATAAACAGGGCTATTCCCACCATCACCGTCAGTTGGACATACACGGCTTTTCCCACCATCACCGTCAGTGGGATATACACGGCTTTTCCCACCATCACCGTCAGTGGGATAAACAGGGCTTTTCCCAGCATCACCGTCAGTGGGATAAACACGGCTTTTCCCACCATCACCGTGAGTGGGATAAACACGGCTTTTCCCACCATCACCGTCAGTGGGATGAACACGGCTTTTCCCACCATCACCGTCAGTGGGATAAACGCGGCTTTTCCCACCATCACCGTCAGTGGGATAAACACGGCTTTTCCCAGCATCACCGTCAGTGGGGTAAACATGGCTTTTCCCACCATCACCGTCAGTGGGATAAACACGGCTTTTCCCACCATCACCGTCAGTGGGATAAACACGGCTTTTCCCACCATCACCGTCAGTGGGATAAACGTGGTTTTTCCCACCATTGCCGTCAGTGGGGTAAACACGGCTTTTCCCACCATCACCGTCAGTGGGATAAACACGGCTTTTCCCATCATCACCGTCACTGGGATAAACACGGCTTTTCCCATCATCACCGTGAGTGGGATAAACACGGCTTTTCCCACCATCACCGTCAGTGGGATAAACACGGCTTTTCCCACCAACACCGTCAGTGGGATAAACACGGCTTTTCCCACCATCACCGTCAGTGGGATAAACACGGCTTTTCCCACCATCACCGTCAGTGGGATAAACACGGCTTTTCCCACCATCACCGTCAGTGGGATAAACACGGCTTTTCCCACCATCACCGTCAGTGGGATAAACACGGCTTTTCCCACCATCACCGTGAGTGGGATAAACACGGCTTTTCCCACCATCACCGTCAGTGGGATAAACACTGCTTTTCCCACCATCACCGTCAGTGGGATAAACACGGCTTTTCCCACCATCACCGTGAGTGGGATAAACACTGCTTTTCCCACCATCACCGTCAGTGGGATAAACACTGCTTTTCCCACCATCACCGTGAGTGGGATAAACACGGCTTTTCCCATCATCACCGTCAGTGGGATAAACACGGCTTTTCCCACCATCACCGTCAGTGGGATAAACACTGCTTTTCCCACCATCGCCGTCAGTGGGATAAACACGGCTTTCCCACCATCACCGTCAGTGGGATTAACACGGCTTTTCCCACCATCACCGTCAGTGGGGTAAACACGGCTTTTCCCACCATCACCGTCAGTGGGATAAACACGGCTTTCCCACCATCACCGTCAGTGGGATAAACACGGCTTTTCCCACCATCACCGTCAGTGGGATAAACGGTGCTTTTCCCATCATCACCGTGAATGGGATAAAGACTGCTTTTCCCACCATCACCGTGAGTGGGATAAACACGGCTTTTCCCACCATCACCGTCAGTGGGATAAACACGGCTTTTCCCACAATCACCGTCAGTGGGATAAACGCTGCTTTTCCCACCATCACCGTCAGT
Organism: Scyliorhinus torazame; assembly: GCF_047496885.1. Classification (NCBI taxonomy): domain Eukaryota; kingdom Metazoa; phylum Chordata; class Chondrichthyes; order Carcharhiniformes; family Scyliorhinidae; genus Scyliorhinus; species Scyliorhinus torazame. The sequence goes on from NC_092731.1 coordinate 47,256,347, forward strand.
GGGATAAACACGGCTTTTCCCACCATCACCGTGAGCGGAATAAACACGACTTTTCCCACCATCACCGTCAGTGGGATAAACACGGCTTTTCCCACCATCACCGTGAGCGGGATAAACGCTGCTTTTCCCATCATCACCGTGAATGGGATAAACACTGCTTTTCCCACCATCACCGTGAGTGGGATAAACACGGCTTTTCCCACCATCGCCGTCAGTGGGATAAACACGGCTTTTCCCACAATCACCGTCAGTGGGATAAACGCTGCTTTTCCCACCATCACCGTCAGTGGGATAGACACGGCTTTTCCCACCATCACAGTGAGTGGGATAAACACGGCTTTTCCCACCATCACCGTCAGTGGGATAAACACGGCTTTTCCCACCATCACCGTGAGCGGGATAAACACGGCTTTTCCCACCATCACCGTCAGTGGGTTAAACACGGCTTTTCCCACCATCACCATGAGCGGGATAAACACGGCTTTTCGCAGCATCACCGTGAGTGGGATAAACACGGCTTTTCCCACCATCACCGTCAGTGGGATAAACACGGCTTTTCCCACCATCACCGACATTGCGATAAACACGGCTTTTCCCATCATCGCCGTGAGTGGGATAAACACGGCTTTTCCCACCATCACCGTCAGTGCGATAAACACGGCTTTTCCCACCATCACCGTCAGTGGGATAAACACGGCTTTTCCCATCATCGCCGTGAGTGGGATAAACACGGCTTTTCCCACCATCACCGTCAGTGGGATAAACACGGCTTTTCCCACCATCACCGTCAGTGGGATAAACACGGCTTTTCCCACCATCACCGTCAGTGGGATAGACACGGCTTTTCCCACCATCACCGTCAGTGGGATAAACACGACTTTTCCCACCATCACCGTCAGTGGGATAGACACGGCTTTTGCCACCATCACCGTCAGTGGGATAAACACGGCTTTTCCCACCATCACCGTCAGTGGGATAAACACGGCTTTTCCCATCATCACCGTCAGTGGGATAGACACGGCTTTTCCCACCATCACCGTCAGTGGGATAAACACGGCTTTTCCCACCATCACCGTCAGTGGGGTAAACACGGCTTTTCCCATCATCACCGTCAGTGGGATAGACACGGCTTTTCCCACCATCACCGTCAGTGGGATAAACACGGCTTTTCCCACCATCACCGTCAGTGGGGTAAACACGGCTTTTCCCATCATCACCGTCAGTGGGATAAACACGGTTTTTCCCATCATCACCGTCAGTGGGATAAACACGGTTTTTCCCATCATCACCGTCAGTGGGATAAACACGGCTTTTCCCACCATCACCGTCAGTGGGGTAAACACGGCTTTTCCCATCATCACCGTCAGTGGGATAAACACGGTTTTTCCCATCATCACCGTCAGTGGGATAAACACGGCTTTTCCCACCATCACCGTGAGTGGGATAAACACGGCTTTTCCCACCATCACCGTCAGTGGGATAAACACGGCTTTTCCCACCATCACCGTCAGTGGGATAAACACGGTTTTTCCCACCATCACCGTGAGTGGGATAAACACGGCTTTTCCCACCATCACCGTGAGTGGGATAAACACGGCTTTTCCCACCATCACCGTGAGTGGGATAGACACGGCTTTTCCCACCATCACCGTGAGTGGGATAGACACGGCTTTTCCCACCATCACCGTGAGTGGGATAAACACGGCTTTTCCCACCATCACCGTCAGTGCGATAAACACGGCTTTTCCCACCATCACCGTGAGTGGGATAAACACGGCTTTTCCCACCATCACCGTGAGTGGGATAAACACGGCTTTTCCCACCATCACCGTGAGTGGGATAGACACGGCTTTTCCCACCATCACAGTGAGTGGGATAAACACGGCTTTTCCCACCATCACCATCAGTGGGATAAACACGGCTTTTCCCATCATCACCGTCAGTGCGATAAACACGGCTTTTCCCACCATCACCGTGAGTGGGATAAACACGGCTTTTCCCACCATCACCGTGAGTGGGATAAACACGGCTTTTCCCACCATCACCATCAGTGGGATAAACACGGCTTTTCCCACCATCACCGTCAGTCGGGTAATCACGGCTTTTCCAACCATCACCGTCAGTGGGGTAAACACGGCTTTTCCCACCATCACCGTGAGTGGGATAAACACGGCTTTTCACACCATCACCGTCAGTGGGATAAACACGGCTTTTCCCACCATCACCGTCAGTGGGATAAACACGGCTTTTCACACCATCACCGTCAGTGGGATAAACACGGCTTTTCCCACCATCACCGTCAGTGGGATAAACACGGCTTTTCACACCATCACCGTGAGTGGGATAAACACGGCTTTTCCCACCATCACCGTGAGTGGGATAAACACGGCTTTTCCCACCATCACCGTGAGTGGGATAGACACGGCTTTTCCCACCATCACAGTGAGTGGGATAAACACGGCTTTTCCCACCATCACCATCAGTGGGATAAACACGGCTTTTCCCATCATCACCGTCAGTGCGATAAACACGGCTTTTCCCACCATCACCGTGAGTGGGATAAACACGGCTTTTCCCACCATCACCGTGAGTGGGATAAACACGGCTTTTCCCACCATCACCATCAGTGGGATAAACACGGCTTTTCCCACCATCACCGTCAGTCGGGTAATCACGGCTTTTCCAACCATCACCGTCAGTGGGGTAAACACGGCTTTTCCCACCATCACCGTGAGTGGGATAAACACGGCTTTTCACACCATCACCGTCAGTGGGATAAACACGGCTTTTCCCACCATCACCGTCAGTGGGATAAACACGGCTTTTCACACCATCACCGTGAGTGGGATAAACACGGCTTTTCCCACCATCACCATCAGTGGGATAAACACGGCTTTTCCCACCATCACCGTCAGTGGGGTAAACACGGCTTTTCCAACCATCACCGTCAGTGAGGTAAACACGGCTTTTCCCACCATCACCGTCAGTGGGATAAACACGGCTTTTCCCATCATCACCGTCAGTGGGATAAACACGGCTTTTCCCACCATCACCGTCAGTGGGATAAACACGGCTTTTCCCACAATCACCGTCAGTGGGGTAAACACGGCTTTTCCCACCATCACCGTCAGTGGGAGAACACGGCTTTTCCCACCATCACCGTCAGTGGGGTAAACACGGCTTTTCCCACAATCACCGTCAGTGGGGTAAACACGGCTTTTCCCACCATCACCGTCAGTGGGATAAACACGGCTTTTCCCACCATCACCGTCAGTGGGATAAACACGGCTTTTCCAACCATCACCGTCAGAGGGGTAAACACGGCTTTTCCCACCATCACCGTCAGTGGGGTAAACACGGCTTTTCCCACCATCACCGTCAGTGGGATAAACACGGCTTTTCCCACCATTACCGTGAGTCGGATAACCACGGCTTTTCCCACCATCACCGTCAGTGGGATAAACACGGCTTTTCCCACCATCACCGTCATTGGGGTAAACACGGCTTTTCCCATTATCACCGTCAGTGGGATAAACACGGCTTTTCCCACCATCACCGTCAGTGGGATAAACACGGCTATTCCCACCATCACCGTCAGTGGGATAAACACGGCTTTTCCCACCATCACCGTCAGTGGGATAAACACGGCTTTTCCCACCATCACCGTCAGTGGGATAAACACGGCTTTTCCCACCATCACCGTCAGTGGGATAAACACGGCTTTTCCCACCATCACCGTCAGTGGGATAAACACGGCTTTTCCCACCATCACCGTCAGTGGGATAAACACGGTTTTTCCCACCATCACCATCAGTGGGATAAACACGGCTTTTCCCATCATCACCGTCAGTGGGATAAACACGGCTTTTCCCACCATCACCGTCAGTGGGATAAACACGGTTTTTCCCACCATCACCGTGAGTGGGATAAACACGGCTTTTCCCACCATCACCGTGAGTGGGATAAACACGGCTTTTCCCACCATCACCGTGAGTGGGATAGACACGGCTTTTCCCACCATTACCGTCAGTGGGATAAACACGGCTTTTCCCATCATCACCGTGAGTGGGATAAACACGGCTTTTCCCATCATCACCGTGAGTGGGATAAACACGGCTTTTCCCACCATCACCATCAGTGGGGTAAACACGGCTTTTCCAACCATCACCGTCAGTGAGGTAAACACGGCTTTTCCCACCATCACCGTCAGTGGGATAAACACGGCTTTTCCCATCATCACCGTCAGTGGGATAAACACGGCTTTTCCCACCATCACCGTCAGTGGGATAAACACGGCTTTTCCCACAATCACCGTCAGTGGGGTAAACACGGCTTTTCCCACCATCACCGTCAGTGGGAGAACACGGCTTTTCCCACCATCACCGTCAGTGCGATAAACACGGCTTTTCCCACCATCACCGTCAGTGGGATAAACACGGCTTTTCCAACCATCACCGTCAGAGGGGTAAACACGGCTTTTCCCACCATCACCGTCAGTGGGATAAACACGGCTTTTCCCATCATCACCGTCAGTGGGGTAAACACGGCTTTTGCCATTATCACCGTCAGTGGGATAAACACGGCTTTTCCCACCATCACCGTCAGTGGGATAAACACGGCTTTTCCCACCATCACCGTCAGTGGGATAAACACGGCTTTTCCCACCATCACCGTCAGTGGGATAAACACGGCTATTCCCACCATCACCGTCAGTGGGATAAACACGGCTTTTCCCACCATCACCGTCAGTGGGATAAACACGGCTTTTTCCACCATCACCGTCAGTGGGATAAACACGGCTTTTCACACCATCACCGTCAGTGGGATAAACACGGCTTTTCCCACCATCACCGTCAGTGGGATAAACACGGCTTTTCCCACCATCACCGTCAGTGGGATAAACACGGCTTTTCCCATCATCACCGTGAGTGGGATAAACACGACTTTTCCCACCATCACCGTCAGTGGGATAAACACGGCTTTTCCCAGCATCGCCGTGAGTGGGATAAACACGGCTTTTCCCACCATTACCGTCAGTGGGATAAACACGACTTTTCCCACCATCACCGTCAGTGGGATAAACACGGCTTTTCCCAGCATCGCCGTGAGTGGGATAAACACGACTTTTCCCACCATCACCGTCAGTGGGATAAACACGGCTTTTCCCACCATCACCGTCAGTGGGATAAACACGGCTTTTCCCAGCATCGCCGTGAGTGGGATAAACACGGCTTTTCCCACCATCACCGTCAGTGGGATAAACACGGCTTTTCCCACCATCACCGTCAGTGGGATAAACACGACTTTTCCCACCATCACCGTCAGTGGGATAAACACGGCTTTTCCCACCATCACCGTCAGTAGGATAAACACGGCTTTTCCCACCATCACCGTCAGTGGGATAAACACGACTTTTCCCACCATCACCGTGAGTGGGATAAACACGGCTTTTCCCACCGTCACCGTCAGTGGGATAGACACGGCTTTTCCCACCATCACAGTGAGTGGGATAAACACGGCTTTTCCCACCATCACCATCAGTGGGATAAACACGGCTTTTCCCATCATCACCGTCAGTGGGATAAACACGGCTTTTCCCACCATCACCGTCACTGGGATAAACACGGCTTTTCCCACCATCACCGTGAGTGGGATAAACACGGCTTTTCCCACCATCACCGTCAGTGGGATAAACACGACTTTTCCCACCATCACCGTCAGTGGGATAAACACGGCTTTTCCCACCATCACCGTGAGTGGGATAAACACGGCTTTTCCCACCATCACCGTCAGTGGGATAAACACGACTTTTCCCATCATCACCGTCAGTGCGATAAACACGGCTTTTCCCACCATCACCTTGAGTGGGATAAACACGGCTTTTCCCACCATCACCGTCAGTGGGATAGACACGGCTTTTCCCACCATCACAGTGAGTGGGATAAACACGGCTTTTCCCACCATCACCATCAGTGGGATAAACACGGCTTTTCCCACCATCGCCGTCAGTCGGGTAATCACGGCTTTTCCAACCATCACCGTCAGTGGGATAAACACTGCTTTTCCCACCATCACCGTCAGTGGGATAAACACGGCTTTTCCCACCATCACCGTGAGTGGGATAAACACGGCTTTTCCCACCATCACCGTCAGTGGGGTAAACACGGCTTTTCCAACCATCACCGTCAGTGGGGTAAACACGGCTTTTCCCACCATCACCGTCAGTGGGATAAACACTGCTTTTCCCACCATCACCGTCAGTGGGATAAACACGGCTTTTCCCACCATCACCGTGAGTGGGATAAACACGGCTTTTCCCACCATCACCGTCAGTGGGGTAAACACGGCTTTTCCCATCATCACCGTCAGTGGGATAAACACGGCTTTTCCCACCATCACCGTCAGTGGGATAAACACGGCTTTTCCCACAATCACCGTCAGTGGGGTAAACACGGCTTTTCCCACCATCACCGTCAGTGGGATAAACACGGCTTTTCCCACCATCACCGTCAGTGGGATAAACACGGCTTTTCCCACCATCACCGTCAGTGGGGTAAACACGGCTTTTCCAACCATCACCGTCAGTGAGGTAAACACGGCTTTTCCCATCATCACCGTCAGTGGGATAAACACGGCTTTTCCCACCATCACCGTCAGTGGGATAAACACGGCTTTTCCCACCATCACCGTCAGTGGGATAAACACGGCTTTTCCCACCATCACCGTCAGTGGGATAAACACGGCTTTTCCCACCATCACCGTCAGTGGGATAAACACGGCTTTTCCCACAATCACCGTCAGTGGGGTAAACACGGCTTTTCCCACCATCACCGTCAGTGGGATAAACACGGCTTTTCCCACCATCACCGTCAGTGGGGTAAACACGGCTTTTCCCACAATCACCGTCAGTGGGGTAAACACGGCTTTTCCCACCATCACCGTCAGTGGGATAAACACGGCTTTTCCCACCATCACCGTCAGTGGGATAAACACGGCTTTTCCAACCATCACCGTCAGAGGGGTAAACACGGCTTTTCCCACCATCAACGTCAGTGGGGTAAACACGGCTTTTCCCACCATCACCGTCAGTGGGATAAACACGGCTTTTCCCACCATTACCGTGAGTGGGATAACCACGGCTTTTCCCACCATTACCGTCAGTGGGATAAACACGGCTTTTCCCACCATCACCGTCATTGGGGTAAACACGGCTTTTCCCATTATCACTGTCAGTGGGATAAACACGGCTTTTCCCACCATCACCGTCAGTGGGATAAACACGGCTATTCCCACCATCACCGTCAGTGGGATAAACATGGCTTTTCCCACCATCACCGTCAGTGGGATAAACACGGCTTTTCCCATCATCACCGTGAGTGGGATAAACACGGCTTTTCCCACCATCACCGTCAGTGGGATAAACACAGCTTTTCCCATCATCACCGTGAGTGGGATAAACACGGCTTTTCCAACCATCACCGTGAGCGGGACAAATACGGCTTTTCCCATCATCACCGTCAGTGGGATAAACACAGCTTTTCCCATCATCACCGTGAGTGGGATAAACACGGCTTTTCCAACCATCACCGTGAGCGGGACAAATACGGCTTTTCCCACCATCACCGTCAGTGGGATAAACACAGCTTTTCCCACCATCACCGTGAGCGGGATCAACACGGCTTTTCCCACCATCACCGTCAGTGGGATAAACGCGGCTTTTCCCACCATTGCTATCAGTGGGGTAAACACGGCTTTTCCCACCATCACCGTCAGTGGGATAAACACGGCTTTTCCCACCATCACTGTCAGTGGGATAAACGCGGCTTTTCCCACCATTGCCGTCAGTGGGGTAAACACGGCTTTTCCCACCATCACCGTGAGTGGGATAAACACGGCTTTTCCCACCATCACCGTCAGTGGGATAAACACGGCTTTTCCCACCATCACCATCTGTGGGGTAAACACGGCTTTTCCCACCATTACCGTGAGTGGGATAAACACGGCTTTTCCCACCATCACCGTCAGTGGGGTAAACACGGCTTTTCCCACCATTACCGTGAGTGGGATAAACACGGCTTTTCCCACCATCACCGTCAGTGGGATAAACACGGCTTTTCCCACCATCACCGTCAGTGGGGTAAACACGGCTTTTCCCATTATCACCGTCAGTGGGATAAACACGGCTTTTCCAACCATCACCGTCAGTGGGATAAACACGGCTTTTCCCACCATCACCGTCAGTGGGATAAACACGGCTTTTCCCACCATCACCGTCAGTGGGGTAAACACGGCTTTTCCCATTATCACCGTCAGTGGGATAAACACGGCTTTTCCAACCATCACCGTCAGTGGGATAAACACGGCTTTTCCAACCATCACCGTCAGTGGGATAAACACGGCTTTTCCCATCATCACCGTCAGTGGGATAAACGCGGCTTTTCCCACCATTGCCGTCAGTGGGATAAACACGGCTTTTCCCACCATCACCGTCAGTGGGATAAACACGGCTTTTCCCATCATCACCGTCAGTGGGATAAACACGACTTTTCCCATCACCACCGTCAGTGGGATAAACACGGCTTTTCCCACCATCACCGTGAGTGGGATAAACACGGCTTTTCCCACCATCACCGTGAGTGGGATAAACACGGCTTTTCCCACCATCACCGTCAGTGGGATAAACACGGCTTTTCCCATCACCACCGTCAGTGGGATAAACACGACTTTTCCCATCACCACCGTCAGTGGGATAAACACGGCTTTTCCCACCATCACCGTCAGTGGGATAAACACTGCTTTTCCCACCATCACCGTAAGTCGGATAAACACTGCTTTTCCCACCATCACCGTCAGTGGGATAAACACGGCTTTTCCCACCATCACCGTCAGTGGGATAAACACGGCTTTTCCCATCACCACCGTCAGTGGGATAAACACGGCTTTTCCCACCATCACCGTGAGTGGGATAAACACGGCTTTTCCCATCATCACCGTCAGTGGGATAAACACGGCTTTTCCCACCATCACCGTCAGTGGGATAAACACTGCTTTTCCCACCATCACCGTAAGTCGGATAAACACTGCTTTTCCCACCATCACCGTCAGTGGGATAAACACGGCTTTTCCCACCATCACCGTCAGTGGGATAAACACGGCTTTTCCCACCATCACCGTCACTGGGATAAACACGGCTTTTCCCATCATCACCGTCAGTGGGATAAACACGGCTTTTCCCATCATCACCGTCAGTGGGATAAATGCTGCATTTGCATCTCACCATTACACTCAGCCAAATTCTGGAAACGTTCCTGCCTCAGTATCCATATTTACACCAGGATTTACCTGTATTGGAGGTGGAACAGTGAAGATGGATAGATTGATCCTGAGATTAGAGGTAGAGTAAAACTGTCGATATTCTCCCAAGCTCAGAGAATGAAACATACAAGATTCCGAGAGGCTTTGACAAATTGTTTCCATTGGTCTCGGAATCTAAACCACGGGACACAGTCTCAGGATCAGAGGATCAGAGTGACCTTGCTGTGCAGGGTCACAGATCTGTGAAGACAGCAGGACAAGTAGACAATGTGGTTCAGAGGGCCGATGGGACTCGTGCCTTTATTAACCGAGTATAGAGTACAAGAACAGGGAGGATATGATGGAGCCGTATAAAACAATAGTCAGACACCAGCTGGAGCAGTGTGTGCAGTTCTGGCTCCCACACTGTATAAAGGAAGTGATTGCTCTGGAGAGGGAGCAGAGGAGATTTACCAGGATGTTGTCTAGGCTGGAGCGTTTCAGCTGTCGAGAGGCTGGTTAGGCTGGGGTTGTTTTCGAGGGAACACAGAAGGCTGAGGGAGGACCTGATTGAAAAAATATTGGAGCGGCACGGTGGCACCGTGGTTAGCACTGCTGCCTCACAGCGCCCGGGATTCGGGTTCAATCCCAGCTTTTGACTTTCGGTTGAATGTATCTTGGTGACTTGCTGCAATGCATCTTGTCGATGGACCATACGCTGCCATTGTGTCAGTGGTGGAGGGAAAGATGTTTCATTTGGTGGATCAGGTGCAGATCAAGAGGACTTTTCTCCTGGATGGTGTCTCCAGGCAGGTGGAGAGTACTTCACCACACTGTCTTTTGGGAAAGTTAGGAAATGAGTTAATTGCCTCAATTCTCAGTCTTTGACTTGATCTTACTGTCACAGTGTTTATCTGACGAGCCCAGTCCTGTTTCTGGTCAATGGTAGTTCACTGGATGTCGATAGTGAAGGTTTGAGCAATGGTATATCGAATATATGGTTACATTATTGGAGATGGTCATCACCTGGCAACTTTCCTCAGCTCACTCAGAGTAAGCGATGCCGAGGGAGGGACAAGGTTAGAGACCCTCCACCAGACTGGACCACATGAAGCATTGGATCAGATACCAAACCAGATCACTATTCCAGAGCATACAGCATCACCGAGCCGTTCTGCTCCAAACCATCTGTACCCCCCACCCCACCATCACAGCGCCAGGGGCCTGGGATCCACTCCAACCTCGTGTGTGGAGTCTGCACGTTCTCCCCGTGTCTGCGTGGGTTTCCTCCGGGTGCTCTGGTTCCTCCCACAGCCCATAGATGTGCAGTTAGATGGGTTAGCCAGCCTAAATTCTGCTATAGTGACCAACAGGTTAAGTGGGGTTACAGGGACAGAATGGGGGATTGCGCATAGGTAAGGTCCTCGTTCAGAGGGTCAGTACAGATTCTCAGATCATTTCGGGCTGAGATGAGGAGAAATCTATTGTCAAAGTGTTATGAATCTTTGAAGATCTCCACTCCAGAGAGTGGTGGAAGCTCCAGCATTGAAGACATTTCAGGCTGGGGAGAGACAGATTGTTGGTCTCAAAATTAAGGGATGTGTGCGGGAAGTTTCTACACAGAGGGTAGTGGGTGCCTGGAACTCGCTGCCGGAGGAGGTGGTGGAAGCAGGGACGATAGTGACGTTTAAGGGGCATCTTGACAAATACATGAATAGGATGAGAATAGAGGGATACGGACCACGGAAGTGTAGAAGGTTTTAGGTCAGGTGGGCAGCATGGTCGGCACGGGCTTGGAGGGCCTTTTCTTTGTTCTTTGTTGGGAGTGGCCCGGGAAAGTGGAGGTGAAGCCCAAGGTCGGCCATGATGGTTTTGAATGGCCGAACAGTCTTGACGGGCCGAATGGTCTCCTCCTGCTCCTATCCCTTTAGTTCTTCAAAATTGCGAGCTTTCATTGTCAGAAACCCTGGGAAAATGCCAGGCTGAAGCAGAGAGAGGAAGATGTAGCAGCGGGAGGACAGAGGCACAGAAAGATCCCACTGGGAGGAACAAGCCAAATGTCAGTCTCAGCGTCAGAATGAGTTTCAATCTGGACCAGGATGGTTTTCACTCCCAATCAGATCATCTGTACATTTCTCCAACAGAAACACCTTTCACACCTTGTGGTCAAGAATTTATAGATTTATTGAGCACACACTTCATGCAATAACATTGAAACACCCGCTTAACCGATCAGCCCACATGTGATGGTGAGGGATTCGAACATCTTACACTTCTCAGCTTAATATTCAGTGAAACAAACTCCCCACAATCCCAATCCTCGGGACAGTCGACTGCTTCATTCGAGACCTTTCTGACCACAGGTTTGTGGCTGTGAAAGTCCATTAATGGGAAGCTCACAGACCTGATTGTGTAATAGAAACAAGAGACAAACCAGTGAGCTGTAAATGCTGAGGCGGTCAGGCAGTAACTGTGGAGAGAATCCCAGTTACTGTTTCAGGGTCAGGAGCCAAAGCATTGCGCTCAAACAGGAAACTGGGGTTTTCTCCACAGCCGCTGCCTGACTGGCTGAGAGTTCAGTGTCTGCAGGAGTTTTCCGGGATATTAGTCCTGATCATGGCTCCCTCACACGAGCAGGTTCCCAGCTTCACGCTGCACAGTTGTGACCAACAGGACATTTCCACCGGGTCTATTGGTTGACATGAGTGAAGGTGGGAACATATTGCTCTCTGCTCCATCAGGAATATCGCTCCTCCAGATAAGGAGCATCTGATTGGACCCACCACATATCAGAAAAGCTGATCCCCTCCCTTGTTTCATTGAGCTCCTGGGATCAGTTATCAAATATTTCACTTTGATCAACAGAATGTGTTCCTGTGAAGGAAACAAGAATCCTGGATTTTATTCTGTCCCAACAACACCATTGTCGAGGAACCCTGAGGGAAAGGATGATCTCTACCCAGAGATTGTGCTGGGATTCACTGTTGTCTGGACACCCATTCTCGCTGCTGACAAATCTCTGAATTCAGCAACTGGACACAGATCTTTATAAAATCCTCTCATTCAGCAGACGGTTAAAAAGGGTCATTTGGGGTCAGTCTCTGTCCCACAGCCCAGTGGTCAGGAGTTCCACATGGACGTTATAATTCCCTATTCCACAAAGCAAAAACTAAAAGCTCCCACATTCCCCAATATGAAGAAGAATCAATCACGATGTAACATTAACACAGCGAGCGATTAACCCTTTGCTCGCTGCTGAACATTGGAAAGCTATTACTGAGCGAAGCTGTGAACACACAGGTCACTAGGTGATCACTGGTACAATTCATCACCCTCAATCTTCTGGAGCAGCCACAGCCCAGAGCTAATCGTCTCCGACACTCAAATGAAGGTCCAGATCCGGGAATCGATTCCTGAGCGACAGCTTCAGCTACATCACAGACAGGAGAAATGGTTAATATTGCAGTGAGGGTGGGGGGAATGTGGGGTAGTGTTTGGGGACAAAAAGCCACCTTCACTGCCAATCACTGGCTGGAACGGCACAGGCTGCAAGGAACGGGGCAAATTGCTGCCAATATTTGGAATGGAAAGATCCGAGGGAGAAATGGATTCAGGGACAGACAGTGTGGGAGAGGCTGTGAGAGTAACAGAGAAAGTGGGAGACAGAATCAGGCAGAGAGAGAGAGACTGGAGTGGAAAGAAGGAAGGAGAGAGAGAGTGGGGCAGACAGGAGCAGAGAGAGAGAGAGAGAGAGAGGTGTTATATTCTTTGTTGTAGCCCCAAAGCGAGAGAATCCGAGGTGACACATGATGCAAGGGGTTTATTTACAAAATGCTGCTCAGACAGGGCACACTGGTGAACTCCACAAAAGCCCACAGAGCGCTCCGATTATGTCATTGCGTAACACGTGACATTAACACGTGGGTGGCACGGCGGCACAGTGGTTAGCACTGCCGCCTCACAGCACCAGGGACCCGGGTTCAATTCCAGCCTCGGGTGACTGTGTGGAGTTTGCACGTTCTCCCTGTGTCTGCTTGGGATTCCTCCGGGTACTGCGGTGTCCTCCCACAGTCCAAAGATGTGCAGGTTAGATGGGGTTATGGGGCTACTGACGAATGTGATATAAAATAGTTACTTTAGAGTTACTAGTTAATGTAATGTAGAAATAAGCCACTTTGATTTTTGCAGTTAGGGACAAAGGAATTTGAGACCGCATGGAAAAAGCAGGAAGAGGTGTGTCTATGAGAGTGAGACTGCATTGATAGGGGCCAGAGAAAGGGATTGGAAGTGAGCCAATCAGAATAGATCGAACAGGTCAGGAGGGACATAGGCTGACCTATGTCCGTCGAGTATGTGAAACTTGATACCATTTGAATTGATTTTGCAGAGATCTCTTTGTCTTTTAGTCAGTCGTTTTCTGGAGTGTAAGAGGCAGGATGTCCTGTTACATTTCTGTAAGATGATTCAAGCTTGCAAGCTAAATAAATAACTTCTGTTTACGTGCGAATCCGTCTCAACTTTTATTGAGGCCAGACTGACAGAGAAAGAAATTTGGAGATCAACATTTGGTGCCGAAAACCGGGATTTCTCTGGGCGATCCTGATCCAACTGCGAAATCAGAATTAGACTGATTATGAACAGGAGGACGGGAACAAAGGGCCCTCAATGTAGAAATGGAAAACGACCAGCATTGATTGTTCCCCTCTTCTTATCGTCTGATTAGTCTGGTCACTCGCGGTTGGCACAGAAAGACCGCCTCGACGAAATCACAGGTCAGTCTGGGGATTAGCACTTTAATTGATGGGATTTCATATTGTTGTTTCGGCTTGGGTTAGGGTTTTGGGCTGATGGGACTTTAAATAATAAAGGTTCAGTCTATTATCAGGGTTCAGAGGCTGATGTGACTTAAATAATAAAGGTTCAGTCTATTATCAGGGTTCAGAGGCTGATGGGACTTTAAATAATAAAGGTTCAGTCTATTATATGGGTTCAGGGGCTGATGGGACTTCAATAGATGGGGGTTCAGTCCAGTATAACTGTTTTTAAATCTGAAGATGGTTCAACTCTATGTGTGAGTGTTTTAAATATATAGTTGATTAAGCTAAAATTGTCTCCTTGGACTGTAAAGTTCCGAGGTCTAGTTGAGATTGTGAGGTTGAAGCAGAAGTCTCTCAAAGGGTTAACAGCAGCAGGCGGAGTTGAAAACAGACAGTGCTTCTCACTCAGGCCTTGAGATAACAGTCTGCAGTGTAATCGGATACCTTTCCTTTGAGTCAGTGAACACCAGCAAAGTTACGTTTTGAATTAATTAAAGGAAACCAGTGGGTTTCTCCACCTCTTTGATAAAAGTTATTATTTTCGAAAGCAATTGATTGAAATTGCCAGAATCTTAAATTTTACTTACTTGAAATAAGGTTTATCTCATTTTATCTGGAGATTAATAGAAACTTAAAGAAGATCATGGACACCATTTTAAAAAGTGTCAATCTGGAGATGATAGTTGATTTTGCTAATACTTATGATAGTTGATTTTGCTAATACTTATGTGTATGTAACAGAAAAAAAACTTGTTAAAAGAAAAAATTGTTAAGATAAAGAAATAATTAAGTTGTAAATGTTATACAAGTTTGTGTTAAGCAAATTGTAAATTTAGTTCTGAGTTGAGATCAGAGCTAAGCTTGCAAGTTGCAGTAATTCAATTTGAATTTTCAAACATTTTTAAGTTTAAAAAAAGAAGAGAGCAAATAGAGAAAAGAAGGACACAGATCTTGAATGCGTTGAATAGCACATTTCAAAGGCCCATAAATCTTTCTGTTATCTTAGACCTAAAACCTAGGAAGATTGATGAGCCATAGGAATGTCTGGGGCGTTTTAATGAAATCTACCGGGGGCAGTCAGGCGATTTGCTGTATCAAAATGGTCAGAATTCCCCTCAATACTGTGCTATGTTAATGCATTGCCTACCACCTTCTGTGGTTACTGCTGTGAAATGTAATAACATGAATTGGACGGAGAACGACCCTTCCCAGATGGCAAGGGCAGTCAGATTTTACTGGAAGGAGGGTGTAGGCCAAGAAGGAGGCTCAGTTACAAAGGTTAAGACTGAGTATGTAATGAAAAAGGATGATCTGCGATCCCAACAAGCGGCAGAAATGGTAGTTTACCAGCAGGAGCTCCAATATAGTGACTTTGGGTGGGTGGATCAGCGAAGAGGAGGATGAGACAACAGTGCTATATTTCTATCACCCCCCAGTGGTGGACGTTAGACATTGAACAGCCACTATCACTGCATCACGTTACCCTGGCCTATGACAGAACTGGACGAAACAGGGAGTTGGAGGACAAATACTGGCCATTACTTGAGACCGAATGGCCAGTCAAGGTTACAGCCACAGTCACGGGAAAAGAAGGTACAGCCGATTTTGTTACAATATCACCACATTTATGGCCACAGTCAGCTTCGGTAAGCCCTCATATTACACGTCAGGTCCATGACCAGTACCATGCCAGGGATATGGGGCGAATGGTCAGCATCTTACCGCAGCTCGTCAGAATAGGTATGAGATATACCTTTTGAACAATCCACATCTGACATTTAAATACTGTACCACTATCAATCCAGCCTGTTTTCTTAGTGGTCCCCCTGTCCATGAAGACGCACCTGGCCACGACTGGTTAGCCTTGATTCAGGAAACTACCACAATAAGGGGCGATTTGAGTGACATTTCGTCAGAACAACCTGACATGATTATGTGTGGTCAAATATCCCACCGGGGTTTAGTTAATGACCTACTGCAGGCCCTCCTTATGCCCGCGCAGATTTCCGTTATTAAATGCGCTGCCCACACGAATGGTACAACCCCAGTTGACGTTGGTAATGAACGAGCAGATTGTGCAGCGCGCACAGCCGCACAAATTCAGCAAGTGATGGTGCCTAAAATGTTAAGTCAGACTAAACGATCTACTATGAATGTGTCTGCTTCTGACAAGCCAATGCCAACCATCCAAGACGTCATAAGGTTACAGGAGGACGCTCCTGAGAGTGATAAACAAATGTGGAAACGGTTAGGTTGTACATATGATTCTGTTTCCTCTTTATGGACCACGCCTGCACATCAGACTTGTATGTCTGATGTACTGGCTTTATGGGTCATCGAATGTGTACACTTTGCAACTCATTGTGGGGCTCGGGGGACTAGTGATTTGTTGCTGGACACTTGGTGGCACCCTAAAATGCAGGGGTTGGCCCAAAGTATCAGTAATCGGTGTTTGATTTGTCAGCAATATAACACCGGAAAAGGTATCCCTTGTGGGAAGGGGCAAACCCCGTTGCCCAGTGGTCCCTTTGAGACGCTCCAAATGGATTACATTGAGTTGGAAAGGTGTCAATGTTATAAATATGTTTTGGTCATTGTGGATGTGTTCAGCAGATGGGTTGAGGCGTATCCGACTATCTATAGTAAAGCTGTTACTGTGGTTAAAGTCTTGATGAGGGAAATCATTCCCCGGTACGGTATACCAGCTCAGTTAAGTTCTGATAATGGGCCTTATTTTATTGGACAAATTAACAAGGAGTTTTGCTCCCAGTTGGGCATACGCCAGCAGTTACACTGTGCTTACAGACCACAGGCAGCCGGGGTGGTTGAAAGACACAATCAGACCCTCAAAATTAAATTGGCTAACTTAAGAGCAGACACGGGACTGACATGGCTTAAGTTGCTCCCCGTTGCCCTCTTCCAGCAGCGGGTTACACCTGCGGGACCAGCCCGGCTCTCTCCCGCCGAGATTCTTTATGGCAGGCCTCTTAGAATTCCTTGGAGCCTGCAGGTTCCCAGACGGGTTCAGTTTCATCAGATGACTGAAGAAATGACCACCTATGTTCTAGCCCTTACGCAAGTGCTCAAGGAACTCCATGGCCCAGTCCGTGCGGCTCACCAGCCATTGCCCAGTACCTAGCTCACTTTCAGTCCAGCCCGGTAGTTATGTAATGGTCAAAAATTGGACTAGGAAGGGGTCGGAGCCGCGATGGGACGGGCCCTTCCAAGTTCTCCTTACCACCCCCACAGCAGTTAAAGTGGAGGGGCGAAGTGCTTGGGTCCACCTACATCACTGTAAATTGAGTCCATCTCCACTACTGTAAAAGGTCGGATACTAACCTGCCTCCCTTCTCCAGTGCTATTTTACAGGTGTGGAGCATGATGGAGTGGCTACGCACCGTCTGTCTGATATTTGGCCTCACTTCGCTTGGCGTGTTATTGGCGATGGACATGGAAAAGGGGAATATTATGTATCTGTGTAGCCCCAACCAATCTACAAGGATACATCACCTATGCACAGGTGATGTTCTTCACTGCCCCCATATACGAGGACATGGTATCGACTCATGGAAGGTCATCAAAGTTAAGGAGAATGCGGGAGTCATGAAGCAGCTGCACCGGCCCCGGCGATGGGAAGGGAACATTATATGGACATTGCCTTGTTTTTGGAATACATGTAAATTTGATTTTGGATGTGTTAAGAGTGGTACAATAAAGGTAACATCAGGCTGTCAGAAGAGTGTAGGAAGAGACCATGAGAAAGAGAAAGGGACTAGAGAGAGGACGGGGCGTGTGAGAAGGGAAGTACAGCTAGAACGTAGGTTACCGGGAGATGCACTTAAGTTCATTAAAGGCCAAACTGAGGAAAACCCGGGTAGTATGAATCTCTTCTACCAGATTTACCACCGTCTGTATGGCCAGGGACGGGTTGTCTGCTACCCAAACCCCGCAGCGGTGTCTAGGTTATTTTCTGTTTCACCGCTTTGGGGCACTCCCCAAACGGTGGTTCATTGTCAGCGTTCCGAGCCATTGCCCGAGCAAGTCACTCTTCCTTACGATCCGGATTCAGCACCACCGGCTATTTGCCTTCCCCTTCCTCGGGGTAATCCCCACTCACAGTACGATAGGCTGCGACGGTGGAGGGCGTACATACCTAGCCACTTCACTCCCAATAGGGATTCCCGGTCGTACGAGAATTGCTTCAGCAGTGAAGGATATGGCTGTTTGCTGGTAGAGGTGGACACAAATATAACATGTCTGTTTCCCACCTGTACGGACAGGAGGTGCCATATCACCCAGGCGTCTGGCCAATGCGTTTGTTATAGCACCACTTGCGTTCCATTGAACGCTGGCCTCCAGCTCCTTTGTGGCTGGGCGAATGTCTCTCATATCACTGTTGGGAATAGGGCTTTCCGCATTGCTGGGCGGCCCGAATGGGCATTTCAAAATTGGATAAACTGGGCTACTGGGAGGTCCTTACGCAACCGATATGCTGATTGTGATGCTAGTCTCCACACGGAACAAGGATACTACTTTTTATTTAATGGTACGGCGACCAACGTTTTGTCACCCCATTTCCCCGCCGAATTGTTATTGGGACTCTAGTCCCTACCACAGTCCCCTGCCCTTCGGCGTGGAACCTGCATAATCAGTTAGCACGCCGGGCAGTCTCTGCTGAATTTTGCGAGAACTGGAAAAAACCTCAGGTTCTTGCACCCAACCGGGGCCACTCAGCCGGGTGGGGCATTCTGAGCGTATTGACACTGGGAGGTGTGGGGGGTTGCTTGGCTGTTAGTGATCGGAATTATTTTATTTGCGGCCTTACCATCTTGGGAAATGAAACCTTGGGAGCCCTCGGGGCAATAACCAAGGAGTTGTCTCAGCTACGGTTGTTTGCAATGCAGAACCGGTATGCTCTTGACTATCTTCTGGCCCGTGAGGGTGGGGTATGCGCCATAGTGCACGGCAAGTGTATCATGGGAGTTCAAGACTTGACCGCTAACATTACTAAATTTATGGATCGCATACGGGATCACTTGGACGGGATGCAGGATCCTGACTCTTGGGGTAACTGGGGATCTGGAGGATGGAAGGACTGGTTGATAAATATGGCCATGTATCTAGTGGTAGCTATCGGCTGCATCTTTGTGGGCCTGGCCATCCTTAAATGTGTGATGGGTAGAATGCTGGGTGCACTGGATCAGATCACCGCCCCAATCACCGAGAAAAAAAATTTAACTGTTAAAATCCATGAGGGTGAAGCAGATGAAGGGGGGCTAAGACAGGAATTGGAAATGCAGCGACGGATCTTTTTAGATGAGGAACCGTAGCTATAGATTGGATAGTTCGGTTATCATGGAATGATAAAAGGAGGGAATGACGAATGTGATATAAAATAGTTACTTTAGAGTTACTAGTTAATGTAATGTAGAAATAAGCCACTTTGATTTTTGCAGTTAGGGACAAAGGAATTTGAGACCGCATGGAAAAAGCAGAAAGAGGTGTGTCTATGAGAGTGAGACTGCATTGATAGGGGCCAGAGAAAGGGATTGGAAGTGAGCCAATCAGAATAGATCGAACAGGTCAGGAGGGACATAGGCTGACCTATGTCCGTCGAGTATGTGAAACTTGATACCATTTGAATTGATTTTGCAGAGATCTCTTTGTCTTTTAGTCAGTCGTTTTCTGGAGTGTAAGAGGCAGGATGTCCTGTTACATTTCTGTAAGATGATTCAAGCTTGCAAGCTAAATAAATGACTTCTGTTTACGTGCGAATCCGTCTCAACTTTTATTGAGGCCAGACTGACAGAGAAAGAAATTTGGAGATCAACACTACGGGGAGAGGGCAGGGGAGTGGGCCGGGATAGGGAGCTCATCCCGAGGCTCGGTGCAGACATGATGGGCTGAATGGCCTCCCTCGGCACTGTCGCGATTCGAGGGATTCGGTTGTTATATTACACCAGCCAATGCTGTTACTCTGATACATAACAGAAAGTAAAAGATGGGCAGATGGAGACAAAGCAAGAGATTGAGAGAGAGAGAGATAGAGAGAAGGTGAGAGAGGGAGTGTGTGAGAGAGAGAGACAGAGGACAGACAGAGAGTGAGGCAGCAGCAGAGATAGACAGAGAGGACAGAGAGAGTGAGGGAAAGATGCAGAGACAGAGAATGACAGAGAGAGAGAGAGAGGGGGTGACCCCGGGGTCAGCAGTGCAATGTGGGACTGCTTCACACCTCATTCTGCCCCTTGTTGTGTGAGGAGATCAGCCCAATGGGACTGACTGTGACAAAGCCCCTGCTTTAGTTACACTGCCGAGGCTCCAACACCAACACAGCAACAGGGGGAGGCCACTCAGCCCATCAAACCTGTTCCAGGGGATAGGAGGGCTGCCTGGGTAATATGAGGGTGAGCAGAGGGGGAGTGGAGCTGCTGTATGTGACGTGGAGACTCCTGATCTCTGAATTCAGACAGTGAGAGGCAGGTGTTGGTGTCAATATTTAATCGCAAAACAGTTTCTCACCTCCAGAATGATTTTCTGAATCGATGCAAGATCAAAGTCTCCCATTAATTTGATCACCAGTTTAAACTCTTTGCCGTTAACTCCTAAAGACAACAATCACAGCATGAGAATGTTAAACACACTAATCACAGCTCAGAATGTGTGTGCACAGCAAGAAGTCTGACATCATCAGGTTAAAGTCCAACAGGTCTGTTTGGAGCATGTGTGTGTGAGAGAGACAGCAAGATAGAGAGAATGTGTGAGTGTGTGAGAGAGAGACAGCAAGATAGAGAGAATGTGTGTGTGTGTGAGAGTGACAGCAAGATAGAGAGAATGTGTGAGAGAGAGACAGCAAGATAGAGAGAATATGTGTGTGTGTGAGAGAGAGACAGCAAGATAGAGAGAATGTGTGTGTGTGTGAGAGAGAGACAGCAAGATAGAGAGAATGTGTGTGCGTGTGAGAGACAGACAGCAAGATAGAGAGAATGTGTGTGTGTGTGAGAGAGAGACAGCAAGATAGAGAGAATGTGTGTGGGAGAGATAGAGAGACAGCAAGATAGAGAGAATGTGTGTGTGTGTGAGAGAGAGACAGCAAGATAGAGAGAATGTGTGTGTGTGTGAGAGAGAGACAGCAAGATAGAGAGAATGTGTGTGCGTGTGAGAGACAGACAGCAAGATAGAGAGAATGTGTGTGTGTGTGAGAGAGAGACAGCAAGATAGAGAGAATGTGTGAGAGAGAGAGAGAGACAGCAAGATAGAGAGAATGTGTGTGTGAGAGAGACAGCAAGATAAAGAGAATGTGTGAGAGAGAGAGAGAGACAGCAAGATAGAGAGAATGTGTGTGTGAGAGGGAGACAGCAAGATAGAGAGAATGTATGTGAGAGAGAGACAGCGAGATAGAGAGAATGTGTGTGTGAGAGACAGCAAGATAGAGAGAATGTGTGTGTGAGAGAGAGACAGCAAGATAGAGAGAATGTGTGTGTGAGAGACAGCAAGATAGAGAGAATGTGTGTGAGAGAGAGAGACAGCAAGATAGAGAGAATGTGTGTGTGTGTGAGAGAGACAGCAAGATAGAGAGAATGTGTGAGAGAGAGAGAGACAGCAAGATAGAGAGAATGTGTGAGAGAGAGAGAGAGACAGCAAGATAGAGAGAATGTGTGTGTGTGAGAGAGAAAGCATGATAGAGAGAATGTGTGTGTGTGAGAGAGACAGCAAGATAGAGAGAATGTGTGTGTGTGAGAGAGACAGCAAGAAAGTGAATGTGTGTGAGAGAGGGAGAGACAGCAAGATAGTGAGAATGTGTGTGAGAGAGAGACAGCAAGATAGAGAGAATGAGTGTGTGTGTGTGAGAGACAGCAAGATAGAGAGAATGTGTGTGTGAGAGACAGCAAGATAGAGAGAATGTGTGTGAGAGAGAGAGACAGCAAGATAGAGAGAATGTGTGTGTGTGTGAGAGAGACAGCAAGATGGAGAGAATGTGTGTGAGAGAGAGAGAGACAGCAAGATAGAGAGAATGTGTGTGTGAGAGAGAGAGACAGCAAGATAGAGAGAATGTGTGTGTGTGTGAGAGAGACAGCAAGATAGAGAGAATGTGTGTGTGAGAGAGATAACAAGATAGAAAGAATGTGTGTGAGAGAGACAGCAAGATAGTGAGAATGTGTGTGTGAGAGAGAGACAGCAAGATAGAGAGAATGTGTGTGTGTGATAGAGAGACAGCAAGATAGAGCGAATGTGTGTGAGAGAGAGAGACAACAAGATAGAGAGAATGTGAGTGAGCGAGAGAGACAGCAAGATAGAGAGAATGTGTGTGTGTGATAGAGAGACAGTAAGATAGAGAGAATGTGTGTGTGTCAGAGAGAGACAGCAAGATAGAGAGAATGTGTGTGTGTGATAGAGAGACAGCAAGATAGAGACAATGTGTGTGAGAGAGAGAGACAGCAAGATAGAGAGAATGTGAGTGAGCGAGAGAGACAGCAAGATAGAGAGAATGTGTGTGTGTCAGAGAGAGACAGCAAGATAGAGAGAATGTGTGTGTGTGATAGAGAGACAGCAAGATAGAGAGAATGTGTGTGTGTGAGACAGACAGCAAGATAGAGAGAATGTGTGTGAGAGAGAGACAGCAAGATAGAGAGAATGTGTGTGAGAGAGAGACAGCAAGATAGAGAGAATGTGTGTGTGAGAGAGAGAGCAAGATAGAGAGAATGTGTGTGAGAGAGAGAGACAGTAAGATAGAGAGAATGTGTGTGTGAGAGAGAGACAGCAAGATAGAGAGAATGTGTGTGAGAGAGGCCGCAAGATAGAGAGAATGTGTCTGAGAGAGAGAGACAGCAAGATAGAGAGAATGTGTGTGTGTGAGAGACAGCAAGATAGAGAGAGTGTGTGTGTGAGAGAGAGACAGCAAGATAGAGAGAATGTGTGTGTGTGTGAGAGAGAGACAGCAAGATAGAGAGAATGTGTGTGTGAGAGAGACAGCAAGATAGAGAGAATGTGTGTGTGTGTGAGAGAGACAGCAAGAGAGAGAGAATGTGCGTGTGAGAGAGACAGCAAGATAGAGAGAATGTGTGTGTGTGTGAGAGAGAGACAGCAAGATAGAGAGAATGTGTGTGTGAGAGAGACAGCAAGATAGAGAGAATGTGTGTGTGTGTGAGAGAGACAGCAAGATAGAGAGAATGTGTGTGAGAGGCACAGCAAGATAGAGAGAATGCGTGTGTCTGTGAGAGAGACAGCAAGATAGAGAGAATGTGTGTGTGAGAGAGAGAGACAGCAATATAGAGAGAATGTGTGCGTGTGTGAGAGAGACAGCACGATAGAGAGAATGTGTGTGAGAGAGAGAGACAGCAAGATAGAGACAATGTGTGTGTGAGAGAGACAGTAAGATAGAGAGAATGCGTGTGTGTGTGAGAGAGAGACAGCAATATAGAGAGAATGTGTGTGAGAGAGAGAGACAGCAAGATAGAGAGAATGTGTGTGAGAGAGAGAGACAGCAAGATAGAGACAATGTGTGTGTGAGAGAGACAGCAAGATAGAGAGAATGCGTGTGTGAGAGAGAGACAGCAATATAGAGAGAATGTGTGTGAGAGAGAGAGACAGCAAGATAGAGAGAATGTGTGTGTGTGTGAGAGAGAGACAGCAAGATAGAGAGAATGCGTGTGTGAGAGACAGCAAGATAGAGAGAATGTGTGTGAGAGAGAAACAGCAAGATAGAGAGAATGTGTGCGTGTGTGAGAGAGAGAGCAAGATAGAGAGAATGTGTGTGTGTGTGAGAGAGAGACAGCAAGATAGAGAGAATGTGTGCGTGAGAGACAGCAAGATAGAGAGAATGTGTGTGAGAGAGAGAGACAGCAAGATAGAGACAATGTGTGTGTGAGAGAGACAGCAAGATAGAGAGAATGTGTGTGAGAGCGAGAGACAGCAAGATAGAGAGAATGTGTGTGTGTGTGAGACAGCAAGACAGAGAGAATGTGTGTGTGTGTGAGAGAGACAGCAAGATAGAGAGAATGTGTGTGAGAGAGAGCAAGATAGAGTGAATGTGTGTGAGAGCGAGAGACAGCAAGATAGGGAGAATGTGTGAGAGAGAGACAGCAAGATAGAGAGAATGTGTGTGTGTGAGAGAGAGACAGCAAGATAGAGAGAATGTGTGTGAGAGAGAAACAGCAAGATAGAGAGAATGTGTGCGTGTGAGAGAGACAGCAAGATAGAGAGAATGTGTGTGTGTGTGAGAGAGAGAGCAAGATAGAGAGAATGTGTGTGAGAGAGACAGCAAGATAGAGAGAATGTGTGTGTGTGTGAGACAGCAAGATAGAGAGAATGTGTGTGTGTGTGAGAGAGACAGCAAGATAGAGATAATGTGTGTGAGAGAGAGCAAGATAGAGTGAATGTGTGTGAGAGCGAGAGACAGCAAGATAGAGAGAATGTGTGAGAGAGAGACAGCAAGATAAAGAGAATGTGTGTGTGTGAGAGAGAGACAGCAAGATAGAGAGAATGTGTGAGAGAGAGACAGCAAGATAGAGAGAATGTGTGTGAGAGAGAGAGAGACAGCAAGATAGAGAGAATGAGTGTGTGTGTGTGAGAGACAGCAAGATAGAGAGAATGTGTGAGAGAGACAGCAAGATAGTGAGAATGTGTGTGAGAGAGAGAGAGACAGCAAGATAGAGAGAATGAGTGTGTGTGTGAGAGAGACAGCAAGATAGAGAGAATGTGTGTGTGAGAGACAGCAAGATAGAGAGAATGTGTGTGAGAGAGAGAGACAGCAAGATAGAGAGAATGTGTGTGTGTGTGAGAGAGACAGCAAGATGGAGAGAATGTGTGTGAGAGAGAGAGAGAGACAGCAAGATAGAGAGAATGTGTGTGTGAGAGAGAGAGACAGCAAGATAGAGAGAGTGTGTGTGTGAGAGAGAGACAGCAAGATAGAGAGAATGTGTGTGTGTGTGAGAGAGAGACAGCAAGATAGAGAGAATGTGTGTGTGAGAGAGACAGCAAGATAGAGAGAATGTGTGTGTGTGTGAGAGAGACAGCAAGAGAGAGAGAATGTGCGTGTGAGAGAGACAGCAAGATAGAGAGAATGTGTGTGTGCGTGAGAGAGAGACAGCAAGATAGAGAGAATGTGTGTGTGAGAGAGACAGCAAGATAGAGAGAATGTGTGTGTGTGTGAGAGAGACAGCAAGATAGAGAGAATGTGTGTGAGAGGCACAGCAAGATAGAGAGAATGCGTGTGTCTGTGAGAGAGACAGCAAGATAGAAAGAATGTGTGTGAGAGAGAGACAGCAAGATAGAGAGAATGTGTGCGTGTGTGAGAGAGACAGCACGATAGAGAGAATGTGTGTGAGAGAGAGAGACAGCAAGATAGAGACAATGTGTGTGTGAGAGAGACAGCAAGATAGAGAGAATGCGTGTGTGTGTGAGAGAGAGACAGCAATATAGAGAGAATGTGTGTGAGAGAGAGAGACAACAAGATAGAGAGAATGTGTGTGAGAGAGAGAGACAGCAAGATAGAGACAATGTGTGTGTGAGAGAGACAGCAAGATAGAGAGAATGCGTGTGTGAGAGAGAGACAGCAATATAGAGAGAATGTGTGTGAGAGAGAGAGACAGCAAGATAGAGAGAATGTGTGTGTGTGTGAGAGAGAGACAGCAAGATAGAGAGAATGCGTGTGTGAGAGACAGCAAGATAGAGAGAATGTGTGTGAGAGAGAAACAGCAAGATAGAGAGAATGTGTGCGTGTGTGAGAGAGAGAGCAAGATAGAGAGAATGTGTGTGTGTGTGAGAGAGAGACAGCAAGATAGAGAGAATGTGTGCGTGAGAGACAGCAAGATAGAGAGAATGTGTGTGAGAGAGAGAGACAGCAAGATAGAGACAATGTGTGTGTGAGAGAGACAGCAAGATAGAGAGAATGTGTGTGAGAGCGAGAGACAGCAAGATAGAGAGAATGTGTGTGTGTGTGAGACAGCAAGACAGAGAGAATGTGTGTGTGTGTGAGAGAGACAGCAAGATAGAGAGAATGTGTGTGAGAGAGAGCAAGATAGAGTGAATGTGTGTGAGAGCGAGAGACAGCAAGATAGAGAGAATGTGTGAGAGAGAGACAGCAAGATAGAGAGAATGTGTGTGAGAGAGAAACAGCAAGATAGAGAGAATGTGTGCGTGTGAGAGAGACAGCAAGATAGAGAGAATGTGTGTGTGTGTGAGAGAGAGAGCAAGATTGAGAGAATGTGTGTGAGAGAGACAGCAAGATAGAGAGAATGTGTGTGAGAGAGAGACAGCAAGATAGAGATAATGTGTGTGAGAGAGAGCAAGATAGAGTGAATGTGTGTGAGAGCGAGAGACAGCAAGATAGAGAGAATGTGTGTGTGTGTGAGAGAGACAGCAAGATAGAGATAATGTGTGTGAGAGAGAGCAAGATAGAGTGAATGTGTGTGAGAGCGAGAGACAGCAAGATAGAGAGAATGTGTGAGAGAGAGACAGCAAGATAAAGAGAATGTGTGTGTGTGAGAGAGAGACAGCAAGATAGAGAGAATGTGTGAGAGAGAGACAGCAAGATAGAGAGAATGTGTGTGAGAGAGAGAGAGACAGCAAGATAGAGAGAATGAGTGTGTGTGTGTGAGAGACAGCAAGATAGAGAGAATGTGTGAGAGAGACAGCAAGATAGTGAGAATGTGTGTGAGAGAGAGAGAGACAGCAAGATAGAGAGAATGAGTGTGTGTGTGTGAGAGACAGCAAGATAGAGAGAATGTGTGTGTGTGAGACAGCAAGATAGAGAGAATGTGTGTGAGAGAGAGACAGCAAGATAGAGAGAATGTGTGTGTGTGTGAGAGAGACAGCAAGATGGAGAGAATGTGTGTGAGAGAGAGAGAGAGACAGCAAGATAGAGAGAATGTGTGTGTGAGAGAGAGAGACAGCAAGATAGAGAGAATGTGTGTGTGTGTGAGAGAGACAGCAAGATAGAGAGAATGTGTGTGAGAGAGACAAAAAGATAGAGAGAATGTGTGTGAGAGAGACAGCAAGATAGAGAGAATGTGTGTGTGAGAGAGAGACAGCAAGATAGAGACAATGTGTGTGAGAGAGAGAGACAGCAAGATAGAGAGAATGTGAGTGAGCGAGAGAGACAGCAAGATAGAGAGAATGTGTGTGTGTCAGAGAGAGACAGCAAGATAGAGAGAATGTGTGTGAGAGAGACAAAAAGATAGAGAGAATGTGTGTGAGAGGCACAGCAAGATAGAGAGAATGCGTGTGTCTGTGAGAGAGACAGCAAGATAGAGAGAATGTGTGTGTGAGAGAGAGAGACAGCAATATAGAGAGAATGTGTGCGTGTGTGAGAGAGACAGCACGATAGAGAGAATGTGTGTGAGAGAGAGAGACAGCAAGATAGAGACAATGTGTGTGTGAGAGAGACAGTAAGATAGAGAGAATGCGTGTGTGTGTGAGAGAGAGACAGCAATATAGAGAGAATGTGTGTGAGAGAGAGAGACAGCAAGATAGAGAGAATGTGTGTGAGAGAGAGAGACAGCAAGATAGAGACAATGTGTGTGTGAGAGAGACAGCAAGATAGAGAGAATGCGTGTGTGAGAGAGAGACAGCAATATAGAGAGAATGTGTGTGAGAGAGAGAGACAGCAAGATAGAGAGAATGTGTGTGTGTGTGAGAGAGAGACAGCAAGATAGAGAGAATGCGTGTGTGAGAGACAGCAAGATAGAGAGAATGTGTGTGAGAGAGAAACAGCAAGATAGAGAGAATGTGTGCGTGTGTGAGAGAGAGAGCAAGATAGAGAGAATGTGTGTGTGTGTGAGAGAGAGACAGCAAGATAGAGAGAATGTGTGCGTGAGAGACAGCAAGATAGAGAGAATGTGTGTGAGAGAGAGAGACAGCAAGATAGAGACAATGTGTGTGTGAGAGAGACAGCAAGATAGAGAGAATGTGTGTGAGAGCGAGAGACAGCAAGATAGAGAGAATGTGTGTGTGTGTGAGACAGCAAGACAGAGAGAATGTGTGTGTGTGTGAGAGAGACAGCAAGATAGAGAGAATGTGTGTGAGAGAGAGCAAGATAGAGTGAATGTGTGTGAGAGCGAGAGACAGCAAGATAGGGAGAATGTGTGAGAGAGAGACAGCAAGATAGAGAGAATGTGTGTGTGTGAGAGAGAGACAGCAAGATAGAGAGAATGTGTGTGAGAGAGAAACAGCAAGATAGAGAGAATGTGTGCGTGTGAGAGAGACAGCAAGATAGAGAGAATGTGTGTGTGTGTGAGAGAGAGAGCAAGATAGAGAGAATGTGTGTGAGAGAGACAGCAAGATAGAGAGAATGTGTGTGTGTGTGAGACAGCAAGATAGAGGGAATGTGTGTGAGAGAGAGACAGCAAGATAGAGGGAATGTGTGTGAGAGAGAGACAGCAAGATAGAGAGAATGTGTGTGTGTGTGAGAGAGACAGCAAGATAGAGATAATGTGTGTGAGAGAGAGCAAGATAGAGTGAATGTGTGTGAGAGCGAGAGACAGCAAGATAGAGAGAATGTGTGAGAGAGAGACAGCAAGATAAAGAGAATGTGTGTGTGTGAGAGAGAGACAGCAAGATAGAGAGAATGTGTGAGAGAGAGACAGCAAGATAGAGAGAATGTGTGTG
The DNA here is from genome assembly GCF_047496885.1 of Scyliorhinus torazame. NCBI lineage: Eukaryota > Metazoa > Chordata > Chondrichthyes > Carcharhiniformes > Scyliorhinidae > Scyliorhinus > Scyliorhinus torazame. The sequence continues at coordinate 47,285,062 of NC_092731.1, forward strand.
AGAGAGAGAGAGACAGCAAGATAGAGAGAATGAGTGTGTGTGTGTGAGAGACAGCAAGATAGAGAGAATGTGTGAGAGAGACAGCAAGATAGTGAGAATGTGTGTGAGAGAGAGAGAGACAGCAAGATAGAGAGAATGAGTGTGTGTGTGAGAGAGACAGCAAGATAGAGAGAATGTGTGTGTGAGAGACAGCAAGATAGAGAGAATGTGTGTGAGAGAGAGAGACAGCAAGATAGAGAGAATGTGTGTGTGTGTGAGAGAGACAGCAAGATGGAGAGAATGTGTGTGAGAGAGAGAGAGAGACAGCAAGATAGAGAGAATGTGTGTGTGAGAGAGAGAGACAGCAAGATAGAGAGAGTGTGTGTGTGAGAGAGAGACAGCAAGATAGAGAGAATGTGTGTGTGTGTGAGAGAGAGACAGCAAGATAGAGAGAATGTGTGTGTGAGAGAGACAGCAAGATAGAGAGAATGTGTGTGTGTGTGAGAGAGACAGCAAGAGAGAGAGAATGTGCGTGTGAGAGAGACAGCAAGATAGAGAGAATGTGTGTGTGCGTGAGAGAGAGACAGCAAGATAGAGAGAATGTGTGTGTGAGAGAGACAGCAAGATAGAGAGAATGTGTGTGTGTGTGAGAGAGACAGCAAGATAGAGAGAATGTGTGTGAGAGGCACAGCAAGATAGAGAGAATGCGTGTGTCTGTGAGAGAGACAGCAAGATAGAAAGAATGTGTGTGAGAGAGAGACAGCAAGATAGAGAGAATGTGTGTGTGAGAGAGAGAGACAGCAATATAGAGCGAATGTGTGCGTGTGTGAGAGAGACAGCACGATAGAGAGAATGTGTGTGAGAGAGAGAGACAGCAAGATAGAGACAATGTGTGTGTGAGAGAGACAGCAAGATAGAGAGAATGCGTGTGTGTGTGAGAGAGAGACAGCAATATAGAGAGAATGTGTGTGAGAGAGAGAGACAACAAGATAGAGAGAATGTGTGTGAGAGAGAGAGACAGCAAGATAGAGACAATGTGTGTGTGAGAGAGACAGCAAGATAGAGAGAATGCGTGTGTGAGAGAGAGACAGCAATATAGAGAGAATGTGTGTGAGAGAGAGAGACAGCAAGATAGAGAGAATGTGTGTGTGTGTGAGAGAGAGACAGCAAGATAGAGAGAATGCGTGTGTGAGAGACAGCAAGATAGAGAGAATGTGTGTGAGAGAGAAACAGCAAGATAGAGAGAATGTGTGCGTGTGTGAGAGAGAGAGCAAGATAGAGAGAATGTGTGTGTGTGTGAGAGAGAGACAGCAAGATAGAGAGAATGTGTGCGTGAGAGACAGCAAGATAGAGAGAATGTGTGTGAGAGAGAGAGACAGCAAGATAGAGACAATGTGTGTGTGAGAGAGACAGCAAGATAGAGAGAATGTGTGTGAGAGCGAGAGACAGCAAGATAGAGAGAATGTGTGTGTGTGTGAGACAGCAAGACAGAGAGAATGTGTGTGTGTGTGAGAGAGACAGCAAGATAGAGAGAATGTGTGTGAGAGAGAGCAAGATAGAGTGAATGTGTGTGAGAGCGAGAGACAGCAAGATAGAGAGAATGTGTGAGAGAGAGACAGCAAGATAGAGAGAATGTGTGTGAGAGAGAAACAGCAAGATAGAGAGAATGTGTGCGTGTGAGAGAGACAGCAAGATAGAGAGAATGTGTGTGTGTGTGAGAGAGAGAGCAAGATTGAGAGAATGTGTGTGAGAGAGACAGCAAGATAGAGAGAATGTGTGTGTGTGTGAGACAGCAAGATAGAGAGAATGTGTGTGTGTGTGAGAGAGACAGCAAGATAGAGATAATGTGTGTGAGAGAGAGCAAGATAGAGTGAATGTGTGTGAGAGCGAGAGACAGCAAGATAGAGAGAATGTGTGAGAGAGAGACAGCAAGATAAAGAGAATGTGTGTGTGTGAGAGAGAGACAGCAAGATAGAGAGAATGTGTGTGTGAGAGACAGCAAGATAGAGAGAATGTGTGAGAGAGACAGCAAGATAGTGAGAATGTGTGTGAGAGAGAGAGAGACAGCAAGATAGAGAGAATGAGTGTGTGTGTGTGAGAGACAGCAAGATAGAGAGAATGTGTGTGTGTGAGACAGCAAGATAGAGAGAATGTGTGTGAGAGAGAGACAGCAAGATAGAGAGAATGTGTGTGTGTGTGAGAGAGACAGCAAGATGGAGAGAATGTGTGTGAGAGAGAGAGAGAGACAGCAAGATAGAGAGAATGTGTGTGTGAGAGAGAGAGACAGCAAGATAGAGAGAATGTGTGTGTGTGTGAGAGAGACAGCAAGATAGAGAGAATGTGTGTGAGAGAGACAAAAAGATAGAGAGAATGTGTGTGAGAGAGACAGCAAGATAGAGAGAATGTGTGTGTGAGAGAGAGACAGCAAGATAGAGACAATGTGTGTGAGAGAGAGAGACAGCAAGATAGAGAGAATGTGAGTGAGCGAGAGAGACAGCAAGATAGAGAGAATGTGTGTGTGTCAGAGAGAGACAGCAAGATAGAGAGAATGTGTGTGTGTGAGAGAGAGACAGCAAGATAGAGAGAATTTGTGTGTGTGAGACAGACAGCAAGATAGAGAGAATGTGTGTGAGAGAGGGACAGCAAGATAGAGAGAATGTGTGTGTGAGAGAGAGAGCAAGATAGAGAGAATGTGTGTGAGAGAGAGAGACAGTAAGATAGAGAGAATGTGTGTGTGAGAGAGAGACAGCAAGATAGAGAGAATGTGTGTGTGAGAGAGAGAGCAAGATAGAGAGAATGTGTGTGAGAGAGAGAGACAGTAAGATAGAGAGAATGTGTGTGTGAGAGAGAGACAGCAAGATAGAGAGAATGTGTGTGTGAGAGAGAGAGCAAGATAGAGAGAATGTGTGTGAGAGAGAGAGACAGTAAGATAGAGCGAATGTGTGTGTGAGAGAGAGACAGCAAGATAGAGAGAATGTGTGTGTGAGAGAGAGACAGCAAGATAGAGAGAATGTGTGTGTGTGAGAGAGAGACAGCAAGATAGAGAGAATGTGTCTGAGAGAGAGAGACAGCAAGATAGAGAGAATGTGTGTGTGTGAGAGAGAGACAGCAAGATAGAGAGAATGTGTCTGAGAGAGAGAGACAGCAAGACAGAGAGAATGCGTGTGAGTGTGAGAGAGACAGCAAGATAGAGAGAATGTGTGTGTGTGAGAGAGAGACAGCAAGATAGAGAGAGTGTGTGTGTGAGAGAGAGACAGCAAGATAGAGAGAATGTGTGTGTGTGTGAGAGAGTGACAGCAAGATAGAGAGAATGTGTGAGAGAGAGACAGCAAGATAGAGAGAATATGTGTGTGAGAGAGACAGCAAGATAGAGAGAATGTGTGTGGGAGAGATAGAGAGACAGCAAGATAGAGAGAATGTGTGTGTGTGTGAGAGAGAGACAGCAAGATAGAGAGAATGTGTGTGTGTGTGAGAGAGAGACAGCAAGATAGAGAGAATGTGTGTGCGTGTGAGAGACAGACAGCAAGATAGAGAGAATGTGTGTGTGTGTGAGAGAGAGACAGCAAGATAGAGAGAATGTGTGAGAGAGAGAGAGAGACAGCAAGATAGAGAGAATGTGTGTATGAGAGAGAGACAGCAAGATAGAGAGAATGTGTGTGTGAGAGAGACAGCAAGATAGAGAGAATGTGTGAGAGAGAGAGAGAGACAGCAAGATAGAGAGAATGTGTGTGTGAGAGGGAGACAGCAAGATAGAGAGAATGTATGTGAGAGAGAGACAGCGAGATAGAGAGAATGTGTGTGTGAGAGACAGCAAGATAGAGAGAATGTGTGTGTGAGAGAGAGACAGCAAGATAGAGAGAATGTGTGTGTGAGAGACAGCAAGATAGAGAGAATGTGTGTGAGAGAGAGAGACAGCAGGATAGAGAGAATGTGTGTGTGTGTGAGAGAGACAGCAAGATAGAGAGAATGTGTGAGAGAGAGAGAGACAGCAAGATAGAGAGAATGTGTGAGAGAGAGAGAGAGACAGCAAGATAGAGAGAATGTGTGTGTGTGAGAGAGAAAGCATGATAGAGAGAATGTGTGTGTGTGAGAGAGACAGCAAGATAGAGAGAATGTGTGTGTGTGAGAGAGACAGCAAGGAAGTGAATGTGTGTGAGAGAGAGAGAGACAGCAAGATAGTGAGAATGTGTGTGAGAGAGAGACAGCAAGATAGAGAGAATGAGTGTGTGTGTGTGAGAGACAGCAAGATAGAGAGAATGTGTGTGTGAGAGACAGCAAGATAGAGAGAATGTGTGTGAGAGAGAGAGACAGCAAGATAGAGAGAATGTGTGTGTGTGTGAGAGAGACAGCAAGATGGAGAGAATGTGTGTGAGAGAGAGAGAGACAGCAAGATAGAGAGAATGTGTGTGTGAGAGAGAGAGACAGCAAGATAGAGAGAATGTGTGTGTGTGTGAGAGAGACAGCAAGATAGAGAGAATGTGTGTGTGAGAGAGATAACAAGATAGAAAGAATGTGTGTGAGAGAGACAGCAAGATAGTGAGAATGTGTGTGTGAGAGAGAGACAGCAAGATAGAGAGAATGTGTGTGTGTGATAGAGAGACAGCAAGATAGAGCGAATGTGTGTGAGAGAGAGAGACAGCAAGATAGAGAGAATGTGAGTGAGCGAGAGAGACAGCAAGATAGAGAGAATGTGTGTGTGTGATAGAGAGACAGTAAGATAGAGAGAATGTGTGTGTGTCAGAGAGAGACAGCAAGATAGAGAGAATGTGTGTGTGTGATAGAGAGACAGCAAGATAGAGACAATGTGTGTGAGAGAGAGAGACAGCAAGATAGAGAGAATGTGAGTGAGCGAGAGAGACAGCAAGATAGAGAGAATGTGTGTGTGTCAGAGAGAGACAGCAAGATAGAGAGAATGTGTGTGTGTGATAGAGAGACAGCAAGATAGAGAGAATGTGTGTGTGTGAGACAGACAGCAAGATAGAGAGAATGTGTGTGAGAGAGAGACAGCAAGATAGAGAGAATGTGTGTGAGAGAGAGACAGCAAGATAGAGAGAATGTGTGTGTGAGAGAGAGAGCAAGATAGAGAGAATGTGTGTGAGAGAGAGAGACAGTAAGATAGAGAGAATGTGTGTGTGAGAGAGAGACAGCAAGATAGAGAGAATGTGTGTGAGAGAGGCCGCAAGATAGAGAGAATGTGTCTGAGAGAGAGAGACAGCAAGATAGAGAGAATGTGTGTGTGTGAGAGACAGCAAGATAGAGAGAGTGTGTGTGTGAGAGAGAGACAGCAAGATAGAGAGAATGTGTGTGTGTGTGAGAGAGAGACAGCAAGATAGAGAGAATGTGTGTGTGAGAGAGACAGCAAGATAGAGAGAATGTGTGTGTGTGTGAGAGAGACAGCAAGAGAGAGAGAATGTGCGTGTGAGAGAGACAGCAAGATAGAGAGAATGTGTGTGTGTGTGAGAGAGAGACAGCAAGATAGATAGAATGTGTGTGTGAGAGAGACAGCAAGATAGAGAGAATGTGTGTGTGTGTGAGAGAGACAGCAAGATAGAGAGAATGTGTGTGAGAGGCACAGCAAGATAGAGAGAATGCGTGTGTCTGTGAGAGAGACAGCAAGATAGAGAGAATGTGTGTGTGAGAGAGAGAGACAGCAATATAGAGAGAATGTGTGCGTGTGTGAGAGAGACAGCACGATAGAGAGAATGTGTGTGAGAGAGAGAGACAGCAAGATAGAGACAATGTGTGTGTGAGAGAGACAGCAAGATAGAGAGAATGCGTGTGTGTGTGAGAGAGAGACAGCAATATAGAGAGAATGTGTGTGAGAGAGAGAGACAGCAAGATAGAGAGAATGTGTGTGAGAGAGAGAGACAGCAAGATAGAGACAATGTGTGTGTGAGAGAGACAGCAAGATAGAGAGAATGCGTGTGTGAGAGAGAGACAGCAATATAGAGAGAATGTGTGTGAGAGAGAGAGACAGCAAGATAGAGAGAATGTGTGTGTGTGTGAGAGAGAGACAGCAAGATAGAGAGAATGCGTGTGTGAGAGACAGCAAGATAGAGAGAATGTGTGTGAGAGAGAAACAGCAAGATAGAGAGAATGTGTGCGTGTGTGAGAGAGAGAGCAAGATAGAGAGAATGTGTGTGTGTGTGAGAGAGAGACAGCAAGATAGAGAGAATGTGTGCGTGAGAGACAGCAAGATAGAGAGAATGTGTGTGAGAGAGAGAGACAGCAAGATAGAGACAATGTGTGTGTGAGAGAGACAGCAAGATAGAGAGAATGTGTGTGAGAGCGAGAGACAGCAAGATAGAGAGAATGTGTGTGTGTGTGAGACAGCAAGACAGAGAGAATGTGTGTGTGTGTGAGAGAGACAGCAAGATAGAGAGAATGTGTGTGAGAGAGAGCAAGATAGAGTGAATGTGTGTGAGAGCGAGAGACAGCAAGATAGGGAGAATGTGTGAGAGAGAGACAGCAAGATAGAGAGAATGTGTGTGTGTGAGAGAGAGACAGCAAGATAGAGAGAATGTGTGTGAGAGAGAAACAGCAAGATAGAGAGAATGTGTGCGTGTGAGAGAGACAGCAAGATAGAGAGAATGTGTGTGTGTGTGAGAGAGACAGCAAGATAGAGAGAATGTGTGAGAGAGACAGCAAGATAGAGAGAATGTGTGTGTGTGAGAGAGAGACAGCAAGATAGAGAGAATGTGTGAGAGAGAGACAGCAAGATAGAGAGAATGTGTGTGAGAGAGAGAGAGACAGCAAGATAGAGAGAATGAGTGTGTGTGTGTGAGAGACAGCAAGATAGAGAGAATGTGTGAGAGAGACAGCAAGATAGTGAGAATGTGTGTGAGAGAGAGAGAGACAGCAAGATAGAGAGAATGAGTGTGTGTGTGAGAGAGACAGCAAGATAGAGAGAATGTGTGTGTGAGAGACAGCAAGATAGAGAGAATGTGTGTGAGAGAGAGAGACAGCAAGATAGAGAGAATGTGTGTGTGTGTGAGAGAGACAGCAAGATGGAGAGAATGTGTGTGAGAGAGAGAGAGAGACAGCAAGATAGAGAGAATGTGTGTGTGAGAGAGAGAGACAGCAAGATAGAGAGAGTGTGTGTGTGAGAGAGAGACAGCAAGATAGAGAGAATGTGTGTGTGTGTGAGAGAGAGACAGCAAGATAGAGAGAATGTGTGTGTGAGAGAGACAGCAAGATAGAGAGAATGTGTGTGTGTGTGAGAGAGACAGCAAGAGAGAGAGAATGTGCGTGTGAGAGAGACAGCAAGATAGAGAGAATGTGTGTGTGTGTGAGAGAGAGACAGCAAGATAGAGAGAATGTGTGTGTGAGAGAGACAGCAAGATAGAGAGAATGTGTGTGTGTGTGAGAGAGACAGCAAGATAGAGAGAATGTGTGTGAGAGGCACAGCAAGATAGAGAGAATGCGTGTGAGAGAGAGACAGCAAGATAGAGAGAATGTGTGTGTGTGAGAGAGAGACAGCAATATAGAGCGAATGTGTGCGTGTGTGAGAGAGACAGCACGATAGAGAGAATGTGTGTGAGAGAGAGAGACAGCAAGATAGAGACAATGTGTGTGTGAGAGAGACAGCAAGATAGAGAGAATGCGTGTGTGTGTGAGAGAGAGACAGCAATATAGAGAGAATGTGTGTGAGAGAGAGAGACAACAAGATAGAGAGAATGTGTGTGAGAGAGAGAGACAGCAAGATAGAGACAATGTGTGTGTGAGAGAGACAGCAAGATAGAGAGAATGCGTGTGTGAGAGAGAGACAGCAATATAGAGAGAATGTGTGTGAGAGAGAGAGACAGCAAGATAGAGAGAATGTGTGTGTGTGTGAGAGAGAGACAGCAAGATAGAGAGAATGCGTGTGTGAGAGACAGCAAGATAGAGAGAATGTGTGTGAGAGAGAAACAGCAAGATAGAGAGAATGTGTGCGTGTGTGAGAGAGAGAGCAAGATAGAGAGAATGTGTGTGTGTGTGAGAGAGAGACAGCAAGATAGAGAGAATGTGTGCGTGAGAGACAGCAAGATAGAGAGAATGTGTGTGAGAGAGAGAGACAGCAAGATAGAGACAATGTGTGTGTGAGAGAGACAGCAAGATAGAGAGAATGTGTGTGAGAGCGAGAGACAGCAAGATAGAGAGAATGTGTGTGTGTGTGAGACAGCAAGACAGAGAGAATGTGTGTGTGAGTGAGAGAGACAGCAAGATAGAGAGAATGTGTGTGTGTGTGAGAGAGACAGCAAGAGAGAGAGAATGTGCGTGTGAGAGAGACAGCAAGATAGAGAGAATGTGTGTGTGTGTGAGAGAGAGACAGCAAGATAGATAGAATGTGTGTGTGAGAGAGACAGCAAGATAGAGAGAATGTGTGTGTGTGTGAGAGAGACAGCAAGATAGAGAGAATGTGTGTGAGAGGCACAGCAAGATAGAGAGAATGCGTGTGTCTGTGAGAGAGACAGCAAGATAGAGAGAATGTGTGTGTGAGAGAGAGAGACAGCAATATAGAGAGAATGTGTGCGTGTGTGAGAGAGACAGCACGATAGAGAGAATGTGTGTGAGAGAGAGAGACAGCAAGATAGAGACAATGTGTGTGTGAGAGAGACAGCAAGATAGAGAGAATGCGTGTGTGTGTGAGAGAGAGACAGCAATATAGAGAGAATGTGTGTGAGAGAGAGAGACAGCAAGATAGAGAGAATGTGTGTGAGAGAGAGAGACAGCAAGATAGAGACAATGTGTGTGTGAGAGAGACAGCAAGATAGAGAGAATGCGTGTGTGAGAGAGAGACAGCAATATAGAGAGAATGTGTGTGAGAGAGAGAGACAGCAAGATAGAGAGAATGTGTGTGTGTGTGAGAGAGAGACAGCAAGATAGAGAGAATGCGTGTGTGAGAGACAGCAAGATAGAGAGAATGTGTGTGAGAGAGAAACAGCAAGATAGAGAGAATGTGTGCGTGTGTGAGAGAGAGAGCAAGATAGAGAGAATGTGTGTGTGTGTGAGAGAGAGACAGCAAGATAGAGAGAATGTGTGCGTGAGAGACAGCAAGATAGAGAGAATGTGTGTGAGAGAGAGAGACAGCAAGATAGAGACAATGTGTGTGTGAGAGAGACAGCAAGATAGAGAGAATGTGTGTGAGAGCGAGAGACAGCAAGATAGAGAGAATGTGTGTGTGTGTGAGACAGCAAGACAGAGAGAATGTGTGTGTGTGTGAGAGAGACAGCAAGATAGAGAGAATGTGTGTGAGAGAGAGCAAGATAGAGTGAATGTGTGTGAGAGCGAGAGACAGCAAGATAGGGAGAATGTGTGAGAGAGAGACAGCAAGATAGAGAGAATGTGTGTGTGTGAGAGAGAGACAGCAAGATAGAGAGAATGTGTGTGAGAGAGAAACAGCAAGATAGAGAGAATGTGTGCGTGTGAGAGAGACAGCAAGATAGAGAGAATGTGTGTGTGTGTGAGAGAGAGAGCAAGATAGAGAGAATGTGTGTGAGAGAGACAGCAAGATAGAGAGAATGTGTGTGTGTGTGAGACAGCAAGATAGAGAGAATGTGTGTGTGTGTGAGAGAGACAGCAAGATAGAGATAATGTGTGTGAGAGAGAGCAAGATAGAGTGAATGTGTGTGAGAGCGAGAGACAGCAAGATAGAGAGAATGTGTGAGAGAGAGACAGCAAGATAAAGAGAATGTGTGTGTGTGAGAGAGAGACAGCAAGACAGAGAGAATGTGTGAGAGAGAGACAGCAAGATAGAGAGAATGTGTGTGAGAGAGAGAGAGACAGCAAGATAGAGAGAATGAGTGTGTGTGTGTGAGAGACAGCAAGATAGAGAGAATGTGTGAGAGAGACAGCAAGATAGTGAGAATGTGTGTGAGAGAGAGAGAGACAGCAAGATAGAGAGAATGAGTGTGTGTGTGAGAGAGACAGCAAGATAGAGAGAATGTGTGTGTGAGAGACAGCAAGATAGAGAGAATGTGTGTGAGAGAGAGAGACAGCAAGATAGAGAGAATGTGTGTGTGTGTGAGAGAGACAGCAAGATGGAGAGAATGTGTGTGAGAGAGAGAGAGAGACAGCAAGATAGAGAGAATGTGTGTGTGAGAGAGAGAGACAGCAAGATAGAGAGAGTGTGTGTGTGAGAGAGAGACAGCAAGATAGAGAGAATGTGTGTGTGTGTGAGAGAGAGACAGCAAGATAGAGAGAATGTGTGTGTGAGAGAGACAGCAAGATAGAGAGAATGTGTGTGTGTGTGAGAGAGACAGCAAGAGAGAGAGAATGTGCGTGTGAGAGAGACAGCAAGATAGAGAGAATGTGTGTGTGTGTGAGAGAGAGACAGCAAGATAGAGAGAATGTGTGTGTGAGAGAGACAGCAAGATAGAGAGAATGTGTGTGTGTGTGAGAGAGACAGCAAGATAGAGAGAATGTGTGTGAGAGGCACAGCAAGATAGAGAGAATGCGTGTGTCTGTGAGAGAGACAGCAAGATAGAAAGAATGTGTGTGAGAGAGAGACAGCAAGATAGAGAGAATGTGTGTGTGAGAGAGAGAGACAGCAATATAGAGCGAATGTGTGCGTGTGTGAGAGAGACAGCACGATAGAGAGAATGTGTGTGAGAGAGAGAGACAGCAAGATAGAGACAATGTGTGTGTGAGAGAGACAGCAAGATAGAGAGAATGCGTGTGTGTGTGAGAGAGAGACAGCAATATAGAGAGAATGTGTGTGAGAGAGAGAGACAACAAGATAGAGAGAATGTGTGTGAGAGAGAGAGACAGCAAGATAGAGACAATGTGTGTGTGAGAGAGACAGCAAGATAGAGAGAATGCGTGTGTGAGAGAGAGACAGCAATATAGAGAGAATGTGTGTGAGAGAGAGAGACAGCAAGATAGAGAGAATGTGTGTGTGTGTGAGAGAGAGACAGCAAGATAGAGAGAATGCGTGTGTGAGAGACAGCAAGATAGAGAGAATGTGTGTGAGAGAGAAACAGCAAGATAGAGAGAATGTGTGCGTGTGTGAGAGAGAGAGCAAGATAGAGAGAATGTGTGTGTGTGTGAGAGAGAGACAGCAAGATAGAGAGAATGTGTGCGTGAGAGACAGCAAGATAGAGAGAATGTGTGTGAGAGAGAGAGACAGCAAGATAGAGACAATGTGTGTGTGAGAGAGACAGCAAGATAGAGAGAATGTGTGTGAGAGCGAGAGACAGCAAGATAGAGAGAATGTGTGTGTGTGTGAGACAGCAAGACAGAGAGAATGTGTGTGTGTGTGAGACAGCAAGACAGAGAGAATGTGTGTGTGTGTGAGAGAGACAGCAAGATAGAGAGAATGTGTGTGAGAGAGAGCAAGATAGAGTGAATGTGTGTGAGAGCGAGAGACAGCAAGATAGAGAGAATGTGTGAGAGAGAGACAGCAAGATAGAGAGAATGTGTGTGAGAGAGAGCAAGATAGAGTGAATGTGTGTGAGAGCGAGAGACAGCAAGATAGAGAGAATGTGTGAGAGAGAGACAGCAAGATAGAGAGAATGTGTGTGAGAGAGAAACAGCAAGATAGAGAGAATGTGTGCGTGTGAGAGAGACAGCAAGATAGAGAGAATGTGTGTGTGTGTGAGAGAGAGAGCAAGATTGAGAGAATGTGTGTGAGAGAGACAGCAAGATAGAGAGAATGTGTGTGTGTGTGAGAGAGACAGCAAGATAGAGATAATGTGTGTGAGAGAGAGCAAGATAGAGTGAATGTGTCTGAGAGCGAGAGACAGCAAGATAGAGAGAATGTGTGAGAGAGAGACAGCAAGATAAAGAGAATGTGTGTGTGTGAGAGAGAGACAGCAAGATAGAGAGAATGTGTGAGAGAGAGAGAGAGACAGCAAGATAGAGAGAATGTGTGAGAGAGAGACAGCAAGATAGAGAGAATGTGTGTGAGAGAGAGAGAGACAGCAAGATAGAGAGAATGAGTGTGTGTGTGTGAGAGACAGCAAGATAGAGAGAATGTGTGAGAGAGACAGCAAGATAGTGAGAATGTGTGTGAGAGAGAGAGAGACAGCAAGATAGAGAGAATGAGTGTGTGTGTGTGAGAGACAGCAAGATAGAGAGAATGTGTGTGTGAGAGACAGCAAGATAGAGAGAATGTGTGTGAGAGAGAGACAGCAAGATAGAGAGAATGTGTGTGTGTGTGAGAGAGACAGCAAGATGGAGAGAATGTGTGTGAGAGAGAGAGAGAGACAGCAAGATAGAGAGAATGTGTGTGTGAGAGAGAGAGACAGCAAGATAGAGAGAATGTGTGTGTGTGTGAGAGAGACAGCAAGATAGAGAGAATGTGTGTGAGAGAGACAAAAAGATAGAGAGAATGTGTGTGAGAGAGACAGCAAGATAGAGAGAATGTGTGTGTGAGAGAGAGACAGCAAGATAGAGAGAATGTGAGTGAGCGAGAGAGACAGCAAGATAGAGAGAATGTGTGTGTGTCAGAGAGAGACAGCAAGATAGAGAGAATGTGTGTGTGTGAGAGAGAGACAGCAAGATAGAGAGAATTTGTGTGTGTGAGACAGACAGCAAGATAGAGAGAATGTGTGTGAGAGAGGGACAGCAAGATAGAGAGAATGTGTGTGTGAGAGAGAGAGCAAGATAGAGAGAATGTGTGTGAGAGAGAGAGACAGTAAGATAGAGAGAATGTGTGTGTGAGAGAGAGACAGCAAGATAGAGAGAATGTGTGTGTGAGAGAGAGAGCAAGATAGAGAGAATGTGTGTGAGAGAGAGAGACAGTAAGATAGAGAGAATGTGTGTGTGAGAGAGAGACAGCAAGATAGAGAGAATGTGTGTGTGAGAGAGAGAGCAAGATAGAGAGAATGTGTGTGAGAGAGAGAGACAGTAAGATAGAGCGAATGTGTGTGTGAGAGAGAGACAGCAAGATAGAGAGAATGTGTGTGTGAGAGAGAGACAGCAAGATAGAGAGAATGTGTGTGTGTGAGAGAGAGACAGCAAGATAGAGAGAATGTGTCTGAGAGAGAGAGACAGCAAGATAGAGAGAATGTGTGTGTGTGAGAGAGAGACAGCAAGATAGAGAGAATGTGTCTGAGAGAGAGAGACAGCAAGACAGAGAGAATGCGTGTGAGTGTGAGAGAGACAGCAAGATAGAGAGAATGTGTGTGTGTGAGAGAGAGACAGCAAGATAGAGAGAGTGTGTGTGTGAGAGAGAGACAGGAAGATAGAGAGAATGTGTGTGTGTGTGAGAGAGAGACAGCAAGATAGAGAGAATGTGTGTGTGAGAGAGACAGCAAGATAGAGAGAATGTGTGTGTGTGTGAGAGAGACAGCAAGATAGAGAGAATGTGTGTGTGTGAGAGAGAGACAGCAAGATAGAGAGAATGTGTGTGTGTGTGAGAGAGAGACAGCAAGATAGAGAGAATGTGTGTGTGAGAGAGACAGCAAGATAGAGAGAATGCGTGTGTGTGAGAGAGAGACAGCAAGATAGAATGAATGTGAGAGAGAGACAGCAACATAGAGAGAATGTGTGCGTGTGAGAGAGAGAGACAGCAATATAGAGAGAATGTGTGTGAGAGAGAAACAGCAAGATAGAGAGAATGTGTGCGTGTGAGAGAGACAGCAAGATAGAGAGAATGTGTGTGTGTGTGAGAGAGAGAGCAAGATAGAGAGTGTGTGTGTGAGAGAGAAACAGCAATATAGAGAGAATGTGTGTGAGAGAGAGAGACAGCAAGGTAGAGAGAATGTGTGTGTGAGAGACAGCAAGATAGAGAGAATGTGTGTGTGAGAGACAGCAAGATAGAGAGAATGTGTTTGAGAGAGAGACAGCATGATAGAGAGAATGTGTGTGTGTGTGAGAGAGACAGCAAGATAGATAGAATGTGTGTGTGAGAGAGACAGCAACATAGATCCCTGAAAGTTGCCACCCAGGTTGATAGGGTTGTGAAGAAGGCCTATGGAGTGTTGGCCTTTATTGGTAGAGGGATTGAGTTCCGGAGTCGGGAGGTCATGTTGCAGCTGTACAGAACTCTGGTCCGGCCGCATTTGGAGTATTGCGTACAGTTCTGGTCACCGCATTATAGGAAGGACGTGGAGGCTTTGGAGCGGGTGCAGAGGAGATTTACCAGGATGTTGCCTGGTATGGAGGGAAAATCTTATGAGGAAAGGCTGACGGACTTGAGGTTGTTTTCGTTGGAGAGAAGAAGGTTAACTGGAGACTTAATAGAGGCATACAAAATGATCAGGGGGTTGGATAGGGTGGACAGTGAGAGCCTTCTCCCGCGGATGGATATGGCTGGCACGAGGGGACATAACTTTAAACTGAGGGGTAATAGATATAGGACAGAGGTCAGAGGTAGGTTCTTTACGCAAAGAGTAGTGAGGCCGTGGAATGCCCTACCTGCTACAGTAGTGAACTCGCCAACATTGAGGGCATTTAAAAGTTTATTGGATAAACATATGGATGATAATGGCATAGTGTAGGTTAGATGGCTTTTGTTTCGGTGCAACATCGTGGGCCGAAGGGCCTGTACTGCGCTGTATTGTTCTATGTTCTATGTTCTAAGATAGAGAGAATGCGTGTCAGAGAGACAGCAAGATAGAGAGAATGTGTGTGTGTGTGAGAGAGAGAGCAAGTTAGAGAGAATGTGTGTGTGAGAGAGCAAGATAGAGTGAATGTGTGTGAGAGCGAGAGACAGCAAGATAGAGAGAATGTGTGAGAGAGAGACAGCAAGATAGAGAGAATGTGTGTGAGAGAGAGAGACAGCAAGATAGAGACAATGTGTGTGTGAGAGAGACAGCAAGATAGAGAGAATGCGTGTGTGAGAGAGAGACAGCAATATAGAGAGAATGTGTGTGAGAGAGAGAGATAGCAAGATAGAGAGAATGTGTGTGTGTGTGAGAGAGAGACAGCAAGATAGAGAGAATGCGTGTGTGAGAGACAGCAAGATAGAGAGAATGTGTGTGAGAGAGAAACAGCAAGATAGAGAGAATGTGTGCGTGTGTGAGAGAGAGAGCAAGATAGAGAGAATGTGTGTGTGTGTGAGAGAGAGACAGCAAGATAGAGAGAATGTGTGCGTGAGAGACAGCAAGATAGAGAGAATGTGTGTGAGAGAGAGAGACAGCAAGATAGAGACAATGTGTGTGTGAGAGAGACAGCAAGATAGAGAGAATGTGTGTGAGAGCGAGAGACAGCAAGATAGAGAGAATGTGTGTGTGTGTGAGACAGCAAGATAGAGAGAATGTGTGTGTGTGTGAGAGAGACAGCAAGATAGAGAGAATGTGTGTGAGAGAGCAAGATAGAGTGAATGTGTGTGAGAGCGAGAGACAGCAAGATAGAGAGAATGTGTGAGAGAGAGACAGCAAGATAGAGAGAATGTGTGTGTGTGTGAGAGAGAGACAGCAAGATAGAGAGAATGTGTGTGAGAGAGAAACAGCAAGATAGAGAGAATGTGTGCGTGTGAGAGAGACAGCAAGATAGAGAGAATGTGTGTGTGTGTGAGACAGCAAGATAGAGAGAATGTGTGTGTGTGTGAGAGAGACAGCAAGATAGAGATAATGTGTGTGAGAGAGAGCAAGATAGAGTGAATGTGTGTGAGAGCGAGAGACAGCAAGATAGAGAGAATGTGTGAGAGAGAGACAGCAAGATAAAGAGAATGTGTGTGTGTGAGAGAGAGACAGCAAGATAGAGAGAATGTGTGAGAGAGAGACAGCAAGATAGAGAGAATGTGTGTGAGAGAGAGCAAGATAGAGAGAATGTGTGTGTGAGAGCGAGAGACAGCAAGATAGAGAGAATGTGTGAGAGAGAGACAGCAAGATAAAGAGAATGTGTGTGTGTGAGAGAGAGACAGCAAGATAGAGAGAATGTGTGTGAGAGAGAGAGAGACAGCAAGATAGAGAGAATGAGTGTGTGTGTGTGAGAGACAGCAAGATAGAGAGAATGTGTGAGAGAGACAGCAAGATAGTGAGAATGTGTGTGAGAGAGAGAGACAGCAAGATAGAGAGAATGAGTGTGTGTGTGTGAGAGACAGCAAGATAGAGAGAATGTGTGTGTGAGAGACAGCAAGATAGAGAGAATGTGTGTGAGAGAGAGAGACAGCAAGATAGAGAGAATGTGTGTGTGTGTGAGAGAGACAGCAAGATGGAGAGAATGTGTGTGAGAGAGAGAGAGAGACAGCAAGATAGAGAGAATGTGTGTGTGAGAGAGAGAGACAGCAAGATAGAGAGAATGTGTGTGTGTGTGAGAGAGACAGCAAGATAGAGAGAATGTGTGTGTGAGAGAGACAAAAAGATAGAGAGAATGTGTGTGAGAGAGACAGCAAGATAGAGAGAATGTGTGTGTGAGAGAGAGACAGCAAGATAGAGACAATGTGTGTGAGAGAGAGAGACAGCAAGATAGAGAGAATGTGAGTGAGCGAGAGAGACAGCAAGATAGAGAGAATGTGTGTGTGTCAGAGAGAGACAGCAAGATAGAGAGAATGTGTGTGTGTGAGAGAGAGACAGCAAGATAGAGAGAATGTGTGTGTGTGAGACAGACAGCAAGATAGAGAGAATGTGTGTGAGAGAGAGACAGCAAGATAGAGAGAATGTGTGTGTGAGAGAGAGAGCAAGATAGAGAGAATGTGTGTGAGAGAGAGAGACAGTAAGATAGAGAGAATGTGTGTGTGAGAGAGAGAGACAGCAAGATAGAGAGAGTGTGTGTGTGAGAGAGAGACAGCAAGATAGAGAGAATGTGTGTGTGTGTGAGAGAGAGACAGCAAGATAGAGAGAATGTGTGTGTGAGAGAGACAGCAAGATAGAGAGAATGTGTGTGTGTGTGAGAGAGACAGCAAGATAGAGAGAATGTGTGTGTGTGAGAGAGAGACAGCAAGATAGAGAGAAAGTGTGTGTGTGTGAGAGAGAGACAGCAAGATAGAGAGAATGTGTGTGTGAGAGAGACAGCAAGATAGAGAGAATGCGTGTGTGTGAGAGAGAGACAGCAAGATAGAATGTATGTGAGAGAGAGACAGCAACATAGAGAGAATGTGTGTGTGTGAGAGAGAGAGACAGCAATATAGAGAGAATGTGTGCGTGTGAGAGAGAGACAGCAAGATAGAGAGAATGTGTCTGAGAGAGAGAGACAGCAAGACAGAGAGAATGCGTGTGAGTGTGAGAGAGACAGCAAGATAGAGAGAGTGTGTGTGTGAGAGAGAGACAGCAAGATAGAGAGAATGTGTGTGTGTGTGAGAGAGAGACAGCAAGATAGAGAGAATGTGTGTGTGAGAGAGACAGCAAGATAGAGAGAATGTGTGTGTGTGTGAGAGAGACAGCAAGATAGAGAGAATGTGTGTGTGTGAGAGAGAGACAGCAAGATAGAGAGAATGTGTGTGTGTGTGAGAGAGAGACAGCAAGATAGAGAGAATGTGTGTGTGAGAGAGACAGCAAGATAGAGAGAATGCGTGTGTGTGAGAGAGAGACAGCAAGATAGAATGAATGTGAGAGAGAGACAGCAACATAGAGAGAATGTGTGTGTGTGAGAGAGAGAGACAGCAATATAGAGAGAATGTGTGTGAGAGAGAAACAGCAAGATAGAGAGAATGTGTGCGTGTGAGAGAGACAGCAAGATAGAGAGAATGTGTGTGTGTGTGAGAGAGAGAGCAAGATAGAGAGTGTGTGTGTGAGAGAGAAACAGCAATATAGAGAGAATGTGTGTGAGAGAGAGAGACAGCAAGGTAGAGAGAATGTGTGTGTGAGAGACAGCAAGATAGAGAGAATGTGTGTGTGAGAGACAGCAAGATAGAGAGAATGTGTTTGAGAGAGAGACAGCATGATAGAGAGAATGT
The DNA here is from genome assembly GCF_047496885.1 of Scyliorhinus torazame. Taxonomy (NCBI): domain Eukaryota; kingdom Metazoa; phylum Chordata; class Chondrichthyes; order Carcharhiniformes; family Scyliorhinidae; genus Scyliorhinus; species Scyliorhinus torazame. The sequence continues at coordinate 47,302,802 of NC_092731.1, forward strand.
GTGTGTGTGTGAGAGAGACAGCAAGATAGAGAGAATGTGTGTGTGAGAGAGACAGCAACATAGATCCCTGAAAGTTGCCACCCAGGTTGATAGGGTTGTGAAGAAGGCCTATGGAGTGTTGGCCTTTATTGGTAGAGGGATTGAGTTCCGGAGTCGGGAGGTCATGTTGCAGCTGTACAGAACTCTGGTCCGGCCGCATTTGGAGTATTGCGTACAGTTCTGGTCACCGCATTATAGGAAGGACGTGGAGGCTTTGGAGCGGGTGCAGAGGAGATTTACCAGGATGTTGCCTGGTATGGAGGGAAAATCTTATGAGGAAAGGCTGACGGACTTGAGGTTGTTTTCGTTGGAGAGAAGAAGGTTAACTGGAGACTTAATAGAGGCATACAAAATGATCAGGGGGTTGGATAGGGTGGACAGTGAGAGCCTTCTCCCGCGGATGGATATGGCTGGCACGAGGGGACATAACTTTAAACTGAGGGGTAATAGATATAGGACAGAGGTCAGAGGTAGGTTCTTTACGCAAAGAGTAGTGAGGCCGTGGAATGCCCTACCTGCTACAGTAGTGAACTCGCCAACATTGAGGGCATTTAAAAGTTTATTGGATAAACATATGGATGATAATGGCATAGTGTAGGTTAGATGGCTTTTGTTTCGGTGCAACATCGTGGGCCGAAGGGCCTGTACTGCGCTGTATTGTTCTATGTTCTATGTTCTAAGATAGAGAGAATGCGTGTCAGAGAGACAGCAAGATAGAGAGAATGTGTGTGTGTGTGAGAGAGAGAGCAAGTTAGAGAGAATGTGTGTGTGAGAGAGCAAGATAGAGTGAATGTGTGTGAGAGCGAGAGACAGCAAGATAGAGAGAATGTGTGAGAGAGAGACAGCAAGATAGAGAGAATGTGTGTGAGAGAGAGAGACAGCAAGATAGAGACAATGTGTGTGTGAGAGAGACAGCAAGATAGAGAGAATGCGTGTGTGAGAGAGAGACAGCAATATAGAGAGAATGTGTGTGAGAGAGAGAGATAGCAAGATAGAGAGAATGTGTGTGTGTGTGAGAGAGAGACAGCAAGATAGAGAGAATGCGTGTGTGAGAGACAGCAAGATAGAGAGAATGTGTGTGAGAGAGAAACAGCAAGATAGAGAGAATGTGTGCGTGTGTGAGAGAGAGAGCAAGATAGAGAGAATGTGTGTGTGTGTGAGAGAGAGACAGCAAGATAGAGAGAATGTGTGCGTGAGAGACAGCAAGATAGAGAGAATGTGTGTGAGAGAGAGAGACAGCAAGATAGAGACAATGTGTGTGTGAGAGAGACAGCAAGATAGAGAGAATGTGTGTGAGAGCGAGAGACAGCAAGATAGAGAGAATGTGTGTGTGTGTGAGACAGCAAGATAGAGAGAATGTGTGTGTGTGTGAGAGAGACAGCAAGATAGAGAGAATGTGTGTGAGAGAGCAAGATAGAGTGAATGTGTGTGAGAGCGAGAGACAGCAAGATAGAGAGAATGTGTGAGAGAGAGACAGCAAGATAGAGAGAATGTGTGTGTGTGTGAGAGAGAGACAGCAAGATAGAGAGAATGTGTGTGAGAGAGAAACAGCAAGATAGAGAGAATGTGTGCGTGTGAGAGAGACAGCAAGATAGAGAGAATGTGTGTGTGTGTGAGAGAGAGAGCAAGATAGAGAGAATGTGTGTGAGAGAGACAGCAAGATAGAGAGAATGTGTGTGTGTGTGAGAGAGACAGCAAGATAGAGATAATGTGTGTGAGAGAGAGCAAGATAGAGTGAATGTGTGAGAGAGAGACAGCAAGATAAAGAGAATGTGTGAGAGAGAGACAGCAAGATAGAGAGAATGTGTGTGAGAGAGACAGCAGATAGAGAGAATGCGTGTGTGTGTGAGAGAGACAGCAAGATAGAGATAATGTGTGTGAGAGAGAGCAAGATAGAGTGAATGTGTGAGAGAGAGACAGCAAGATAGAGAGAATGTGTGTGAGAGAGACAGCAAGATAGAGAGAATGTGTGTGTGTGTGAGAGAGACAGCAAGATAGAGATAATGTGTGTGAGAGAGAGCAAGATAGAGTGAATGTGTGAGAGAGAGACAGCAAGATAGAGAGAATGTGTGAGAGAGAGACAGCAAGATAGAGAGAATGTGTGTGAGAGAGAGAGAGACAGCAAGATAGAGAGAATGAGTGTGTGTGTGTGAGAGACAGCAAGATAGAGAGAATGTGTGAGAGAGACAGCAAGATAGTGAGAATGTGTGTGAGAGAGAGAGACAGCAAGATAGAGAGAATGAGTGTGTGTGTGTGAGAGACAGCAAGATAGAGAGAATGTGTGTGTGAGAGACAGCAAGATAGAGAGAATGTGTGTGAGAGAGAGAGACAGCAAGATAGAGAGAATGTGTGTGTGTGTGAGAGAGACAGCAAGATGGAGAGAATGTGTGTGAGAGAGAGAGAGAGACAGCAAGATAGAGAGAATGTGTGTGTGAGAGAGAGAGACAGCAAGATAGAGAGAATGTGTGTGTGTGTGAGAGAGACAGCAAGATAGAGAGAATGTGTGTGTGAGAGAGACAAAAAGATAGAGAGAATGTGTGTGAGAGAGACAGCAAGATAGAGAGAATGTGTGTGTGAGAGAGAGACAGCAAGATAGAGACAATGTGTGTGAGAGAGAGAGACAGCAAGATAGAGAGAATGTGAGTGAGCGAGAGAGACAGCAAGATAGAGAGAATGTGTGTGTGTCAGAGAGAGACAGCAAGATAGAGAGAATGTGTGTGTGTGAGAGAGAGACAGCAAGATAGAGAGAATGTGTGTGTGTGAGACAGACAGCAAGATAGAGAGAATGTGTGTGAGAGAGAGACAGCAAGATAGAGAGAATGTGTGTGTGAGAGAGAGAGCAAGATAGAGAGAATGTGTGTGAGAGAGAGAGACAGTAAGATAGAGAGAATGTGTGTGTGAGAGAGAGAGACAGCAAGATAGAGAGAGTGTGTGTGTGAGAGAGAGACAGCAAGATAGAGAGAATGTGTGTGTGTGTGAGAGAGAGACAGCAATATAGAGAGAATGTGTGTGTGAGAGAGACAGCAAGATAGAGAGAATGTGTGTGTGTGTGAGAGAGACAGCAAGATAGAGAGAATGTGTGTGTGTGAGAGAGAGACAGCAAGATAGAGAGAAAGTGTGTGTGTGTGAGAGAGAGACAGCAAGATAGAGAGAATGTGTGTGTGAGAGAGACAGCAAGATAGAGAGAATGCGTGTGTGTGAGAGAGAGACAGCAAGATAGAATGTATGTGAGAGAGAGACAGCAACATAGAGAGAATGTGTGTGTGTGAGAGAGAGAGACAGCAATATAGAGAGAATGTGTGTGAGAGAGAAACAGCAAGATAGAGAGAATGTGTGCGTGTGAGAGAGACAGCAAGATAGAGAGAATGTGTGTGTGTGTGAGAGAGAGAGCAAGATAGAGAGTGTGTGTGTGAGAGAGAAACAGCAATATAGAGAGAATGTGTGTGAGAGAGAGAGACAGCAAGGTAGAGAGAATGTGTGTGTGAGAGACAGCAAGATAGAGAGAATGTGTGTGAGAGAGAGAGACAGCAAGATAGAGAGAATGTGTGTGTGTGTGAGAGAGACAGCAAGATAGAGAGAATGTGTGTGTGAGAGAGACAGCAACATAGATCCCTGAAAGTTGCCACCCAGGTTGATAGGGTTGTGAAGAAGGCCTATGGAGTGTTGGCCTTTATTGGTAGAGGGATTGAGTTCCGGAGTCGGGAGGTCATGTTGCAGCTGTACAGAACTCTGGTCCGGCCGCATTTGGAGTATTGCGTACAGTTCTGGTCACCGCATTATAGGAAGGACGTGGAGGCTTTGGAGCGGGTGCAGAGGAGATTTACCAGGATGTTGCCTGGTATGGAGGGAAAATCTTATGAGGAAAGGCTGACGGACTTGAGGTTGTTTTCGTTGGAGAGAAGAAGGTTAACTGGAGACTTAATAGAGGCATACAAAATGATCAGGGGGTTGGATAGGGTGGACAGTGAGAGCCTTCTCCCGCGGATGGATATGGCTGGCACGAGGGGACATAACTTTAAACTGAGGGGTAATAGATATAGGACAGAGGTCAGAGGTAGGTTCTTTACGCAAAGAGTAGTGAGGCCGTGGAATGCCCTACCTGCTACAGTAGTGAACTCGCCAACATTGAGGGCATTTAAAAGTTTATTGGATAAACATATGGATGATAATGGCATAGTGTAGGTTAGATGGCTTTTGTTTCGGTGCAACATCGTGGGCCGAAGGGCCTGTACTGCGCTGTATTGTTCTATGTTCTATGTTCTAAGATAGAGAGAATGCGTGTCAGAGAGACAGCAAGATAGAGAGAATGTGTGTGTGTGTGAGAGAGAGAGCAAGTTAGAGAGAATGTGTGGGTGAGAGAGCAAGATAGAGTGAATGTGTGTGAGAGCGAGAGACAGCAAGATAGAGAGAATGTGTGAGAGAGAGACAGCAAGATAGAGAGAATGTGTGTGAGAGAGAGAGACAGCAAGATAGAGACAATGTGTGTGTGAGAGAGACAGCAAGATAGAGAGAATGCGTGTGTGAGAGAGAGACAGCAATATAGAGAGAATGTGTGTGAGAGAGAGAGACAGCAAGATAGAGAGAATGTGTGTGTGTGTGAGAGAGAGACAGCAAGATAGAGAGAATGCGTGTGTGAGAGACAGCAAGATAGAGAGAATGTGTGTGAGAGAGAAACAGCAAGATAGAGAGAATGTGTGCGTGTGTGAGAGAGAGAGCAAGATAGAGAGAATGTGTGTGTGTGTGAGAGAGAGACAGCAAGATAGAGAGAATGTGTGCGTGAGAGACAGCAAGATAGAGAGAATGTGTGTGAGAGAGAGAGACAGCAAGATAGAGACAATGTGTGTGTGAGAGAGACAGCAAGATAGAGAGAATGTGTGTGAGAGCGAGAGACAGCAAGATAGAGAGAATGTGTGTGTGTGTGAGACAGCAAGATAGAGAGAATGTGTGTGTGTGTGAGAGAGACAGCAAGATAGAGAGAATGTGTGTGAGAGAGAGCAAGATAGAGTGAATGTGTGTGAGAGCGAGAGACAGCAAGATAGAGAGAATGTGTGAGAGAGAGACAGCAAGATAGAGAGAATGTGTGTGTGTGAGAGAGAGACAGCAAGATAGAGAGAATGTGTGTGAGAGAGAAACAGCAAGATAGAGAGAATGTGTGCGTGTGAGAGAGACAGCAAGATAGAGAGAATGTGTGTGTGTGTGAGAGAGAGAGCAAGATAGAGAGAATGTGTGTGAGAGAGACAGCAAGATAGAGAGAATGTGTGTGTGTGTGAGACAGCAAGATAGAGAGAATGTGTGTGTGTGTGAGAGAGACAGCAAGATAGAGAGAATGTGTGTGAGAGAGAGCAAGATAGAGTGAATGTGTATGAGAGCGAGAGACAGCAAGATAGAGAGAATGTGTGAGAGAGAGACAGCAAGATAAAGAGAATGTGTGTGTGAGAGAGAGACAGCAAGATAGAGAGAATGTGTGAGAGAGAGACAGCAAGATAGAGAGAATGTGTGTGAGAGAGAGAGAGACAGCAAGATAGAGAGAATGAGTGTGTGTGTGTGAGAGACAGCAAGATAGAGAGATTGTGTGTGTGAGAGACAGCAAGATAGAGAGAATGTGTGTGAGAGAGAGAGACAGCAAGATAGAGAGAATGTGTGTGTGTGTGAGAGAGACAGCAAGATGGAGAGAATGTGTGTGAGAGAGAGAGAGAGACAGCAAGATAGAGAGAATGTGTGTGTGAGAGAGAGAGACAGCAAGATAGAGAGAATGTGTGTGTGTGAGAGAGACAGCAAGATAGAGAGAATGTGTGTGTGAGAGAGACAAAAAGATAGAGAGAATGTGTGTGAGAGAGACAGCAAGATAGAGAGAATGTGTGTGTGAGAGAGAGACAGCAAGATAGAGACAATGTGTGTGAGAGAGAGAGACAGCAAGATAGAGAGAATGTGAGTGAGCGAGAGAGACAGCAAGATAGAGAGAATGTGTGTGTGTCAGAGAGAGACAGCAAGATAGAGAGAATGTGTGTGTGTGAGAGAGAGACAGCAAGATAGAGAGAATGTGTGTGTGTGAGAGAGAGACAGCAAGATAGAGAGAATGTGTGTGTGTGAGACAGACAGCAAGATAGAGAGAATGTGTGTGAGAGAGAGACAGCAAGATAGAGAGAATGTGTGTGTGAGAGAGAGAGCAAGATAGAGAGAATGTGTGTGAGAGAGAGAGACAGTAAGATAGAGAGAATGTGTGTGTGAGAGAGAGACAGCAAATAGAGAGAATGTGTGTGAGAGAGAGAGACCGCAAGATAGAGAGAATGTGTCTGAGAGAGAGAGACAGCAAGATAGAGAGAATGTGTGTGTGTGAGAGAGAGACAGCAAGATAGAGAGAGTGTGTGTGTGAGAGAGAGACAGCAAGATAGAGAGAATGCGTGTGTGTGAGAGAGAGACAGCAAGATAGAATGTATGTGAGAGAGAGACAGCAACATAGAGAGAATGTGTGTGTGTGAGAGAGAGAGACAGCAATATAGAGAGAATGTGTGTGAGAGAGAAACAGCAAGATAGAGTGAATGTGTGCGTGTGAGAGAGACAGCAAGATAGAGAGAATGTGTGTGTGAGAGAGAGACAGCAAGATAGAGAGAATGTGTGTGTGAGAGAGAGACAGCAAGATAGAGACAATGTGTGTGAGAGAGAGAGACAGCAAGATAGAGAGAATGTGAGTGAGCGAGAGAGACAGCAAGATAGAGAGAATGTGTGTGTGTCAGAGAGAGACAGCAAGATAGAGAGAATGTGTGTGTGTGAGAGAGAGACAGCAAGATAGAGAGAATGTGTGTGTGTGAGAGAGAGACAGCAAGATAGAGAGAATGTGTGTGTGTGAGACAGACAGCAAGATAGAGAGAATGTGTGTGAGAGAGAGACAGCAAGATAGAGAGAATGTGTGTGTGAGAGAGAGAGCAAGATAGAGAGAATGTGTGTGAGAGAGAGAGACAGTAAGATAGAGAGAATGTGTGTGTGAGAGAGAGACAGCAAATAGAGAGAATGTGTGTGAGAGAGAGAGACCGCAAGATAGAGAGAATGTGTCTGAGAGAGAGAGACAGCAAGATAGAGAGAATGTGTGTGTGTGAGAGAGAGACAGCAAGATAGAGAGAGTGTGTGTGTGAGAGAGAGACAGCAAGATAGAGAGAATGCGTGTGTGTGAGAGAGAGACAGCAAGATAGAATGTATGTGAGAGAGAGACAGCAACATAGAGAGAATGTGTGTGTGTGAGAGAGAGAGACAGCAATATAGAGAGAATGTGTGTGAGAGAGAAACAGCAAGATAGAGTGAATGTGTGCGTGTGAGAGAGACAGCAAGATAGAGAGAATGTGTGTGTGTGTGAGAGAGAGAGCAAGATAGAGAGTGTGTGTGTGAGAGAGAAACAGCAATATAGAGAGAATGTGTGTGAGAGAGAGAGACAGCAAGGTAGAGAGAATGTGTGTGTGAGAGACAGCAAGATAGAGAGAATGTGTGTGAGAGAGAGAGACAGCAAGATAGAGAGAATGTGTGTGTGTGTGAGAGAGACAGCAAGATAGAGAGAATGTGTGTGTGAGAGAGAGAGAGAGCAAGATAGAGAGTGTGTGTGTGAGAGAGAAACAGCAATATAGAGAGAATGTGTGTGAGAGAGAGAGACAGCAAGGTAGAGAGAATGTGTGTGTGAGAGACAGCAAGATAGAGAGAATGTGTGTGTGAGAGACAGCAAGATAGAGAGAATGTGTTTGAGAGAGAGACAGCATGATAGAGAGAATGTGTGTGTGTGTGAGAGAGACAGCAAGATAGAGAGAATGTGTGTGTGAGAGAGACAGCAACATAGATCCCTGAAAGTTGCCACCCAGGTTGATAGGGTTGTGAAGAAGGCCTATGGAGTGTTGGCCTTTATTGGTAGAGGGATTGAGTTCCGGAGTCGGGAGGTCATGTTGCAGCTGTACAGAACTCTGGTCCGGCCGCATTTGGAGTATTGCGTACAGTTCTGGTCACCGCATTATAGGAAGGACGTGGAGGCTTTGGAGCGGGTGCTGAGGAGATTTACCAGGATGTTGCCTGGTATGGAGGGAAAATCTTATGAGGAAAGGCTGACGGACTTGAGGTTGTTTTCGTTGGAGAGAAGAAGGTTAAGAGGAGACTTAATAGAGGCATACAAAATGATCAGGGGGTTGGATAGGGTGGACAGTGAGAGCCTTCTCCCGCGGATGGATATGGCTGGCACGAGGGGACATAACTTTAAACTGAGGGGTAATAGATATAGGACAGAGGTCAGAGGTAGGTTCTTTACGCAAAGAGTAGTGAGGCCGTGGAATGCCCTACCTGCTACAGTAGTGAACTCGCCAACATTGAGGGCATTTAAAAGTTTATTGGATAAACATATGGATGATAATGGCATAGTGTAGGTTAGATGGCTTTTGTTTCGGTGCAACATCGTGGGCCGAAGGGCCTGTACTGCGCTGTATTGTTCTATGTTCTATGTTCTAAGATAGAGAGAATGCGTGTCAGAGAGACAGCAAGATAGAGAGAATGTGTGTGTGTGTGAGAGAGAGAGCAAGTTAGAGAGAATGTGTGTGTGAGAGAGCAAGATAGAGTGAATGTGTGTGAGAGCGAGAGACAGCAAGATAGAGAGAATGTGTGAGAGAGAGACAGCAAGATAGAGAGAATGTGTGTGTGTGAGAGAGAGACAGCAAGATAGAGAGAATGTATGAGAGAGAGACAGCAAGATGGAGAGACTGTGTGAGAGAGAGAGACAGCAAGATAGAGAAAATGTGTGTGTGTGAGAGAGACAGCAAGATAGAGAGAATGTGTGTTTGTGTGTGAGAGAGAGAGCAAGATAGAGAGAATGTGTGTGTGTGAGAGAGACAGCAAGATAGAGAGAATGTGTGTGTGAGAGCGAGACAGCAAGATAGAGAGAATGTGTGTGTGAGAGACAGCAAGATAGAGAGAATGTGTGTGTGAGAGACAGCAAGATAGAGAGAATCCGTGTGAGAGCGAGACAGCAAGATAGAGAGAATGTGTGTGTGTGTGAGAGAGAGAGCAAGATAGAGAGAATGTGTGTGTGTGAGAGAGACAGCAAGATAGAGAGAATGTGTGTGTGAGAGACAGCAAGATAGAGAGAATGTGTGTGTGAGAGACAGCAAGATAGAGAGAATGTGTGTGAGAGAGAGAGACAGCAAGATAGAGAGAATGTGTGTGGGAGAGAGACAGCAAGATAGAGAGAATGTGTGTGAGAGAGGCAGCAAGATAGAGAGAATGTGTGTGTGAGAGAGAGAGACAGCAAGATAGAGAGAATGTGTGAGAGAGAGAGAGAGACAGCAAGATAGAGAGAATGTGTGTGTGTGTGAGAGAGACAGCAAGATAGAGAGAATGTGTGTGTGAGAGAGAGAGCAAGATAGAGAGAATGCGTGTGAGAGAGAAACAGCAAGATAGAGAGAATGTGTGTGTGTGAGAGAGACAGCAAGATAGAGAGAATGTGTGTGAGAGAGACAGCAAGATAGAGAGAATGTGTGAGAGAGAGGCAGCAAGATAGAGAGAATGTGTGTGTGAGAGAGAGAGAGAGACAGCAACATAGAGAGAATGTGTGTATGTGAGAGAGACAGCAAGATAGAGAGAATGCGTGTCAGAGAGACAGCAAGATAGAGAGAATGTGTGTTTGTGTGAGAGAGAGCAAGATAGAGAGAATGTGTGTGTGAGAGAGCAAGATAGAGTGAATGTGTGTGAGAACGAGAGACAGCAAGATAGAGAGAATGTGTGAGAGAGAGAGACAGCAAGATAGAGAGAATCCGTGTGAGAGCGAGACAGCAAGATAGAATGTGTGTGAGAGAGAGACAGCACGATAGAGCGAATGCGTGTGAGAGAGACAGCAAGATAGAGAGAATGTGTGTGTGTGTGAGAGAGAGAGCAAGATAGAGAGAATGTTTGTGAGAGAGACAGCAAGATAGAGAGAATGTGTGTGTGAGAGACTGACAGCAAGATAGAGAGAATGTGTGTGTGAGAGAGACAGCAAGATAGAGAGAATGTGTGTGAGAGAGACAGCAAGATAGAGAGAATTTGTGTGAGAGCGAGGCAGCAAGATAGAGAGAATGTGTGCGTGAGAGACTGACAGCAAGATAGAGAGAATGTGTGTGTGAGAGACTGACAGCAAGATAGAGAGAATGTGTGTGAGAGAGAAAGACAGCAAGATAGAGAGAATGTGTGTGAGAGAGAGACAGCAAGATAGAATGTATGTGAGAGAGAGACAGCAAGATAGAGAGAATGCGTGTGTGAGAGAGAGACAGCAAGATGGAGAGAATGTGTGTGTGTGAGAGACAGCAAGATAGAGAGAATGTGTGTGTGAGAGAGACAGCAAGATAGTGAGAATGTGTTTGTGTGTGAGAGAGACAGGAAGATAGAGAGGATGTGTGTGTGTGTGTGAGAGAGACAGCAAGATAGAGGGAATGTGTGTGTGAGAGAGACAGCAAGATAGAGAGAATGTGTGTGTGAGAGAGACAGCAAGATAGTGAGAATGTGTTTGTGTGTGAGAGAGAGAGGAAGATAGAGAGGATGTGTGTGTGTGTGTGAGAGAGACAGCAAGATAGAGGGAATGTGTGTGTGAGAGAGACAGCAAGATAGAGAGAATGTGTGTGTGAGAGAGAGAGAGAGAGCAAGATAGAGAAAATGTGTCTGTGTGTGAGAGAGACAGCAAGATAGAGAGAATGTGTGTGTGAGAGAGAGACAGCAAGATAGAGAGAATGTGTGTGTGTGAGAGACAGCAAGATAGAGAGAATGTGTGTGTGAGAGAGACAGCAAGATAGTGAGAATGTGTTTGTGTGTGAGAGAGACAGGAAGATAGAGAGGATGTGTGTGTGTGTGTGAGAGAGACAGCAAGATAGAGGGAATGTGTGTGTGAGAGAGACAGCAAGATAGAGAGAATGTGTGTGTGAGAGAGACAGCAAGATATAGAGAATGTGTGCGAGAGAGAGAGACAGCAAGATAGAGAGAATGTGTGTGTGAGAGAGAGCAAGATAGAGAGAATTTTTGTGTGTGAGAGAGACAGCAAGATAGAGAGAATGGGTGCGAGAGACAGCAAGATAGAGCGAATGTGAGTGAGAGAGAGAGAGCAAGATAGAGAGAATGTGTGTGTGTGTGAGAGAGACAGCAAGATAGAGAGAATGTGTGTGTGAGAGAGACAGCAAGAGAGAGAGAATGTGTGTGAGAGAGAGAGACCGCAAGGGAGAGAGAATGTGTGTGTGTGAGAGAGAGAGAGCAAGATACAGAGAATGTGTGTGTGTGAGAGAGACAGCAAGATAGAGAGAATGTGTGTGTGAGAGACAGCAAGATAGAGAGAATGTGTGAGAGAGAGGCAGCAAGATAGAGAGAATGTGTGTGTGTGTGAGAGAGAGACAGCAAGATTGAGAGAATGTGTGAGAGAGAGAGAGAGACAGCAAGATAGAGAGAATGTGTGTATGAGAGAGAGACAGCAAGATAGAGAGAATGTGTGTGAGTGTGATACAGCGAGATAGAGAGAATGTGTGTGAGAGACAGCAAGATAGAGAGAATGTGTGTGTGAGAGAGAGACAGCAAGATAGAGAGAATGTGTGTGTGAGAGACAGCAAGATAGAGAGAATGTGTGTGAGAGAGAGAGACAGCAAGATAGAGAGAATGTGTGTGTGTGTGAGAGAGACAGCAAGATAGAGAGAATGTGTGAGAGAGAGAGAGACAGCAAGATAGAGAGAATGTGTGTGAGAGAGAGAGAGACAGCAAGATAGAGAGAATGTGTGTGTGTGTGAGAGAGAAAGCATGATAGAGAGAATGTGTGTGTGTGAGAAAGACAGCAAGATAGAGAGAATGTGTGTGTGTGTGAGACAGACAGCAAGAAAGTGAATGTGTGTGAGAGAGAGAGAGACAGCAAGATAGTGAGAATGTGTGTGAGAGAGAGAGAGACAGCAAGATAGAGAGAATGAGTGTGTGTGTGTGAGAGACAGCAAGATAGAGAGAATGTGTGTGTGAGAGACAGCAAGATAGAGAGAATGTGTGTGAGAGAGAGAGACAGCAAGATAGAGAGAATGTGTGTGTGTGTGAGAGAGACAGCAAGATAGAGAGAATGTGTGAGAGAGAGAGAGAGACAGCAAGATAGAGAGAATGTGTGTGTGAGAGAGAGAGACAGCAAGATAGAGAGAATGTGTGTGTGTGTGAGAGAGGCAGCAAGATAGAGAGAATGTGTGTGTGAGAGAGACAACAAGATAGAGAGAATGTGTGTGAGAGAGACAGCAAGATAGAGAGAATGTGTGTGTGAGAGAGCGACAGCAAGATAGAGAGAATGTGAGAGAGAGAGACAGCAAGATAGAGAGAATGTGTGTGTGTGAGAGAGAGACAGCAAGATAGAGAGAATGTGTGTGTGTGAGACAGACAGCAAGATAGAGAGAATGTGTCTGAGAGAGAGACAGCAAGATAGAGAGAATGTGTGTGTGAGAGAGAGAGCAAGATAGAGAGAATGTGTGTGAGAGAGAGAGACAGTAAGATAGAGAGAATGTGTGTGTGAGAGAGAGACAGCAAGATAGAGAGAATGTGTGTGAGAGAGAGAGACCGCAAGATAGAGAGAATGTGTCTGAGAGAGAGAGACAGCAAGATAGAGAGAATGTGTGTGTGTGAGAGAGAGACAGCAAGATAGAGAGAGTGTGTGTGTGAGAGAGAGACAGCAAGATAGAGAGAATGTGTGTGTGTGTGAGAGAAAGACAGCAAGATAGAGAGAATGTGTGTGTGAGAGAGACAGCAAGATAGAGAGAATGTGTGTGTGTGTGAGAGAGAGACAGCGAGATAGAGAGAATGTGTGTGTGTGTGAGAGAAAGACAGCAAGATAGAGAGAATGTGTGTGTGAGAGAGACAGCAAGATAGAGAGAATGTGTGTGTGTGTAAGAGAGACAGCAAGATAGAGAGAATGTGTGTGAGAGAGAGACAGCAACATAGAGAGAATGTGTGTGTGTGAGAGAGAGAGAGCAAGACAGAGAGAATGTGTGCGTGTGAGAGATACAGCAAGATAGAGAGAATGTGTGTGTGTGTGAGAGAGAAACAGCAAGACAGAGAGAATGTGTGTGTGTGTGAGAGAGAGACAGCAAGATAGAGACAATGTGTGTGTGAGAGAGACAGCAAGATAGAGAGAATGTGTGCGAGAGACAGCAAGATAGAGAGAATGTGTGTGTGTGTGAGAGAGAGAGCAAGTTAGAGAGAATGTGTGTGTGAGAGAGCAAGATAGAGAGAATGTGTGAGAGAGAGACAGCAAGATAGAGAGAATGTGTGAGAGAGAGACAGCAAGATAGAGAGAATGTGTGTGTGAGAGCGAGACAGCAAGATAGAGAGAATGTGTGTGTGAGAGACAGCAAGATAGAGAGAATGTGTGTGTGAGAGACAGCAAGATAGAGAGAATCCGTGTGAGAGCGAGACAGCAAGATAGAGAGAATGTGTGTGTGTGTGAGAGAGAGAGCAAGATAGAGAGAATGTGTGTGTGTGAGAGAGACAGCAAGATAGAGAGAATGTGTGTGTGAGAGACAGCAAGATAGAGAGAATGTGTGTGTGAGAGACAGCAAGATAGAGAGAATGTGTGTGAGAGAGAGAGACAGCAAGATAGAGAGAATGTGTGTGGGAGAGAGACAGCAAGATAGAGAGAATGTGTGTGAGAGAGGCAGCAAGATAGAGAGAATGTGTGTGTGAGAGAGAGAGACAGCAAGATAGAGAGAATGTGTGAGAGAGAGAGAGAGACAGCAAGATAGAGAGAATGTGTGTGTGTGTGAGAGAGACAGCAAGATAGAGAGAATGTGTGTGTGAGAGAGAGAGCAAGATAGAGAGAATGCGTGTGAGAGAGAAACAGCAAGATAGAGAGAATGTGTGTGTGTGAGAGAGACAGCAAGATAGAGAGAATGTGTGTGAGAGAGACAGCAAGATAGAGAGAATGTGTGAGAGAGAGGCAGCAAGATAGAGAGAATGTGTGTGTGAGAGAGAGAGAGAGACAGCAACATAGAGAGAATGTGTGTATGTGAGAGAGACAGCAAGATAGAGAGAATGCGTGTCAGAGAGACAGCAAGATAGAGAGAATGTGTGTTTGTGTGAGAGAGAGCAAGATAGAGAGAATGTGTGTGTGAGAGAGCAAGATAGAGTGAATGTGTGTGAGAACGAGAGACAGCAAGATAGAGAGAATGTGTGAGAGAGAGAGACAGCAAGATAGAGAGAATCCGTGTGAGAGCGAGACAGCAAGATAGAATGTGTGTGAGAGAGAGACAGCACGATAGAGCGAATGCGTGTGAGAGAGACAGCAAGATAGAGAGAATGTGTGTGTGTGTGAGAGAGAGAGCAAGATAGAGAGAATGTTTGTGAGAGAGACAGCAAGATAGAGAGAATGTGTGTGTGAGAGACTGACAGCAAGATAGAGAGAATGTGTGTGTGAGAGAGACAGCAAGATAGAGAGAATGTGTGTGAGAGAGACAGCAAGATAGAGAGAATTTGTGTGAGAGCGAGGCAGCAAGATAGAGAGAATGTGTGCGTGAGAGACTGACAGCAAGATAGAGAGAATGTGTGTGTGAGAGACTGACAGCAAGATAGAGAGAATGTGTGTGAGAGAGAAAGACAGCAAGATAGAGAGAATGTGTGTGAGAGAGAGACAGCAAGATAGAATGTATGTGAGAGAGAGACAGCAAGATAGAGAGAATGCGTGTGTGAGAGAGAGACAGCAAGATGGAGAGAATGTGTGTGTGTGAGAGACAGCAAGATAGAGAGAATGTGTGTGTGAGAGAGACAGCAAGATAGTGAGAATGTGTTTGTGTGTGAGAGAGACAGGAAGATAGAGAGGATGTGTGTGTGTGTGTGAGAGAGACAGCAAGATAGAGGGAATGTGTGTGTGAGAGAGACAGCAAGATAGAGAGAATGTGTGTGTGAGAGAGACAGCAAGATAGTGAGAATGTGTTTGTGTGTGAGAGAGAGAGGAAGATAGAGAGGATGTGTGTGTGTGTGTGAGAGAGACAGCAAGATAGAGGGAATGTGTGTGTGAGAGAGACAGCAAGATAGAGAGAATGTGTGTGTGAGAGAGAGAGAGAGAGCAAGATAGAGAAAATGTGTCTGTGTGTGAGAGAGACAGCAAGATAGAGAGAATGTGTGTGTGAGAGAGAGACAGCAAGATAGAGAGAATGTGTGTGTGTGAGAGACAGCAAGATAGAGAGAATGTGTGTGTGAGAGAGACAGCAAGATAGTGAGAATGTGTTTGTGTGTGAGAGAGACAGGAAGATAGAGAGGATGTGTGTGTGTGTGTGAGAGAGACAGCAAGATAGAGGGAATGTGTGTGTGAGAGAGACAGCAAGATAGAGAGAATGTGTGTGTGAGAGAGACAGCAAGATATAGAGAATGTGTGCGAGAGAGAGAGACAGCAAGATAGAGAGAATGTGTGTGTGAGAGAGAGCAAGATAGAGAGAATTTTTGTGTGTGAGAGAGACAGCAAGATAGAGAGAATGGGTGCGAGAGACAGCAAGATAGAGCGAATGTGAGTGAGAGAGAGAGAGCAAGATAGAGAGAATGTGTGTGTGTGTGAGAGAGACAGCAAGATAGAGAGAATGTGTGTGTGAGAGAGACAGCAAGAGAGAGAGAATGTGTGTGAGAGAGAGAGACCGCAAGGGAGAGAGAATGTGTGTGTGTGAGAGAGAGAGAGCAAGATACAGAGAATGTGTGTGTGTGAGAGAGACAGCAAGATAGAGAGAATGTGTGTGTGAGAGACAGCAAGATAGAGAGAATGTGTGAGAGAGAGGCAGCAAGATAGAGAGAATGTGTGTGTGTGTGAGAGAGAGACAGCAAGATAGAGAGAATGTGTGAGAGAGAGAGAGAGACAGCAAGATAGAGAGAATGTGTGTATGAGAGAGAGACAGCAAGATAGAGAGAATGTGTGTGAGTGTGATACAGCGAGATAGAGAGAATGTGTGTGAGAGACAGCAAGATAGAGAGAATGTGTGTGTGAGAGAGAGACAGCAAGATAGAGAGAATGTGTGTGTGAGAGACAGCAAGATAGAGAGAATGTGTGTGAGAGAGAGAGACAGCAAGATAGAGAGAATGTGTGTGTGTGTGAGAGAGACAGCAAGATAGAGAGAATGTGTGAGAGAGAGAGAGACAGCAAGATAGAGAGAATGTGTGTGAGAGAGAGAGAGACAGCAAGATAGAGAGAATGTGTGTGTGTGTGAGAGAGAAAGCATGATAGAGAGAATGTGTGTGTGTGAGAAAGACAGCAAGATAGAGAGAATGTGTGTGTGTGTGAGACAGACAGCAAGAAAGTGAATGTGTGTGAGAGAGAGAGAGACAGCAAGATAGTGAGAATGTGTGTGAGAGAGAGAGAGACAGCAAGATAGAGAGAATGAGTGTGTGTGTGTGAGAGACAGCAAGATAGAGAGAATGTGTGTGTGAGAGACAGCAAGATAGAGAGAATGTGTGTGAGAGAGAGAGACAGCAAGATAGAGAGAATGTGTGTGTGTGTGAGAGAGACAGCAAGATAGAGAGAATGTGTGAGAGAGAGAGAGAGACAGCAAGATAGAGAGAATGTGTGTGTGAGAGAGAGAGACAGCAAGATAGAGAGAATGTGTGTGTGTGTGAGAGAGGCAGCAAGATAGAGAGAATGTGTGTGTGAGAGAGACAACAAGATAGAGAGAATGTGTGTGAGAGAGACAGCAAGATAGAGAGAATGTGTGTGTGAGAGAGCGACAGCAAGATAGAGAGAATGTGAGAGAGAGAGACAGCAAGATAGAGAGAATGTGTGTGTGTGAGAGAGAGACAGCAAGATAGAGAGAATGTGTGTGTGTGAGACAGACAGCAAGATAGAGAGAATGTGTCTGAGAGAGAGACAGCAAGATAGAGAGAATGTGTGTGTGAGAGAGAGAGCAAGATAGAGAGAATGTGTGTGAGAGAGAGAGACAGTAAGATAGAGAGAATGTGTGTGTGAGAGAGAGACAGCAAGATAGAGAGAATGTGTGTGAGAGAGAGAGACCGCAAGATAGAGAGAATGTGTCTGAGAGAGAGAGACAGCAAGATAGAGAGAATGTGTGTGTGTGAGAGAGAGACAGCAAGATAGAGAGAGTGTGTGTGTGAGAGAGAGACAGCAAGATAGAGAGAATGTGTGTGTGTGTGAGAGAAAGACAGCAAGATAGAGAGAATGTGTGTGTGAGAGAGACAGCAAGATAGAGAGAATGTGTGTGTGTGTGAGAGAGAGACAGCGAGATAGAGAGAATGTGTGTGTGTGTGAGAGAAAGACAGCAAGATAGAGAGAATGTGTGTGTGAGAGAGACAGCAAGATAGAGAGAATGTGTGTGTGTGTAAGAGAGACAGCAAGATAGAGAGAATGTGTGTGAGAGAGAGACAGCAACATAGAGAGAATGTGTGTGTGTGAGAGAGAGAGAGCAAGACAGAGAGAATGTGTGCGTGTGAGAGATACAGCAAGATAGAGAGAATGTGTGTGTGTGTGAGAGAGAAACAGCAAGACAGAGAGAATGTGTGTGTGTGTGAGAGAGAGACAGCAAGATAGAGACAATGTGTGTGTGAGAGAGACAGCAAGATAGAGAGAATGTGTGCGAGAGACAGCAAGATAGAGAGAATGTGTGTGTGTGTGAGAGAGAGAGCAAGTTAGAGAGAATGTGTGTGTGAGAGAGCAAGATAGAGAGAATGTGTGAGAGAGAGACAGCAAGATAGAGAGAATGTGTGAGAGAGAGACAGCAAGATAGAGAGAATGTGTGTGAGAGCGAGACAGCAAGATAGAGAGAATGTGTGAGAGAGAGACAGCAAGATAGAGAGAATGTGTGAGAGAGAGAGACAGCAAGATAGAGAGAATGTGTGTGTGTGAGAGAGAGACAGCAAGATAGAGCGAATGCGTGTGAGAGAGACAGCAAGATAGAGAGAATGTGTGTGTGTGTGAGAGAGAGAGCAAGATAGAGAGAATGTGTGTGTGTGAGAGAGACAGCAAGATAGAGAGAATGTGTGTGTGAGAGAGACAGCAAGATAGAGAGGATGTTTGTGAGAGAGAGACAGCAAGATAGAGAGAATGTGTGTGTGAGAGACAGACAGCAAGATAGAGAGAATGTGTGTGTGAGAGAGACAGCAAGATAGAGAGAATGTGTGTGTGAGAGAGACAGCAAGATAGAGAGAATGTTTGTGAGAGAGAGACAGCAAGATAGAGAGAATGTTTGTGAGAGAGAGACAGCAAGATAGAGAGAATGCGTGTGTGTGAGAGAGAGAGAGAGCAAGTTAGAGAAAATGTGTCTGTGTGTGAGAGAGACAGCAAGATAGACAGAATGTGTGAGAGAGAGGCAGCAAGATAGAGAGAATGTGTGTGTGTGAGAGAGACAGCAAGATAGAGAGAATGTGTGAGAGAGAAAGACAGCAAGATAGAGAGAATGTGTGTGAGAGAGAGACAGCAAGATAGAATGTATGTGAGAGAGAGAGAGCAAGATAGAGAGAATGTGTGTGAGAGAGACAGCAAGATGGAGAGAATGTGTGTGAGAGAGAGACAGCAAGATAGAGAGAAAGTGTGTGTGTGAGAGAGAGAGACAGCAAGATAGAGAGAATGTGTGAGAGAGAGAGAGAGACAGCAAGATAGAGAGAATGTGTGTGTGTGTGAGAGAGACAGCAAGATAGAGAGAATGTGTGTGTGAGAGAGAGAGCAAGATAGAGAGAATGCGTGTGAGAGAGAAACAGCAAGATAGAGAGAATGTGTGTGTGTGAGAGAGACAGCAAGATAGAGAGAATGTGTGTGAGAGAGACAGCAAGATAGAGAGAATGTGTGAGAGAGAGGCAGCAAGATAGAGAGAATGTGTGTGTGAGAGAGACAGCAACATAGAGAGAATGTGTGTGTGTGAGAAAGACAGCAAGATAGAGAGAATGTGTGTGTGTGTGAGACAGACAGCAAGACAGTGAATGTGTGTGAGAGAGAGAGAGACAGCAAGATAGTGAGAATGTGTGTGAGAGAGAGAGAGACAGCAAGATAGAGAGAATGAGTGTGTGTGTGTGAGAGACAGCAAGATAGAGAGAATGTGTGTGTGAGAGAGAGACAGCAAGATAGAGAGAATGTGTGTGTGTGTGAGAGAGACAGCAAGATAGAGAGAATGTGTGAGAGAGAGAGAGAGACAGCAAGATAGAGAGAATG
The DNA here is from genome assembly GCF_047496885.1 of Scyliorhinus torazame. Lineage (NCBI taxonomy): Eukaryota > Metazoa > Chordata > Chondrichthyes > Carcharhiniformes > Scyliorhinidae > Scyliorhinus > Scyliorhinus torazame. The sequence goes on from NC_092731.1 coordinate 47,321,967, forward strand.
TGTGTGTGAGAGAGAGAGACAGCAAGATAGAGAGAATGTGTGTGTGTGTGAGAGAGGCAGCAAGATAGAGAGAATGTGTGTGTGAGAGAGACAACAAGATAGAGAGAATGTGTGTGAGAGAGACAGCAAGATAGAGAGAATGTGTGTGTGAGAGAGAGACAGCAAGATAGAGAGAATGTGTGTGTGAGAGACAGCAAGATAGAGAGAATGTGTGAGAGAGAGGCAGCAAGATAGAGAGAATGTGTGTGTGAGAGAGACAGCAACATAGAGAGAATGTGTGTATGTGAGAGAGACAGCAAGATAGAGAGAATGCGTGTCAGAGAGACAGCAAGATAGAGAGAATGTGTGTGTGTGTGAGAGAGAGCAAGATAGAGAGAATGTGTGTGTGAGAGAGCAAGATAGAGTGAATGTGTGTGAGAGCGAGAGACAGCAAGATAGAGAGAATGTGTGAGAGAGAGACAGCAAGATAGAGAGAATGTGTGTGTGTGAGAGAGAGACAGCAAGATAGAGAGAATGTGTGTGAGAGAGACAGCAAGATAGAGAGAATGTGTGAGAGAGAGGCAGCAAGATAGAGAGAATGTGTGTGTGAGAGAGACAGCAACATAGAGAGAATGTGTGTATGTGAGAGAGACAGCAAGATAGAGAGAATGCGTGTCAGAGAGACAGCAAGATAGAGAGAATGTGTGTGTGTGTGAGAGAGAGCAAGATAGAGAGAATGTGTGTGTGAGAGAGCAAGATAGAGTGAATGTGTGTGAGAGCGAGAGACAGCAAGATAGAGAGAATGTGTGAGAGAGAGACAGCAAGATAGAGAGAATGTGTGTGTGTGAGAGAGAGACAGCAAGATAGAGAGAATGTGTGAGAGAGAGACAGCAAGATGGAGAGACTGTGTGAGAGAGAGAGACAGCAAGATAGAGAGAATCCGTGTGAGAGCGAGACAGCAAGATAGAATGTGTGTGAGAGAGAGACAGCACGATAGAGCGAATGCGTGTGAGAGAGACAGCAAGATAGAGAGAATGTGTGTGTGTGTGAGAGAGAGAGCAAGATAGAGAGAATGTTTGTGAGAGAGACAGCAAGATAGAGAGAATGTGTGTGTGAGAGACTGACAGCAAGATAGAGAGAATGTGTGTGTGAGAGAGACAGCAAGATAGAGAGAATGTGTGTGAGAGAGACAGCAAGATAGAGAGAATTTGTGTGAGAGCGAGGCAGCAAGATAGAGAGAATGTGTGTGTGAGAGACTGACAGCAAGATAGAGAGAATGTGTGTGTGAGAGACTGACAGCAAGATAGAGAGAATGTGTGTGAGAGAGAAAGACAGCAAGATAGAGAGAATGTGTGTGAGAGAGAGACAGCAAGATAGAATGTATGTGAGAGAGAGACAGCAAGATAGAGAGAATGCGTGTGTGAGAGAGAGACAGCAAGATAGAGAGAATGTGTGTGTGAGAGAGAGACAGCAAGATAGAGAGAATGTGTGTGTGTGAGAGACAGCAAGATAGAGAGAATGTGTGTGTGAGAGAGACAGCAAGATAGTGAGAATGTGTTTGTGTGTGAGAGAGACAGGAAGATAGAGAGGATGTGTGTGTGTGTGTGAGAGAGACAGCAAGATAGAGGGAATGTGTGTGTGAGAGAGACAGCAAGATAGAGAGAATGTGTGTGTGAGAGAGACAGCAAGATAGTGAGAATGTGTTTGTGTGTGAGAGAGACAGGAAGATAGAGAGGATGTGTGTGTGTGTGTGAGAGAGACAGCAAGATAGAGGGAATGTGTGTGTGAGAGAGACAGCAAGATAGACAGAATGTGTGTGTGAGAGAGAGAGAGAGAGCAAGATAGAGAAAATGTCTCTGTGTGTGAGAGAGACAGCAAGATAGAGAGAATGTGTGTGTGAGAGAGAGACAGCAAGATAGAGAGAATGTGTGTGTGAGAGAGACAGCAAGATAGAGAGAATGTGTGTGTGAGAGAGACAGCAAGATAGTGAGAATGTGTTTGTGTGTGAGAGAGACAGGAAGATAGAGAGGATGTGTGTGTGTGTGTGAGAGAGACAGCAAGATAGAGGGGATGTGTGTGTGAGAGAGACAGCAAGATAGAGAGAATGTGTGTGTGAGAGAGACAGCAAGATAGAGAGAATGTGTGCGAGAGAGAGAGACAGCAAGATAGAGAGAATGTGTGTGTGAGAGAGAGCAAGATAGAGAGAATTTTTGTGTGTGAGAGAGACAGCAAGATAGAGAGAATGGGTGCGAGAGACAGCAAGATAGAGCGAATGTGAGTGAGAGAGAGAGAGCAAGATAGAGAGAATGTGTGTGTGTGTGAGAGAGACAGCAAGATAGAGAGAATGTGTGTGTGAGAGAGACAGCAAGAGAGAGAGAATGTGTGTGAGAGAGAGAGACCGCAAGGTAGAGAGAATGTGTGTGTGTGAGAGAGAGAGAGCAAGATACAGAGAATGTGTGTGTGTGAGAGAGACAGCAAGATAGAGAGAATGTGTGTGTGAGAGACAGCAAGATAGAGAGAATGTGTGAGAGAGAGGCAGCAAGATAGAGAGAATGTGTGTGTGTGTGAGAGAGAGACAGCAAGATAGAGAGAATGTGTGAGAGAGAGAGAGAGACAGCAAGATAGAGAGAATGTGTGTATGAGAGAGAGACAGCAAGATAGAGAGAATGTGTGTGAGAGAGAGACAGCGAGATAGAGAGAATGTGTGTGAGAGACAGCAAGATAGAGAGAATGTGTGTGTGAGAGACAGCAAGATAGAGAGAATGTGTGTGAGAGAGAGAGACAGCAAGATAGAGAGAATGTGTGTGTGTGTGAGAGAGACAGCAAGATAGAGAGAATGTGTGAGAGAGAGAGAGACAGCAAGATAGAGAGAATGTGTGTGAGAGAGAGAGAGACAGCAAGATAGAGAGAATGTGTGTGTGTGTGAGAGAGAAAGCATGATAGAGAGAATGTGTGTGTGTGAGAAAGACAGCAAGATAGAGAGAATGTGTGTGTGTGTGAGACAGACAGCAAGACAGTGAATGTGTGTGAGAGAGAGAGAGACAGCAAGATAGTGAGAATGTGTGTGAGAGAGAGAGAGACAGCAAGATAGAGAGAATGAGTGTGTGTGTGTGAGAGACAGCAAGATAGAGAGAATGTGTGTGTGAGAGAGAGACAGCAAGATAGAGAGAATGTGTGTGTGTGTGAGAGAGACAGCAAGATAGAGAGAATGTGTGAGAGAGAGAGAGAGACAGCAAGATAGAGAGAATGTGTGTGTGAGAGAGAGAGACAGCAAGATAGAGAGAATGTGTGTGTGTGTGAGAGAGGCAGCAAGATAGAGAGAATGTGTGTGTGAGAGAGACAACAAGATAGAGAGAATGTGTGTGAGAGAGACAGCAAGATAGAGAGAATGTGTGTGTGAGAGAGCGACAGCAAGATAGAGAGAATGTGAGTGTGTGTGAGAGAGACAGCAAGATAGAGAGAATGTGTGAGAGAGAGAGACAGCAAGATAGAGAGAATGTGTGTGTGTGAGAGAGAGACAGCAAGATAGAGAGAATGTGTGTGTGTGAGACAGACAGCAAGATAGAGAGAATGTGTCTGAGAGAGAGACAGCAAGATAGAGAGAATGTGTGTGTGAGAGAGAGAGCAAGATAGAGAGAATGTGTGTGAGAGAGAGAGACAGTAAGATAGAGAGAATGTGTGTGTGAGAGAGAGACAGCAAGATAGAGAGAATGTGTGTGAGAGAGAGAGACCGCAAGATAGAGAGAATGTGTCTGAGAGAGAGAGACAGCAAGATAGAGAGAATGTGTGTGTGTGAGAGAGAGACAGCAAGATAGAGAGAGTGTGTGTGTGAGAGAGAGACAGCAAGATAGAGAGAATGTGTGTGTGTGTGAGTGAAAGACAGCAAGATAGAGAGAATGTGTGTGTGAGAGAGACAGCAAGATAGAGAGAATGTGTGTGTGTGTGAGAGAGACAGCAAGATAGAGAGAATGTGTGTGAGAGAGAGACAGCAACATAGAGAGAATGTGTGTGTGTGAGAGAGAGAGAGCAAGACAGAGAGAATGTGTGCGTGTGAGAGAGACAGCAAGATAGAGAGAATGTGTGTGAGAGAGAGACAGCAACATAGAGAGAATGTGTGTGTGTGTGAGAGAGAAACAGCAAGACAGAGAGAATGTGTGTGTGTGTGAGAGAGAGACAGCAAGATAGAGACAATGTGTGTGTGAGAGAGACAGCAAGATAGAGAGAATGTGTGCGAGAGACAGCAAGATAGAGAGAATGTGTGTGTGTGTGAGAGAGAGAGCAAGTTAGAGAGAATGTGTGTGTGAGAGAGCAAGATAGAGAGAATGTGTGAGAGAGAGACAGCAAGATAGAGAGAATGTGTGAGAGAGCGAGAGACAGCAAGATAGAGAGAATGTGTGAGAGAGAGACAGCAAGATAGAGAGAATGTGTGTGAGAGCGAGACAGCAAGATAGAGAGAATGTGTGAGAGAGAGACAGCAAGATAGAGAGAATGTGTGTGTGTGAGAGAGAGACAGCAAGATAGAGAGAATGTGTGAGAGAGAGAGACAGCAAGATAGAGAGAATGTGTGTGTGTGAGAGAGAGACAGCAAGATAGAGCGAATGCGTGTGAGAGAGACAGCAAGATAGAGAGAATGTGTGTGTGTGTGAGAGAGAGAGCAAGATAGAGAGAATGTGTGTGTGTGAGAGAGACAGCAAGATAGAGAGAATGTGTGTGTGAGAGAGACAGCAAGATAGAGAGAATGTTTGTGAGAGAGAGACAGCAAGATAGAGAGAATGTTTGTGAGAGAGAGACAGCAAGATAGAGAGAATGCGTGTGTGTGAGAGAGAGAGAGAGCAAGTTAGAGAAAATGTGTCTGTGTGTGAGAGAGACAGCAAGATAGACAGAATGTGTGAGAGAGAGGCAGCAAGATAGAGAGAATGTGTGTGTGTGAGAGAGACAGCAAGATAGAGAGAATGTGTGAGAGAGAAAGACAGCAAGATAGAGAGAATGTGTGTGAGAGAGAGACAGCAAGATAGAATGTATGTGAGAGAGAGAGAGCAAGATAGAGAGAATGTGTGTGAGAGAGACAGCAAGATGGAGAGAATGTGTGTGAGAGAGAGACAGCAAGATAGAGAGAAAGTGTGTGTGTGAGAGAGAGAGACAGCAAGATAGAGAGAATGTGTGAGAGAGAGAGAGACAGCAAGATAGAGAGAATGTGTGTGTGTGAGAGAGAGACAGCAAGATAGAGAGAATGTGTGAGAGAGAGACAGGAAGATAGAAAGAATGTGTGAGAGAGAGAGACAGCAAGATAGAGAGAATGTGTGTGTGTGAGAGAGACAGCAAGATAGAGAGAATGTGTGTGAGAGAGAGACAGCAAGATAGTGAGAATGTGTTTGTGTGTGAGAGAGACAGGAAGATAGAGAGGATGTGTGTGTGTGTGTGAGAGAGACAGCAAGATAGAGGGAATGTGTGTGTGAGAGAGACAGCAAGATAGAGAGAATGTGTGTGTGAGAGAGACAGCAAGATAGAGAGAATGTGTGCGAGAGAGAGAGACAGCAAGATAGAGAGAATGTGTGTGTGTGAGAGAGAGCAAGATAGAGAGAATTTTTGTGTGTGAGAGAGACAGCAAGATAGAGAGAATGTGTGCGAGAGACAGCAAGATAGAGAGAATGTGTGTGTGAGAGAGACAGCAAGATAGAGAGAATGTGTGTGAGAGAGAGAGACAGCAAGATAGAGAGAATGTGTGTGAGAGAGACAGCAAGAGAGAGAGAATGTGTGTGAGAGAGAGACAGCAAGATAGAGTGAATGTGTGTGAGAGAGAGAGACCGCAAGGTAGAGAGAATGTGTGTGTGTGAGAGAGAGAGAGCAAGATACAGAGAATGTGTGTGTGTGAGAGAGAGACAGCAAGATAGAGAGAATGTGTGTGTGTGTGAGAGAGACAGCAAGATAGAGAGAATGTGTGTGTGTGTGAGAGAGACAGCAAGATAGAGAGAATGTGTGTGAGAGAGACAGCAAGAGAGAGAGAATGTGTGTGAGAGAGAGAGACCGCAAGGTAGAGAGAATGTGTGTGTGTGAGAGAGAGAGAGCAAGATACAGAGAATGTGTGTGTGTGAGAGAGAGACAGCAAGATAGAGAGAATGTGTGTGTGTGTGAGAGAGACAGCAAGATAGAGAGAATGTGTGTGTGAGAGACAGCAAGATAGAGAGAATGTGTGAGAGAGAGGCAGCAAGATAGTGAGAATGTGTGTGTGTGTGAGAGAGACAGCAAGATAGAGAGAATGTGTGTGTGAGAGACAGCAAGATAGAGAGAATGTGTGAGAGAGAGACAGCAAGATAGAGAGAATGTGTGTGTGAGAGCGAGTCAGCAAGATAGAGACAATGTGTGTGAGAGAGAAAGACAGCAAGATAGAGAGAATGTGTGTGTGTGAGAGAGAGAGCAAGATAGAGAAAATGTGTGTGTGTGTGAGAGAGACAGCAAGATAGAGAGAGTGTGTGTGAGAGAGAGAGAGCAAGATAGAGAGAATGTGTGTGTGAGAGACAGCAAGATAGAGAGAATGTGTGAGAGAGAGGCAGCAAGATATAGAGAATGTGTGTGTGTGAGAGAGAGAGCAAGATAGAGAGAATGTGTGTGAGAGAGACAGCAAGATAGAGAGAATGTGTGTGAGAGAGAGACAGCAAGATAGAGAGAATGTGTGTGTGTGAGAGAGAGAGAGACAGCAAGATAGAGAGAATGTGTGTGTGTGAGAGAGAGACAGCAAGATAGAGAGAATGTGTGAGAGAGAGAAACAGCAAGGTAGAGAGAATGTGTGTGTGTGAGAGAGACAGCAAGATAGAGAGAATGTGTGTGAGAGCGAGAGAGCAAGATAGAGAGAATGTGTGTGTGAGAGAGACAGGAAGATAGAGAGGATGTGTGTGTGTGTGTGAGAGAGACAGCAATATAGAGAGAATGTGTGTGTGAGACAGCAAGATAGAGAGAATGTGTGCGAGAGAGAGAGACAGCAAGATAGAGAGAATGTGTGTGTGTGAGAGAGAGCAAGATAGAGAGAATTTTTGTGTGTGAGAGAGACAGCAAGATAGAGAGAATGTGTGCGAGAGACAGCAAGATAGAGCGAATGCGTGTGAGAGAGAGAGAGCAAGATAGAGAGAATGTGTGTGTGTGTGAGAGAGACAGCAAGATAGAGAGAATGTGTGTGTGAGAGGGACAGCAAGATAGAGAGAATGTGTGTGTGAGAGAGACAGCAAGAGAGAGAGAATGTGTGAGAGAGAGGCAGCAAGATAGAGAGAATGTGTGTGAGAGAGAGACAGCAAGATAGAGAGAATGTGTGTGAGAGAGAAAGACAGCAAGGTAGAGAGAATGTGTGTGTGTGAGAGAGGGACAGCAAGATAGAGAGAATGTGTGTGAGAGAGACAGCAAGATAGAGAGAATGTGTGAGAGAGAGGCAGCAAGATAGAGAGAATGTGTGTGAGAGAGAGACAGCAAGATAGAGAGAATGTGTGTGAGAGAGAGAGACAGCAAGATAGAGAGAATGTGTGTGAGAGAGCGACAGCAAGATAGAATGTATGTGAGAGAGAGACAGCAAGATAGAGACAATGTGTGTGTGTGAGAGAGAGAGAGCAAGATAGAGAGAATGCGTGTGAGAGAGACAGCAAGATAGAGAGAGTGTGTGTATGTGAGAGAGAGCAAGATAGAGAGAATGTGTGTGTGAGAGACAGCAAGATAGAGAGAATGTGTGAGAGAGAGGCAGCAAGATAGAGAGAATGTGTGTGAGAGAGAGATAGCAAGATAGAGAGAATGTGTGTGAGAGAGAGAGACAGCAAGATAGAGTGAATGTGTGTGAGAGAGAGACAGCAAGATAGAGAGAATTTGTGTGTGAGAGATTTACAGCAAGACAGAGAGAATGTGTGTGAGAGAGAGACAGCAAGATAGAGAAAATGTGTGTCAGAGAGACAGCAAGATAGAGAGAATGTGTGTGTGTGTGAGAGAGAGAGCAAGTTAGAGAGAATGTGTGTGTGAGAGAGCAAGATAGAGTGAATGTGTGTGAGAGCGAGAGACAGCAAGATAGAGAGAGTGTGTGAGAGAGAGACAGCAAGATAGAGAGAATGTGTGTGTACGAGAGAGAGACAGCAAGATAGAGAGAATGTGTGAGAGAGAGACAGCAAGATAGAGAGAATGTGTGAGAGAGAGAGACAGCAAGATAGAGAAAATGTGTGTGTGTGAGAGAGACAGCAAGATAGAGAGAATGCGTGTGAGAGCGAGACAGCAAGATAGAATGTGTGTGAGAGAGAGACAGCAAGATAGAGCGAATGCGTGTGAGAGTCAGCAAGATAGAGAGAATGTGTGTGTGTGTGAGAGAGAGAGCAAGATAGAGAGAATGTGTGTGTGTGAGAGAGACAGCAAGATAGAGAGAATGTGTGTGTGAGAGAGACAGCAAGATAGAGAGAATGTGTGTGTGTGAGAGAGACAGCAAGATAGAGAGAATGTGTGTGTGAGAGAGACAGCAAGATAGAGAGAATGTGTGTGTGAGAGAGACAGCAAGATAGAGAGAATGAGTGTGTGAGAGAGACAGCAAGATAGAGAGAATGTTTGTGAGAGAGAGACAGCAAGATAGAGAGAATGTTTGTGAGAGAGAGACAGCAAGATAGAGCGAATGCGTGTGGGAGAGACAGCAAGATAGAGAGAATGTGTGTGAGAGCGAGACAGCAAGATAGAGAGAATGTGTGTGAGAGCGAGGCAGCAAGATAGAGACAATGTGTGTGAGAGAGAAAGACAGCATGATAGAGAGAATGTGTGTGAGAGAGAGACAGCAAGATAGAATGTATGTGAGAGAGAGACAGCAAGATAGACAGAATGCGTGTGTGTGAGAGAGAGACAGCAAGATAGAGAAAATGTGTGTGTGTGTGAGAGAGACAGCAAGATAGAGAGAATGTGTGTGAAAGAGAGACAGCAAGATAGAGACAATGCATGTGAGAGAGACAGCAAGATAGAGAGAGTGTGTGTATGTGAGAGAGAGAGCAAGATAGAGAGAATGTGTGAGAGAGAGGCAGCAAGATAGAGAGAATGTGTGTGAGAGACAGCAAGATAGAGAGAATGTGTGTGAGAGAGAGAGTCAGCAAGATAGAGAGAATGAGAGTGTGAGAGAGAGACAGCAAGATAGAGAGAATTTGTGTGTGAGAGACTTACAGCAACATAGAGAGAGTGTGTGTGAGAGAGAGACAGCAAGATAGAGAGAATGTGTGTGAGAGAGAGGCAGCAAGATAGAGAAAATGTGTGTCAGAGAGACAGCAAGATAGAGAGAATGTGTGTGTGTGTGAGAGAGAGAGCAAGTTAGAGAGAGTGTGTGTGTGAGAGCAAGATAGAGTGAACGTGTGTGAGAGCGAGAGACAGCAAGATAGAGAGAGTGTGTGAGAGAGAGACAGCAAGATAGAGAGAATGTGTGAGAGAGAGACAGCAAGATAGAGAGAATGTGTGAGAGAGAGAGACAGCAAGATAGAGAAAATGTGTGTGTGTGAGAGAGACAGCAAGATAGAGAGAATGCGTGTGAGAGCGAGACAGCAAGATTGAGCGAATGCATGTGAGAGAGTCAGCAAGATAGAGAGAATGTGTGTGTGTGTGAGAGAGAGAGCAAGATAGAGAGAATGTGTGTGTGTGAGAGAGACAGCAAGATAGAGAGAATGTGTGTGTGAGAGAGACAGCAAGATAGAGAGAATGTTTATGAGAGAGAGACAGCAAGATAGAGAGAATGTTTGTGAGAGAGAGACAGCAAGATAGAGAGAATGTGTGTGTGAGAGAGACAGCAAGATAGAGCGAATGCGTGTGAGAGAGACAGCAAGATAGAGAGAATGTGTGTGAGAGAGAGACAGCAAGATAGAATGTATGTGAGAGAGAGACAGCAAGATAGAGAGAATGCGTGTGTGTGAGAGAAAGAGAGAGCAAGATAGAGAAAATGTGTGTGTGTGTGAGAGAGACAGCAAGATAGAGAGAATGTGTGTGAAAGAGAGACAGCAAGATAGAGACAATGCGTGTGAGAGAGACAGCAAGATAGAGAGAGTGTGTATGTGAGAGAGACAGCAAGATAGAGAGAATGTGTGTGTGAGAGACAGCAAGATAGAGAGAATGTGTGAGAGAGAGGCAGCAAGATAGAGAGAAAGTGTGTGAGAGAGAGACAGCAAGATAGAGAGAATGTGTGTGAGAGAGAGAGTCAGCAAGATAGAGAGAATGAGAGTGTGAGAGAGAGACAGCATGATATTGAGAATGTGTGTGAGAGAGAGACAGCATGATAGAGAGAATGTGTGTGAGAGAGACAGCAAGATAGAGCGAATGTGTGTGAGAGAGAGACAGCAAGATAGAGAGAATGTGTGTGTGAGAGAGAGAGCAAGACAGAGAGAATGTGTGTGAGAGAGAGACAGCAAGATAGAGAGAATGTGTGCGAGAGAGAGAGACAGCAAGGTAGAGAGAATGTGTGTGTGTGTGAGAGAGACAGCAAGATAGAGAGAATGTGTGTGAGAGAGAGACAGCAAGATAGAGTGAATGCTTGTGAGAGAGACAGCAAGAGAGAGAGAATGTGTGTGTGTGTGAGAGAGCAAGATAGAGAGAATCTGTGTGTGTGAGAGAGACAGCAAGATAGAGAGAATGTGTGTGTGAGAGAGACAGCAAGATAGAGAGAATGTGTGTGTGTGTGAGAGAGAGACAGCAAGATAGAGAGAATGTGTGTGTGAGAGAGACAGCAAGATAGAGAGAATGTGTGAGTGTGAGAGAGACAGCCAGATAGAGAGAATGTTTGTGAGAGAGAGACAGCAAGATAGAGAGAATGTTTGTGAGAGAGAGACAGCAAGATAGAGAGAAAGTGTGTGTGAGAGAGACAGCAAGATAGAGCGAATGCGTGTGAGAGAGACAGCAAGATAGAGAGAATGTGTGTGTGTGAGAGAGACAGCAAGATAGAGAGAATGTATGTGAGAGAGAGAGACAGCAAGATAGAGAGAATGTGTGTGAGTGAGAGAGAGAGAGCAAGATAGAGAGAATGTGTGTGTTTGTGAGAGAGACAGCAAGATAGAGAGAATGTGTGTGAGAGACAGCAAGATAGAGAGAATGCGTGTGAGAGTGACAGCAAGATAGAGAGAATGTGTGTGTGTGTGAGAAAGAGAGAGCAAGATAGAGAGAATGTGTGTGAGAGAGAGAGCAAGATAGAGACAATGTGTGTGAGAGAGAGAGACAGCAAGATAGAGAGAATGTGTGTGTGAGAGAGAGAGCAAGATAGAGAGAATGTGTGTGTGTGAGAGAGAGACAGCAAGATAGAGAGAATGTGTGTGTGAGAGAGAGACAGCAAGATAGAGAGAATGTGTGTGAGAGAGAGAGACAGCAGGATAGAGAGAATGTGAGTGTGAGAGAGAGACAGCAAGATAGAGAGAATGTGTGTGTGACAGAGAGAGACAGCAAGATAGAGAGAATGTGTGTGTGTGAGAGAGAGACAGCAAGATAGAGAGAATGTGTGTGAGAGATAGAGACCGCAAGATAGAGAGAATGTGTGTGAGAGAGAGAGAGAGCAAGATAGAGAGAATGTGTGTGAGAGAGAGAGATAGCAAGATAGAGAGAATGTGTGTGTCAGAGAGAGAGAGCAAGATAGAGAGAATGTGTGTGTGTGTGAGAGAGACAGCAGGATAGAGAGAATGTGTGTGAGAGAGAGAGACAGCAAGATAGAGAGAATGTGAGTGTGAGAGAGAGAAAGCAAGGTAGAGAGAATGTGTGTGTCAGTGAGAGACAGCAGATAGAGAGAATGTGTGTGAGAGAGAGACAGCAAGATAGAGAGAATGCGTGTGAGAGAGACAGCAAGATAGAGAGAATGTGTGTGAGAGAGAGAGACAGCAAGATAGAGAGAATGTGTGTGAGAGGGAGAGACAGCAAGATAGAGAGAATGCGTGTAAGAGAGACAGCAAGATAGAGAGAATGTGTGTGTGTGAGAGAGAGAGCAAGATAGAGAGAATGTGTGTGTGAGAGACAGCAAGATAGAGAGAATGTGTGTGAGACAGAGACAGCAAGATAGAGAGAATGTGTGTGAGAGACAGCAAGATAGAGAGAATGTGAGTGTGAGAGAGAGACAGCAATATAGAGAGAATGTGTGTGTGTCAGTGAGAGACAGCAAGATAGAGAGAATGTGTGTGTGTGAGAGAGAGACAGCAAGAGAGAGAGAATGTGTGTGTGAGAGACAGACAGCAAGATAGAGAGAATGTGTGTGTAGCGCACAATGACTTACGAGAGAGACGAATAGAGATGAATTCGATGAGGCTTTATTAAGCGTGACTTGTTCCCCGCAGTTCAGCAACAGACTGGAGCTGCGGGGAGAAGCCCAGGTTCTTATACTCCGCCTCAGGGCGGAGCTAGGGATCAACAGCCAACCAGAACCCGGGATCTGTCAGCCAATAGCATCACGGCTTCACAGTCCCACATGACCCGTAATGCATACTACCACATTCACCCCTTGTTAAAAATGAACCCGCCGGGGTGGTGCTTCGCATGGTGGTAGGGGTTTACAAGGCTGGTCCTGGGAGGAGAACATTTTTGGCACGTCCTTTCAATGCTCTACACTTTGCCCTACATTGGGCTATGTACAGGGTTTGTGAACTATTTACAATATTCGTAAGAGGAAAAAGAACATTCTCGTTAAATTCCACAACATTCTTGTGTTACACCGATGCCACGAGTCAAGCGGGCGGTCTTGTCTTCCTTTTCGATCGCCTCGGCCCCGGTGGTGGTGCAGGTGCTTGTTCCGGCGTTGTCGTCTCCGGGAGCTTTACGGTGTCTGCTTCTGTTTCACTCCTGGTCGGACATGGGAGGAGGACCGATCCTCCCGGGAAGGGGGCGGTCGCGGGGTGCGCCGGTGGCAGGGAGGGGGTGATGGTTGTCGGGGGGGGGTGCGTGTTGCCGGCGGGCGCCAGGTCTCGCAGGGAGACGGTGTTCTGTCGGCCGTCGGGGTACGCCACGTAGGCGTCCTGCGGGTTCGCGTGGAGGAGATGAACCCTCTCGACCAACGGGTCCGACTTGTGCGCCCGCACATGTTTCCGGAGCAAGATGGATCCTGGGGCCGCCAGCCAGGTCGGCAGCGACGTTCCGGAGGAGGACTTCCTGGGGAAGACAAGGAGGCGCTCATGAGGCGTTTGGTGATACACTGTGGTGGTACACAGCAGATACCGGATGGAGTGGAGAGCGTCCGGGAGGACCTCCTGCCACCGTGAAACTGGAAGATCCCTGGACCGTAGGGCCAGTAGGACGGTCTTCCAGACCGTGCCGTTCTCCCTCTCTACTTGCCCGTTCCTCCGGGGGTTGTAGCTGGTCGTCCTGCTCGAGGCTATGCCCTTGCTGAGCAGGAACTGGCGCAGCTCGTCACTCATGAAGGAGGACCCCGTGTCGCTATGGATATATGCGGGGCAACCGAACAGTGTGAAGATGGTGCTAAGGGCTTTAATAACTGTGGCCGCTGTCATGTCAGGGCAGGGGATGGCGAAAGGGAAATGGGAGGACTCGTCCACCACGTTCAGGAAGTGTGTGTTTCGATCGGTGGAGGGGAGGGGCCCTTTGAAATCCAGACTGAGGCGTTCAAAGGGGCGGGAAGCCTTGATCAGGTGCGCTCTATCTGGCCTGAAAAAGCGCGGTTTGCACTCTGCGCAGATGTGGCAGTTCCTTGTGACTGTACGGACCTCCTCCACGGAGTAAGGGAGGTTGCGGGACTTTATAAAATGGTAGAACCGAGTGACCCCCGGGTGGCAGAGGTCCTCGTGGAGGGTTTGGAGACGGTCTATTTGTGCGTTGGCACATGTGCCGCGGGATAGGGCATCGGACGGCTCGTTCAGCTTTCCGGGACGGTACAGGATCTCGTAGTTGAAGGTGGAGAGCTCGATCCTCCACCTTAAGATCTTGTCGTTTTTAATTTTGCCCCGCTGTGCATTATCGAACATAAAAGCTACCGACCGTTGGTCAGTGAGGAGAGTGAATCTCCTGCCGGCCAGGTAATGCCTCCAATGTCGCACAGCTTCCACTATGGCTTGGGCTTCCTTTTCCACTGAGGAGTGGCGAATTTCTGAGGCGTGGAGGGTTCGGGAGAAGAAGGCCACGGGTCTGCCCGCTTGGTTAAGGGTGGCCGCTAGAGCTACATCGGATGCGTCGCTCTCGACCTGGAAGGGGAGGGACTCGTCGATGGCGCGCATCATGGCCTTTGCGATATCCGCTTTGATGCGGCTGAAGGCCTGGCGAGCCTCTGTCGACAGGGGGAAGGTAGTGGTCTGTATTAGTGGGCGGGCCTTGTCTGCATACTGGGGGACCCACTGGGCGTAATATGAAAAAAACCCCAGGCATCGTTTCAGGGCTTTGGAGCAGTGGGGAAGGGGAAATTCCATAAGGGGGCGCATGCGTTCGGGGTCTCGGCCTATTATCCCATTGCACACTACGTATCCCAGGATGGCCAGCCGGTTTGTGCTAAACACGCGCTTGTCCTCGTTGTATGTGAGGTTCAAGGCGTTTGCGGTCTGGAGGAATTTTTGGAGGTTGGCGTCGTGGTCCTGCTGATCGTGGCCGCAGATGGTTACGTTGTCTAGATACGGGAACGTGGCCTGTAACCCGTGTTGATCAACCATTCGGTCCATCTCCCGTTGGAAGACCGAGACCCCGTTTGTGACGCCAAATGGGACCCTGAGGAAGTGGTATAGTCGCCCATCTGCCTCGAAGGCTGTGTACTTGCGGTCACTTGGGCGGATGGGGAGCTGGTGATAGGCGGACTTGAGGTCAACGATGGAGAAGACCTTATATTGGGCAATCCGATTTACCATGTCGGATATGCGGGGGAGAGGGTACGCGTCTAGCTGTGTGTACCTGTTGATGGTCTGGCACTCGTCTATGACCATCCTTTGCTTCTCCCCTGTCTTTACTACTACCACCTGTGCTCTCCGGGGACTATTGCTGGCCTGGATTATGCCCTCCTTTAGTAGCCGCTGGACTTCGGACCGAATGAATGTCCGGCCCTGGGCGCTGTACCGTCTGCTCCTAGTGGCGACGGGTTTGCAATCCGGGGTGAGGTTTGCAAACAAGGATGGGGGCTCAAACTTGAGGGTTGCGAGGCCGCAGATAGTGAGTGGGGGTATTGGGCCGCCGAATTGGAAAGTTAGGCTCTGCAGATTGCACTGGAAGTCTAATCCCAGTAATGTGGGCGCGCAGAGTTGGGGAAGGACGTAGAGCCTGTAGTTTTTAAACTCCCTCCCTTGCACCGTAACGGTCACTATGCAGAAGCCTTTGATCTGTACGGAGTGGGATCCTGCAGCTAGGGAAATCTTTTGCGCACTGGGACGGATGGTCAAAAAACAGCGTCTTACCGTGTCGGGGTGGATGAAGCTTTCTGTGCTCCCGGAGTCGACCAGGCATGGTGTCTCGTGCCCGTTGATCAGCACCGTTGTTGTCGTCGTCTGGAGCGTCCGGGGCCGTGCTTGGTCCAGCGTCATTGAGGCCAGACGTGGTCGTAGTGCTTCAGCATCTTCCTCGAATCCCGTGGAGCCATCGATGCTGGGGTCCATTGTTGCCGTCCAAGATGGCGGCGGGGGTGAACAAAATGGCTGCCCCCATGCATCGCACATGGCTGGGGGGTCCCAAGATGGCGGCACCCCTCCTCCCCTCGTGGTGGCCGGGACCCAAAATGGCTGCACCTGCGGGTCGCACATGGGGCGCTGGGGGGGTTGGGGAGCGTTTGAAATGCGCAGGACTCCTTCTTCTCCGGGGACAGCGGTGGCCGGGACCCAAAATGGCTGCGCCTGCGGGTCGCACATGGGGCGCTGGGGGGGTTGGGGAGCGTTTGAAATGCGCAGGACTCCTTCTTCTCCGGGGACAGCGGCGACCCCCCGGGACCGGCACACAGCCGAGAAATGGTCCTTTTTCCCGCAGCTCTTGCAAATCGCTGCGCGGGCCGGGCAGCGTTGCCGGGGGTGTTTCGCCTGGCCGCAGAAATAGCAGCGGGCCCCCCCGGGACAACTTGGCGTCTGAACTGCGCAAGCCTGTGGGGGGGGGGGGGGTTTGTCGCGACGGGGGTCCACGGAGCCCAAGGGGCAGCCGCGCGGTCGGGGCCGTAGGCGCGGGCGTTTCGCGCGGCAACATCTAGGGAGGCTGCAAGGGCCCGTGCCTCTGAGAGTCCTAGCGACTCTTTTTCTAAAAGTCTTTGGCGGATTTGGGGAAAGTTCATACCTGCCACAAAAGCATCGCGAATTAACATGTCCGTGTGTTCAATCGCGTTTACCGGCGGGCAGCTGCAGGCCCGTCCCAAAATTAGCAGCGCGGCGTAGAATTCGTCTAGCTATTCTCCGGGACTTTGCCGTCTAATTGCGAGTTGGTAGCGTGCGTAGATCTGGTTCACTGGGCGAACATAGATGCTCTTTAGTGCTGCGAGCGCCGTCTGGAAATCCTCTGCGTCTTCTATGAGAGGGTAAATTTCCGGGCTTACCCTCGAGTGCAGGACCTGTAGTTTCTGGTCTTCTGTGACCCGGCCGGGGGCCATTCTGAGGTAGGCTTCGAAACAAGTCTGCCAGTGTTTCAAAACTGCTGCTGAGTTCACTGCGTGGGGGCTGATCCTCAGGCATTCCGGGACGATCCTGAGCTCCATAGTCCTTTAAGCACGCTTAATAAATTGTAGCGCACAAAGACTCACGAGAGACGAATAGAGATGAAGTCGATGAGGCTTTATTAAGCGCGACTTGTTCCCCGCAGTTCAGCAACAGACCGGCCTGCGGGGGAGAACTCCTGGTTCTTATACTCCGCCTTCAGGGCGGAGCTAGAGATCAACAGCCAACCAGGACCCAGGATCAGTCAGCCAATGACATCATGGCTTCACAGTCCCACATGACCCCTAATGCATACTACCACACAGTCCTCTGGGTAATCTTGAAAATAAGCCCTCAACATTGTCTTTAATGTCTGATGCCACCTTTCTAACGCTCCCTGCGATTCTGGATGGTACCGAGTTGATTTAAATTGTTTTATTCCTAAGCTATCCACAACTTCTTTGAATAACCTTGAGGCAAAGTTTGATCCATGATCCGATTGTATTTCTGTGGGTGGTCCATATCTAGTAAAGAATTTAAGTAACTCCTCCATAATCTTTTTGACTGTAATATTACGTACTGGAATGGCCTCTGGAAACCTAGTAGACACATCCATTATATTCAAAAGATATTGATTCCACTTTTCATTTTAGGAAACGGTCCTATGCAATCAATTAAGACCCTTGTAAGAGGTTCCTCAAATGCTGGACTGGGTATTAAGGGCGCTGATTTTGTCACTGCTTGAGGTTTCCCTATCATTTGACATGTGTAACATGATCAACAAAATGTAACTACATCTTTATGTCATCCAGGCCAATAAAAATGTTTCTGGATTTTAGCTTGAGTTTTCCTTACTCCCAAATGACCTCCCACTGGTACCTCATGTACCACTCGCAACACCTCCTTTCTATACCACACCAGCAATACCACTTGATGAACTTCGGCCCACTTTTCATCCGCCTGCATACGTAAAGGTCTCCATTTTCTCATCAAGGCATCACTTTTACGGTAATATCACTCTGGTATACACTCAGATTCTTCTTCCGTGTATGCTTTCTGATACATCCGGTTTATTTCTACATTTTTCTGTTGTAACTTTTCTGTTGTAATTTTTCAGAACTAAAAGTATCCGCCTCATCCTCCACCTTTTTTTTTCCAACCATCTGATCAAAAATCCTTCATCTTTATCTTCACTCTCTCATTTCTCCTCTTGTCTTAACCTGTAACTTTGCGACATTGTTACTACACAATCCGGAAAACCCCCAGGATATTCGTCCTTCAACACTTCAGTGTCTGATTTTCCACTGGCTTATCAACCACAGTAGGCATCACTTCCGCACCGCTCACTCCCGTCTGTTGCCCCTTGAAAAAAAACACATCCAAGCCCGAGTCATGGGGACACTGTGCACCACCTTAAATTGTATACGACCCATTCTTGCGCGGGAGGTTGAGTTCCTTTGGTGCCTTACCTCACACCAGAGCCCCCATCATATCTCCATCAAAACTGATCCTCCTTCTTCTGCTTGATCTTTTTCTCGAAAGTCTTGTCCTGCTTTTCAAACCATCCATATAGATCCCCAATTCTACCATCCTCCCACTCATCCTGTCGATGTATTTCGTTCAAAAGAGGATTCCTGAGGCAACGTAGGCGGCTCCTTCCCTCCCCTGCTAATATCGCAACTCACGCGCTCCCGTCGGCCCACATTCCGCAGGTTTTGTGCCTCGACCTCTCTTCATAGTCCTCCACCTTTGCTTGCAGCGCTTAACACACGTCCCCCAAAATCGCCATTTCTGCTTGCAATGGCACAATGCGATCACTCTGGTCAGACACCACCTTCTCCACCTCCTGGATTGTCGTCCCCAGCACTTCCCGGCTCTTCTCCACCCATTCCAATGTCCCGCAGAGAGGTACCATTGCCCCATCAATCAAGAAAGTTGAAAGAAATTCAGGATCGGCATGTTCCTGTGAGGAAGAAGGATAAATACGGCAATTTTCGGGAACCTTGGATAACGAGAGATATTGTAGGCCTCGTCAAAAAGAAAAAGGAGGCATTTGTCAGGGCTAAAAGGCTGGGAACAGACAAAGTCTGTGTGAAATATAAGGAAAGTAGGTAGGAACTTAAGCAACGAATCATGTAGAGGGTTCCATCTTTGCTACCCCACTACTGGGCCGATATCTGGGGTTTGAGTATCTGTGTGTGTCTCCCTCCAGATGGCACTGAAACTTTAGAGACCAGGGGATGCCGCACTGGGACACCTCCGCGGGAGAGAGCACTGAATCAAGCCTGCCGTTTATCCCTAACCGGAAGCCTGAGGCTTATATCACACAGATATCCAGACCCCCACCAATGCCCAGGTGATTCTCTCTCTTGCCGGTGGTACAACACCCATCCGGTTCCTACTTCGCTGGAGTAGCTTTCCCAAGAGAGAGAATAGGACACTGCTGTTTATTACCTAACCAGCAGCCTGTCCTGAGTGAACGGGTTCGAATCGTTCAAGATGACCCCAGATTCTCGACCCCGGAATTAAGGTGAAGAATATCTTAACAATGACTTGGTCAGAGATCGCTGGTGAGAGATTGAAGAATTTAAACAACTCCAATTATCAGCAAATCGAGGTTTATTGCAAAACCCAGGTCAAAATCATCAAACAGAAGAAATTATAATAAAATCGTAAGCTCTAACACAAACTATGTCTATTCAGGAAGTACTATAACGGACACAACGTAAAATCTTATCGTTACACAATTTTAGCAATGGTACAAAACACAAATCAAGCCCCCTGCCCCAAAGCCTCAACCACTATCAAAGTCAAGGGAGTTTCGCTCGCTGCTGCAGGGTACTTACAGTCACAGGCTGCAGGAGGTCAAGTCAAAGGTGGAGAGGTCAAGCCAAGAGACCCTCAATCGAAACACAGCCCCTTTTATATCCGTTTTACCTGGCTTTTTCCTGTGTTCAGCCAGCCCCTTTTGCATTGAATCGGTAAGGTTTAAAGTTCCCGCTGGTCCCGCCCCCTTTGAGCCGGTCAGACCTGTCGACTTCCGGGTTTTCCTCCCCTTTGCGTTGTGTCGGTCCAAGTTTAAAGTTCCCGCTGGTCCCGCCCCCTTTGAGCCGGTCAGACCTGTCGACTTCCGGGTTCTCCTCGCAGGTCCGCTCCTTCCAGCCAGGCAGACCTGACCCGATTTAAATTTGGCGCCGACTCCGCCCCCTCCACCCAGTGAGTTCCTGCCGGCGGCTCCTGTCAAGATTGGAGTACCTCCCCCAGGCCCGCCTCCAACTTGGGTTTTTTCCACCGGTTGCCTTGCGGGGCCTGGCCCAGCGCAATACACGAGTTCCAGAGAGTCTATCCTTTTGGATAACAAGGTTAAGCTCCCTTGTGAAGATTTTTCAAGGGCTTCCATCTGCTTCGGAGATCGCTGCTATTCTCCCCTCGCTATGTTGATGGGGTGTTGATTGGATTTCGCTCTGGTGGAGCCAAAGTCATTTACATCTGCATGGGGGCTATGACCATCCCATTGTCCTGCTTGCAGGCAGGCCCCTCACAGCATTACCATGCCCCTTTGTCTCTGTGTTTAATCCTATTTAGTTGTCTGGCTTCTTCTTCCTTGTAGCTCCGGGGGGGGGGGGGGGGGGGGTTGTAAATACCTATGGCCCTACTCAGCTCAGCGGACCAAGCATGCTGGGAAATTTGGTTACGTTCCTTTGGCTGAAAAGTGTCCAGTTTCAGTCTCTGGGTTTTATTCTTGGGCAGTCCAAAAAGGGCCGAATTGCCAGGAAAACCTTAAAGGGGGCAGGTAGCTGCGGTCAGGGGGCAGGTAGCTGGGGTCAGGGGGCAGGTAGCTGCGGTCAGGGGGCAGGTAGCTGGGGTCAGGGGGCAGGTAGCTGCGGTCAGGGGGCAGGTAGCTGGGGTCCGTGGGGAGGTAGCAGGGGTCAGGGGGCAGGTAGCTGCAGTCAGGGGGCAGGTAGCTGGAGTCAGAGTGCAGGTAGCTGCGGTCAGGGGGCAGGTAGCTGGGGTCAGGGGGCAGGTATCTGTGGTCAGGAGGCAGGTAGCTGGGGTCAGGGGGCAGGTAGCTGGGGTCAGGGGGCAGGTAGCTGCGGTCAGGGGGCAGGTAGCTGAGGTAAGGGGGCAGATAGCTGGGGTCAGGGGGCAGCTAGCTGGGGTCAGGGGGCAAGTTTCTGCAGTCAGGGGGCAGGTAGCTGGGGTCAGGGGGCAGGTAGCTGAGGTCAGGGGGCAGGGAGCTGCGGTCAGGGGGCAGGTAGCTGGGGTCAGGGGGCAGGTAGCTGCGGTCAGGGGGCAGGTAGCTGGGGTCAGGGGGCAAGTAGCTGCGGTCAGGGGGCAGGGAGCTGCGGTCAGGGGGCAGGTAGCTGGGGTCAGGGGCAGGTAGCTGCAGTCAGGGGGCAGGTAGCTGAGGTCAGGGGGCAGGTAGCTGCGGTCAGGGGGCAGGTAGTTGGTGTCAGTGGACAGGTAGCTGCGGTCAGGTGGCAGGTAGCTGGGGTCAGGGGGCAAGTAGCTGGGGTCAGCGGGGAGGTAGCTACGGTCAGGGGGCAGGTAGCTGCGGTCAGTGGTCAGGTAGCTGGACTCAGGGGGCAGGGATCTGCGGTCAGGGGGCAGGTAGCTGCGGTCAGGGGGCAGGTAGCTGGGGTCAGGGGGCAGGTAGCTGCGGTCAGGGGGCAGGTAGCTGCGGTCAGGGGGCAGGTAGCTGGGGTCAGGGGGCAGTTGGCTGGGGTCAGGGGGCAGGTAGCTGTGGTCAGGGGGCAGGTAGCTGGGGTCAGGGGGCAGGTAGCTGGGGTCAGGGGGCAGGTAGCTGGGGTCAGGGGGCAGATAGCTGGGGTCAAGGGGCAGGTAGCTGCGTTCAGGGGGCAGGTAGCTGCTGTCAGGGGGCAGGTGGCTGGGGTCAGGGGGCAGGTAGCTGGGGTCAGGGGCAGGTAGCTGGGGTCAGGGGGCAGGTAGCTGGGGTCAGAGGGCAGGTAGCTGTCGTCAGGGGGCTGGTAGTTGGGGTCTGTGGGCAGGTAGCTGTGGTCAGGGGTCAGGTAGCTGCGGTCAGGGGGTGGGTAGCTGCGGTCAGGGGGCAGCTAGCTGGGGTCAGGGGGCAGCTTGCTGGGGTCAGGGGGCAGGTAGCTGCAGTCAGGGGGCAGGTAGCTGGGGTCAGGGGGCAGGTAGCTGCAGTCAGGGGGCAGGTAGCTGGGGTCAGTGGGCAGGTAGCTGCGGTCAAGGGGCAGGTAGCTGGGGTCAGGGGGCAGGTAGCTGCGGTCAGGGGGCAGGTAGCTGGAGTCAGGGGGCAGGAAGCTGCGGTCAGGGGGCAGGTAGCTGGGGTCAGGGGGCAGGTAGCTGGAGTCAGGGGGAGGTAGCTGCGGTCAGGGTGCAGGTAGCTGCGGTCAGGGGGCAGGTAGCTGCAGTCAGGGGGCAGGAAGCTGCGGTCAGGGGGCAGGTAGCTGGGGTCAGGGGGCAGGTAGCTGGAGTCAGGGGGCAGGAAGCTGCGGTCAGGGGGCAGGTAGCTGGGGTCAGGGGGCAGGTAGCTGTGGTCAGGGGGCAGGTAGCAGGGGTCAGGGGGCAGGTAGCTGGGGTCAGGGGGCAGGTAGCTGGGGTCAGGGGGCAGATAGCTGGGGTCAAGGGGCAGGCAGCTGCGGTCAGGGGGCAGGTAGCTGCGGTCAGGGGGCAGGTAGCTGCTGTCAGGGGGCAGGTAGCTGGTGTCAGGGGGCAGGTAGCTGGGGTCAGGGGGCAGGTAGCTGCTGTCAGGGGGCAGGTAGCTGGGGTCAGGGGGCAGGTAGCTGCTGTCAGGGGGCAGGTAGCTGGGGTCAGGGGGCAGGTAGCTGCTGTCAGGGGGCAGGTAGCTGGGGCCAGGGGGCAGGTAGCTGTGGTCAGGGGGCAGGTAGCTGGGGTCAGTGGGCAGGTAGCTGGGGTCAGGGGGCAGGTAGCTCCGGTCAGGGGGTGGGTAGCTGTGGTAAGGGGGCAGGTAGCTGGGGTCAGGGGGCAGGAAGCTCCGGTCAGGGGGCAGGAAGCTGCGGTCAGGGGGCAGGTAGCTGGAGTCAGGGGGCAGGAAGCTGCGGTCAGGGGGCAGGTAGCTGGGGTCAGGGGGCAGGTAGCTGTGGTCAGGGGGCAGGTAGCAGGGGTCAGGGGGCAGGTAGCAGGGGTCAGGGGGCAGGTAGCTGGGGTCAGGGGGCAGGTAGCTGGGGTCAGGGGGCAGATAGCTGGGGTCAAGGGGCAGGCAGCTGCGGTCAGGGGTCAGGTAGCTGCTGTCAGGGGGCAGGTAGCTGGTGTCAGGGGGCAGGTAGCTGGGGTCAGGGGGCAGGTAGCTGCTGTCAGGGGGCAGGTAGCTGGGGCCAGGGGGCAGGTAGCTGTGGTCAGGGGGCAGGTAGCTGGGGTCAGTGGGCAGGTAGCTGGGGTCAGGGGGCAGGTAGCTCCGGTCAGGGGGTGGGTAGCTGTGGTAAGGGGGCAGGTAGCTGGGGTCAGGGGGTCGGTAGCTTGGGTCATGGGGCAGGTAGCTGGGGTCAGGGGGAAGGTAGCTGCGGTCAGGGGGCAGATAGCTGGGGTCAGGGGGCAGCTAGCTGGGGTCAGGGGGCAGGTTTCTGCAGTCAGGGGGCAGGTAGCTGGGGTCAGGGGGCAGGTAGCTGCGGTCAGGGGGCAGGTAGCTGAGGTCAGGGGGCAGGGAGCTGCGGTCAGGGGGCAGGTAGCTGGGGTCAGGGGGCAGGTAGCTGCGGTCAGGGGGCAGGTAGCTGGGGTCAGGGGGCAGGTAGCTGCGGTCAGGGGGCAGGTAGCTGAGGTCAGGGGGCAGGGAGCTGCGGTCAGGGGGCAGGTAGCTGGGTTCAGGGGGCAGGTAGCTGCGGTCAGGGGGCAGGTAGCTGGGGTCAGGGGGCAGGTAGCTGTGGTCAGGGGGCAGGTAGCTGGGGTCAGGGGGCAGGTAGCTGGGGTCAGGGGGCAGGTTGCTGTGGTCAGGGGGCAGATAGCTGGGGTCAAGGGGCAGGTAGCTGCGGTCAGGGGGCAGGTAGCTGGGGTCAGGGGGCAGGTAGCTGCGGTCAGGGGGCAGGTAGCTGGGGTCAGGGGGCAGGTAGCTGGGGTCAGGGGGCAGGTAGCTGGGGTCAGGGGGAAGGTAGCTGGGGTCAGGGGGAAGGTAGCTGGGGTCAGGGGGCAGGCAGCTGCGATCAGGGGGCAGGTGGCTGGGGTCAGTGGGTGGGTAGCTTGGGTCAGGGGGCAGGTAGCTGGGGTCAGGGGGCAGGTAGCTGCGGTCAGGGGGCAGGTAGCTGGTGTCAGTGGGCAGGTAGCTGCGGTCAGGGGGCAGGTAGCCGGGGTCAGGGGGCAGGTAGCTGCGGTCAGAGGGGAGGTAGCTGCGGTCAGGTGGCAGGTAGCTGGGGTCAGGGGGCAAGTAGCTGCGATCAGGGGGCAGGTAGCTGCGGTCAGGGGGCAGGTAGCTGCGATCAGGGGGCAGATTGCTGCGGTCAGGGGCTGGGTAGCTGGGGTCAGGGGGCAGGTGGCTGGGGTCAGGGGTTGGGTAGCAGGGGTCTGGGGGCAGGTAGCTGGGGTCAGTGGGCAGGTAGCTGCGGTCAGGGGGCAGCTAGCTGGGGTCAGGGGGCAGCTAGCTGGGGTCAGGGGGCAGGTAGCTGCAGTCAGGGTGCAGGTAGCTGGGGTCAGGGGGCAGGTAGCTGCAGTCAGGGAGCAGGTAGCTGGGGTCAGGGGGCAGGTAGCTGCGGTCAGGGGGCAGGTAGCTTGTGTCAGTGGACAGGTAGCTGCGGTCAGGGGGCAGGTAGCTGAGGTCAGGGGGCAGGTAGCTGGGGTCAGGGGGCAGGTAGCTGCGGTCAGGGGGCAGGTAGCTGAGGTCAGGGGGCAGGTAGCTGCGGTCAGGGGGCAGGTAGTTGGTGTCAGTGGACAGGTAGCTGCGGTCAGGTGGCAGGTAGCTGGGGTCAGGGGGCAAGTAGCTGGGGTCAGCGGGGAGGTAGCTACGGTCAGGGGGCAGGTAGCTGCGGTCAGGGGTCAGGTAGCTGCGGTCAGGGGGCAGGTAGCTGGACTCAGGGGGCAGGGATCTGCGGTCAGGGGGCAGGTAGCTGCGGTCAGGGGGCAGGTAGCTGGGGTCAGGGGGCAGGTAGCTGCGGTCAGGGGGCAGGTAGCTGCGGTCAGGGGGCAGGTAGCTGGGGTCAGGGGGCAGTTGGCTGGGGTCAGGGGGCAGGTAGCTGTGGTCAGGGGGCAGGTAGCTGGGGTCAGGGGGCAGGTAGCTGGGGTCAGGGGGCAGGTAGCTGGGGTCAGGGGGCAGATAGCTGGGGTCAAGGGGCAGGTAGCTGCGTTCAGGGGGCAGGTAGCTGCTGTCAGGGGGCAGGTAGCTGGGGTCAGGGGGCTGGTGGCTGGGGTCAGGGGGCAGGTAGCTGGGGTCAGGGGCAGGTAGCTGGGGTCAGGGGGCAGGTAGCTGGGGTCAGAGGGCAGGTAGCTGTCGTCAGGGGGCTGGTAGTTGGGGTCTGTGGGCAGGTAGCTGTGGTCAGGGGTCAGGTAGCTGCGGTCAGGGGGTGGGTAGCTGCGGTCAGGGGGCAGCTAGCTGGGGTCAGGGGGCAGCTTGCTGGGGTCAGGGGGCAGGTAGCTGCAGTCAGGGGGCAGGTAGCTGGGGTCAGGGGGCAGGTAGCTGCAGTCAGGGGGCAGGTAGCTGGGGTCAGTGGGCAGGTAGCTGCGGTCAAGGGGCAGGTAGCTGGGGTCAGGGGGCAGGTAGCTGCGGTCAGGGGGCAGGTAGCTGGTGTCAGTGGACAGGTAGCTGGAGTCAGGGGGCAGGAAGCTGCGGTCAGGGGGCAGGTAGCTGGAGTCAGGGGGCAGGAAGCTGCGGTCAGGGGGCAGGTAGCTGGGGTCAGGGGGCAGGTAGCTGTGGTCAGGGGGCAGGTAGCAGGGGTCAGGGGGCAGGTAGCTGGGGTCAGGGGGCAGGTAGCTGGGGTCAGGGGGCAGATAGCTGGGGTCAAGGGGCAGGCAGCTGCGGTCAGGGGGCAGGTAGCTGCTGTCAGGGGGCAGGTAGCTGTGGTCAGGGGGCAGGTAGCTGGGGTCAGGGGGCAGGTAGCTGCTGTCAGGGGGCAGGTAGCTGGGGCCAGGGGGCAGGTAGCTGTGGTCAGGGGGCAGGTAGCTGGGGTCAGTGGGCAGGTAGCTGGGGTCAGGGGGCAGGTAGCTCCGGTCAGGGGGTGGGTAGCTGTGGTAAGGGGGCAGGTAGCTGGGGTCAGGGGGTCGGTAGCTTGGGTCATGGGGCAGGTTGCTGGGGTCAGGGGGAAGGTAGCTGGGGTCAGGGGGCAAGTTTCTGCAGTCAGGGGGCAGGTAGCTGGGGTCAGGGGGCAGCTAGCTGGGGTCAGGGGGCAAGTTTCTGCAGTCAGGGGGCAGGTAGCTGGGGTCAGGGGGCAGGTAGCTGCAGTCAGGGGGCAGGTAGCTGTGGTCAGTGGGCAGGTAGCTGCGGTCAGGTGGCGGGTAGCTGGGGTCAGGGGGCAGGTAGCTGTGGTCAGGGGGCAGGTAGCTGCGGTCAGGGGGCAGGTAGTTGAGGTCAGCGGGCAGGGAGCTGCGGTCAGGGTGCAGGTAGCTGGGGTCAGGTGGCAGGTAGCTGTGGTCAGGGGGCAGGTAGCTGGGGTCAAGGGGCAGGTAGCTGGGGTCAGGGGGCAGGTAGCTTGGGTCAGGGGGCAGGTAGATGCGGTCAGGGGGCAGGTATCTGGGGTCAGGGGGCAGGTAGCTGGGGTCAGGGGGCAGGTAGCTGCGGTCAGGGCGGTGGGTAGCTGTGGTCAGGGGGCAGGTAGCTGGGGTCAGGGGGTGGGTAGGTGGGGTCAGGGGGCAGGTAGCTGGGGTCAGGGGGAAGGTAGCTGGGGTCAGGGGGGCAGGCAACTGCGATCAGGGGGCAGATTGCTGCGGTCAGGGGGTGGGTAGCTGGGGTCAGGGGGCAGGTGGCTGGGGTCAGGGGTTGGGTAGCAGGGGTCAGGAGGCAGGTAGCTGGGGTCAGTGGGCAGGTAGCTGCGGTCAGGGGGCAGCTAGCTGAGGTCAGGGGGCAGGTAGCTGGGGTCAGGGGGCAGGTAGCTGCGGTCAGGGGGCAGGTAGCCGAGGTCAGGGGGCAGGTAGCTGGGGTCAGGGGGCAGGTAGCTGGGGTCAGGGGGCAGGTAGCTGTGGTCAGGGAGCAGGTAGCTGGGGTCAAGGGGCAGGTAGCTGGGGTCAGGGGGCAGGTAACTTGGGTCAGGGGGCAGGTAGATGCGGTCAGGGGGTAGGTAGCTGGGGTCAGGGGGCAGGTAGCTGTGGTCAGGGGGCAGGTAGCTGCGGTCAGGGGGCAGGTAGCTGGGGTCAGGGGGCAGGTAGCTGGGGTCAGGGGGCAGGTAGCTGTGGTCAGGGGGCAGGTAGCTGGGGTCAGTGGGCAGGTAGCTGGGGTCAGGGGGCAGGTAGCTGCGGTCAGGGGGTGGGTAGCTGTGGTCAGCGGGCAGGTAGCTGGGGTCAGGGGGTGGGTAGGTGGGGTCAGGGGGCAGGCCGCTGGGGTCAGGGGGAAGGTAGCTGGGGTCAGGGGGGCAGGCAGCTGCGATCAGGGGGCAGATTGCTGCGGTCAGGGGCTGGGTAGCTGGGGTCAGGGGGCAGGTGGCTGGGGTCAGGGGTTGGGTAGCAGGGGTCAGGGGGCAGGTAGCTGGGGTCAGTGGGCAGGTAGCTGCGGTCAGGGGGCAGCTAGCTAGGGTCAGGGGGCAGCTAGCTGGGGTCAGGGGGCAAGTAGCTGCAGTCAGGGGGCATGTAGCTGGGGTCAGGGGCAGGTAGCTGCAGTCAGGGGGCAGGTAGCTGAGGTCAGGGGGCAGGTAGCTGCGGTCAGGGGGCAGGTAGTTCGTGTCAGTAGACAGGTAGCTGCGGTCAGGTGGCAGGTAGCTGGGGTCAGGGGGCAAGTAGCTGGGGTCAGCGGGGAGGTAGCTACGGTCAGGGGGCAGGTAGCTGGGGTCAGGGGGAAGGTAGCTGCGGTCAGGGGGCAGATAGCTGGGGTCAGGGGGCAGCTAGCTGGGGTCAGGGGGCAAGTTTCTGCAGTCAGGGGGCAGGTAGCTGGGGTCAGGGGGCAGGTAGCTGCAGTCAGGGGGCAGGTAGCTGTGGTCAGTGGGCAGGTAGCTCGGTCAGGTGGCGGGTGGCTGGGGTCAGGGGGCAGGTAGCTGTGGTCAGGGGGCAGGTAGCTGCGGTCAGGGGGCAGGTAGTTGAGGTCAGGGGGCAGGGAGCTGCGGTCAGGGTGCAGGTAGCTGGGGTCAGGGGGCAGGTAGCTGTGGTCAGGGGGCAGGTAGCTGGGGTCAAGGGGCAGGTAGCTGGGGTCAGGGGGCAGGTAGCTTGGGTCAGGGGGAAGGTAGATGCGGTCAGGGGGCAGGTAGCTGGGGTCAGGGGGCAGGTAGCCGTGGTCAGGGGGCAGGTAGCTGTGGTCAGGGGGCAGGTAGCTGGGGTCAGGGGGCAGGTAGCTGGGGTCAGGGGGCAGGTAGCTGCGGTCTGGGCGGTGGGTAGCTGTGGTCAGGGGGCAGGTAGCTGCGGTCAGGGGGCAGGTAGTTCGTATCAGTGGACAGGTAGCTGCGGTCAGGTGGCAGGTAGCTGGGGTCAGGGGGCAAGTAGCTGGGGTCAGCGGGGAGGTAGCTACGGTCAGGGGGCAGGTAGCTGGGGTCAGGGGGAAGGTAGCTGCGGTCAGGGGGCAGATAGCTGGGGTCAGGGGGCAGCTAGCTGGGGTCAGGGGGCAAGTTTCTGCAGTCAGGGGGCAGGTAGCTGGGGTCAGTGGGCAGGTAGCTGCGGTCAGGTGGCGGGTAGCTGGGGTCAGGGGGCAGGTAGCTGTGGTCAGGGGGCAGGTAGCTGCGGTCAGGGGGCAGGTAGTTGAGGTCAGGGGGCAGGGAGCTGCGGTCAGGGTGCAGGTAGCTGGGGTCAGGGGGCAGGTAGCTGTGGTCAGGGGGCAGGTAGCTGGGGTCAAGGGGCAGGTAGCTGGGGTCAGGGGGCAGGTAGCTTGGGTCAGGGGGCAGGTAGATGCGGTCAGGGGGCAGGTAGCTGGGGTCAGGGGGCAGGTAGCCGTGGTCAGGGGGCAGGTAGCTGCGGTCAGGGGGCAGGTAGCTGGGGTCAGGGGGCAGGTAGCTGGGGTCAGGGGGCAGGTAGCTGCGGTCAGGGCGGTGGGTAGCTGTGGTCAGGGGGCAGGTAGCTGGGGTCAGGGGGCGGGTAGGTGGGGTCAGGGGGCAGGTAGCTGGGGTCAGGGGGAAGGTAGCTGGGGTCAGGGGGTCAGGCAGCTGCGATCAGGGGGCAGATTGCTGCGGTCAGGGGGTGGGTAGCTGGGGTCAGGGGGCAGGTGGCTGGGGTCAGGGGTTGGGTAGCAGGGGTCAGGAGGCAGGTAGCTGGGGTCAGTGGGCAGGTAGCTGCGGTCAGGGGGCAGCTAGCTGGGTTCAGGGGGCAGGTAGCTGCAGTCAGGGGACAGGTAGCTGGGGTCAGGGGGCAGGCAGCTGCGATCAGGCGGCAGATTGCTGCGGTCAGTGGGTGGGTAGCTGGGGGCAGGGGGCAGGTGGCTGGGGTCAGGGGGTGGGTAGCTGGGGTCAGGGGGCAGGTAGCTGCAGTCAGGGAGCAGGTAGCTGGGGTCAGGGGGCAGCTAGCTGGGGTCAGGGGGCAGCTAGCTGGGGTCAGGGGGCAGGTAGCTGCAGTCAGGGGGCAGGTAGCTGGGGTCAGGGGGCAGGTAGCTGCAGTCAGGGAGCAGGTAGCTGGGGTCAGGGGGCAGGTAGCTGCGGTCAGGGGGCAGGTAGCTGGGGTCAGTGGACAGGTAGCTGCGGTCAGGGGGCAGGTAGCTGAGGTCAGGGGGCAGGTAGCTGGGGTCAGGGGGCAGGTAGCTGCGGTCAGGGGGCAGGTAGCCGAGGTCAGGGGGCAGGTAGCTGGGGTCAGGGGGCAGGTAGCTGGGGTCAGGGGGCAGGTAGCTGTGGTCAGGGAGCAGGTAGCTGGGGTCAAGGGGCAGGTAGCTGGGGTCAGGGGGCAGGTAGCTTGGGTCAGGGGGCAGGTAGATGCGGTCAGGGGGCAGGTAGCTGGGGTCAGGGGGCAGGTAGCTGTGGTCAGTGGGCAGGTAGCTGCGGTCAGGGGGCAGGTAGCTGGGGTCAGGGGGCAGGTAGCTGGGGTCAGGGGGCAGGTAGCTGCAGTCAGGGGGCAGGTAGCTGGGGTCAGGGGGCAGGTAGCTGTGGTCAGGGGGCAGGTAGCTGGGGTCAGTGGGCAGGTAGCTGGGGTCAGGGGGCAGGTAGCTGCGGTCAGGGGGTGGGTAGCTGTGGTCAGCGGGCAGGTAGCTGGGGTCAGGGGGTGGGTAGGTGGGGTCAGGGGGCAGGCCGCTGGGGTCAGGGGGAAGGTAGCTGGGGTCTGGGGGGCAGGCAGCTGCGATCAGGGGGCAGATTGCTGCGGTCAGGGGCTGGGTAGCTGGGGTCAGGGGGCAGGTGGCTGGGGTCAGGGGTTGGGTAGCAGGGGTCAGGGGGCAGGTAGCTGGGGTCAGTGGGCAGGTAGCTGCGGTCAGGGGGCAGCTAGCTGGGGTCAGGGGGCAGCTAGCTGGGGTCAGGGGGCAGGTAGCTGCAGTCAGGGGGCATGTAGCTGGGGTCAGGGGCAGGTAGCTGCAGTCAGGGGGCAGGTAGCTGAGGTCAGGGGGCAGGTAGCTGCGGTCAGGGGGCAGGTAGTTGGTGTCAGTGGACAGGTAGCTGCGGTCAGGTGGCAGGTAGCTGGGGTCAGGGGGCAAGTAGCTGGGGTCAGGGGGCAGGTAGCTGCGGTCAGGGGGCAGGTAGCTGGGGTCAGGGGGCAGGTAGCTGCGGTCAGGGGGCAGGTAGCTGCGGTCAGGGGGCAAGTAGCTGGGGTCAGGGGGCAGTTGGCTGGGGTCAGGGGGCAGGTAGCTGTGGTCAGGGGGCAGGTAGCTGGGGTCAGGGGGCAGGCAGCTGGGGTCAGGGGGCAGGTAGCTGGGGTCAGGGGGCAGATAGCTGGGGTCAAGGGGCAGGTAGCTGCGTTCAGGGGGCAGGTAGCTGCTGTCAGGGGGCAGGTAGCTGGGGTCAGGGGGCAGGTAGCTGGGGTCAGGGGGCAGGTAGCTGGGGTCAGGGGCAGGTAGCTGGGGTCAGGGGGCAGGTAGCTGGGGTCAGAGGGCTGGTAGCTGTCGTCAGGGGGCTGGTAGTTGTGGTCAGTGGGCAGGTAGCTGTGGTCAGGGGTCAGGTAGCTGCGGTCAGGGGGTGGGTAGCTGCGGTCAGGGGGCAGCTAGCTGGGGTCAGGCGGCAGCTTGCTGGGGTCAGGGGGCAGGTAGCTGGGGTCAGGGGGCAGGTAGCTGCCGTCAGGGGGCAGGTAGCTGGGGTCAGTGGGCAGGTAGCTGCGGTCAAGGGGCAGGTAGCTGGGGTCAGGGGGCAGGTAGCTGCGGTCAGGGGCAGGTAGCTGGTGTCAGTGGACAGGTAGCTGGGGTCAGGGGGTAGGTAGCAGGGGTCAGGGGGCAGGTAGCTGGGGTCAGGGGGCAGGTAGCTGGGGTCAGGGGGCAGATAGCTGGGGTCAAGGGGCAGGCAGCTGGGGTCAGGGGGCAGGTAGCTGCTGTCAGGGGGCAGGTAGCTGGGGTCAGGGGGCAGGTAGCTGGGGTCAGGGGTCAGGTAGCTGCTGTCAGGGGGCAGGTAGCTGGGGCCAGGGGGCAGGTAGCTGTGGTCAGGGGGCAGGTAGATGGGGTCAGTGGGCAGGTAGCTGGGGTCAGGGGGCAGGTAGCTCCGGTCAGGGGGTGGGTAGCTGTGGTCAGGGGGCAGGTAGCTGGGGTCAGGGGGTCGGTAGCTTGGGTCATGGGGCAGGTAGCTGGGGTCAGGGGGAAGGTAGCTGTGGTCAGGGGGCAGATAGCTGGGGTCAGGGGTCAGCTAGCTGGGGTCAGGGGGCAAGTTTCTGCAGTCAGGGGGCAGGTAGCTGGGGTCAGGGGGCAGGTAGCTGCAGACAGGGGGCAGGTAGCTGTGGTCAGTGGGCAGGTAGCTGGGGTCAGGGGGCAGGTAGCTGCGGTCAGGGGCAGGTAGCTGGTGTCAGTGGACAGGTAGCTGGGGTCAGGGGGTAGGTAGCAGGGGTCAGGGGGCAGGTAGCTGGGGTCAGGGGGCAGGTAGCTGGGGTCAGGGGGCAGATAGCTGGGGTCAAGGGGCAGGCAGCTGGGGTCAGGGGGCAGGTAGCTGCTGTCAGGGGGCAGGTAGCTGGGGTCAGGGGGCAGGTAGCTGGGGTCAGGGGTCAGGTAGCTGCTGTCAGGGGGCAGGTAGCTGGGGCCAGGGGGCAGGTAGCTGTGGTCAGGGGGCAGGTAGATGGGGTCAGTGGGCAGGTAGCTGGGGTCAGGGGGCAGGTAGCTCCGGTCAGGGGGTGGGTAGCTGTGGTCAGGGGGCAGGTAGCTGGGGTCAGGGGGTCGGTAGCTTGGGTCATGGGGCAGGTAGCTGGGGTCAGGGGGAAGGTAGCTGTGGTCAGGGGGCAGATAGCTGGGGTCAGGGGTCAGCTAGCTGGGGTCAGGGGGCAAGTTTCTGCAGTCAGGGGGCAGGTAGCTGGGGTCAGGGGGCAGGTAGCTGCAGACAGGGGGCAGGTAGCTGTGGTCAGTGGGCAGGTAGCTGCGGTCAGGTGGCAGGTCGCTGGGGTCAGGGGGCAGGTAGCTTCGGTCAGGGTGCAGTTAGCTGGTGTCAGGGTGCAGGTAGCTGCGGTCAGGGGGCAGGTAGTTGAGGTCAGGGGGCAGGGAGCTGCGGTCAGGGGGCAGGTAGCTGGTGTCAGGGGGCAGGTAGCTGTGGTCAGGGGGCAGGTAGCTGGGGTCAAGGGGCAGGTAGCTGGGGTCAGGGGGCAGGTAGCTTGGGTCAGGGGGCAGGTAGATGCGGTCAGGGGGCAGGTAGCTGGGGTCAGGGGGCAGGTAGCCGTGGTCAGGGGGCAGGTAGCTGCGGTCAGGGGGCAGGTAGCTGGGGTCAGGGGGCAGGTAGCTGGGGTCAGGGGGCAGGTAGCTGCGGTCAGGGGGTGGGTAGCTGTGGTCAGGGGGCAGGTAGCTGGGGTCAGGGGGTGGGTAGGTGGGGTCAGGGGGCAGGTAGCTGGGGTCAGGGGGAAGGTAGCTGGGGTCAGGGGGGCAGGCAGCTGCGATCAGGGGGCAGATTGCTGCGGTCAGGGGGTGGGTAGCTGGGGTCAGGGGGCTGGTGGCTGGGGTCAGGGGTTGGGTAGCAGGGGTCAGGGGGCAGGTAGCTGGGGTCAGTGGGCAGGTAGCTGCGGTCAGGGGGCAGCTAGCTGGGGTCAGGGTGCAGCTAGCTGGGTTCAGGGGGCAGGTAGCTGCAGTCAGGGGGCAGGTAGCTGGGGTCAGGGGGCAGGTAGCTGCAGTTAGGGAGCAGGTAGCTGGGGTCAGGGGGCAGGTAGCTGCGGTCAGGGGGCAGGTAGCTGGTGTCAGTGGACAGGTAGCTGCCGTCAGGGGGCAGGTAGCTGAGGTCAGGGGGCAGGTAGCTGGGGTCAGGGGGCAGGTAGCTGCGGTCAGGGGGCAGGTAGCTGCTGTCAGGGGGCAGGTAGCTGGGGTCAGGGGGCAGGTAGCTGGGGTCAGGGGGCAGGTAGCTGGGGTCAGGGGGCAGGTAGCTGGGGTCAGGGGGCAGGTAGCTGGGGTCAGGGGGAAGGTAGCTGGGGTCAGGGGGAAGGTAGCTGGGGTCAGGGGGCAGGCAGCTGCGATCAGGGGGCAGATGGCTGGGGTCAGTGGGTGGGTAGCTTGGGTCAGGGGGCAGGTAGCTGGGGTCAGGGGGCAGGTAGCTGCGGTCAGGGGGCAGGTAGCTGGTGTCAGTGGGCAGGTAGCTGCGGTCAGGGGGCAGGTAGCCGGGGTCAGGGGGCAGGTAGCTGGGGTCAGAGGGGAGGTAGCTGCGGTCAGGTGGCAGGTAGCTGGGGTCAGGGGGCAAGTAGCTGCGATCAGGGGGCAGATTGCTGCGGTCAGGGGCTGGGTAGCTGGGGTCAGGGGGCAGGTGGCTGGGGTCAGGGGTTGGGTAGCAGGGGTCAGGGGGCAGGTAGCTGGGGTCAGTGGGCAGGTAGTTGGTGTCAGTGGACAGGTAGCTGCGGTCAGGTGGCAGGTAGCTGGGGTCAGGGGGCAAGTAGCTGGGGTCAGCGGGGAGGTAGCTACGGTCAGGGGGCAGGTAGCTGCGGTCAGGGGTCAGGTAGCTGGACTCAGGGGGCAGGGATCTGCGGTCAGGGGGCAGGTAGCTGCGGTCAGGGGGCAGGTAGCTGGGGTCAGGGGGCAGGTAGCTGCGGTCAGGGGGCAGGTAGCTGCGGTCAGGGGGCAGGTAGCTGGGGTCAGGGGGCAGTTGGCTGGGGTCAGGGGGCAGGTAGCTGTGGTCAGGGGGCAGGTAGCTGGGGTCAGGGGGCAGGTAGCTGGGGTCAGGGGGCAGGTAGCTGGGGTCAGGGGGCAGATAGCTGGGGTCAAGGGGCAGGTAGCTGCGTTCAGGGGGCAGGTAGCTGCTGTCAGGGGGCAGGTAGCTGGGGTCAGGGGGCAGGTGGCTGGGGTCAGGGGGCAGGTAGCTGGGGTCAGGGGCAGGTAGCTGGGGTCAGGGGGCAGGTAGCTGGGGTCAGAGGGCAGGTAGCTGTCGTCAGGGGGCTGGTAGTTGGGGTCTGTGGGCAGGTAGCTGTGGTCAGGGGTCAGGTAGCTGCGGTCAGGGGGTGGGTAGCTGCGGTCAGGGGGCAGCTAGCTGGGGTCAGGGGGCAGCTTGCTGGGGTCAGGGGGCAGGTAGCTGCAGTCAGGGGGCAGGTAGCTGGGGTCAGGGGGCAGGTAGCTGCAGTCAGGGGGCAGGTAGCTGGGGTCAGTGGGCAGGTAGCTGCGGTCAAGGGGCAGGTAGCTGGGGTCAGGGGGCAGGTAGCTGCGGTCAGGGGGCAGGTAGCTGGTGTCAGTGGACAGGTAGTTGCGGTCAGGGGGCAGGTAGCTGGAGTCAGGGGGCAGGTAGCTGCGGTCAGGGGGCAGGTAGCTGCGGTCAGGGGTCAGGTAGCTGTGGTCAGGGGGCAGGTAGCAGGGGTCAGGGGGCAGGTAGCTGGGGTCAGGGGGCAGGTAGCTGGGGTCAGGGGGCAGATAGCTGGGGTCAAGGGGCAGGCAGCTGCGGTCAGGGGGCAGGTAGCTGCTGTCAGGGGGCAGGTAGCTGGTGTCAGGGGGCAGGTAGCTGGGGTCAGGGGGCAGGTAGCTGCTGTCAGGGGGCAGGTAGCTGGGGCCAGGGGGCAGGTAGCTGTGGTCAGGGGGCAGGTAGCTGGGGTCAGTGGGCAGGTAGCTGGGGTCAGGGGGCAGGTAGCTCCGGTCAGGGGGTGGGTAGCTGTGGTAAGGGGGCAGGTAGCTGGGGTCAGGGGGTCGGTAGCTTGGGTCATGGGGCAGGTAGCTGGGGTCAGGGGGAAGGTAGCTGCGGTCAGGGGGCAGATAGCTGGGGTCAGGGGGCAGCTAGCTGGGGTCAGGGGGCAAGTTTCTGCAGTCAGGGGGCAGGTAGCTGGGGTCAGGGGGCAGGTAGCTGCGGTCAGGGGGCAGGTAGCTGAGGTCAGGGGTCAGGGAGCTGCGGTCAGGGGGCAGGTAGCTGGGGTCAGGGGGCAGGTAGCTGCGGTCAGGGGGCAGGTAGCTGGGGTCAGGGGGCAGGTAGCTGCGGTCAGAGGGCAGGTAGCTGAGGTCAGGGGGCAGGGAGCTGCGGTCAGGGGGCAGGTAGCTGGGTTCAGAGGGCAGGTAGCTGCGGTCAGGGGGCAGGTAGCTGCGGTCAGGGGGCAGGTAGCTGTGGTCAGGGGGCAGGTAGCTGGGGTCAGTGGGCAGGTAGTTGGTGTCAGTGGACAGGTAGCTGCGGTCAGGTGGCAGGTAGCTGGGGTCAGGGGGCAAGTAGCTGGGGTCAGCGGGGAGGTAGCTACGGTCAGGGGGCAGGTAGCTGCGGTCAGGGGTCAGGTAGCTGGACTCAGGGGGCAGGGATCTGCGGTCAGGGGGCAGGTAGCTGCGGTCAGGGGGCAGGTAGCTGGGGTCAGGGGGCAGGTAGCTGCGGTCAGGGGGCAGGTAGCTGCGGTCAGGGGGCAGGTAGCTGGGGTCAGGGGGCAGTTGGCTGGGGTCAGGGGGCAGGTAGCTGTGGTCAGGGGGCAGGTAGCTGGGGTCAGGGGGCAGGTAGCTGGGGTCAGGGGGCAGGTAGCTGGGGTCAGGGGGCAGATAGCTGGGGTCAAGGGGCAGGTAGCTGCGTTCAGGGGGCAGGTAGCTGCTGTCAGGGGGCAGGTAGCTGGGGTCAGGGGGCAGGTGGCTGGGGTCAGGGGGCAGGTAGCTGGGGTCAGGGGCAGGTAGCTGGGGTCAGGGGGCAGGTAGCTGGGGTCAGAGGGCAGGTAGCTGTCGTCAGGGGGCTGGTAGTTGGGGTCTGTGGGCAGGTAGCTGTGGTCAGGGGTCAGGTAGCTGCGGTCAGGGGGTGGGTAGCTGCGGTCAGGGGGCAGCTAGCTGGGGTCAGGGGGCAGCTTGCTGGGGTCAGGGGGCAGGTAGCTGCAGTCAGGGGGCAGGTAGCTGGGGTCAGGGGGCAGGTAGCTGCAGTCAGGGGGCAGGTAGCTGGGGTCAGTGGGCAGGTAGCTGCGGTCAAGGGGCAGGTAGCTGGGGTCAGGGGGCAGGTAGCTGCGGTCAGGGGGCAGGTAGCTGGTGTCAGTGGACAGGTAGTTGCGGTCAAGGGGCAGGTAGCTGGAGTCAGGGGGCAGGTAGCTGCGGTCAGGGGGCAGGTAGCTGCGGTCAGGGGTCAGGTAGCTGTGGTCAGGGGGCAGGTAGCAGGGGTCAGGGGGCAGGTAGCTGGGGTCAGGGGGCAGGTAGCTGGGGTCAGGGGGCAGATAGCTGGGGTCAAGGGGCAGGCAGCTGCGGTCAGGGGGCAGGTAGCTGCTGTCAGGGGGCAGGTAGCTGGTGTCAGGGGGCAGGTAGCTGGGGTCAGGGGGCAGGTAGCTGCTGTCAGGGGGCAGGTAGCTGGGGCCAGGGGGCAGGTAGCTGTGGTCAGGGGGCAGGTAGCTGGGGTCAGTGGGCAGGTAGCTGGGGTCAGGGGGCAGGTAGCTCCGGTCAGGGGGTGGGTAGCTGTGGTAAGGGGGCAGGTAGCTGGGGTCAGGGGGTCGGTAGCTTGGGTCATGGGGCAGGTAGCTGGGGTCAGGGGGAAGGTAGCTGCGGTCAGGGGGCAGATAGCTGGGGTCAGGGGGCAGCTAGCTGGGGTCAGGGGGCAAGTTTCTGCAGTCAGGGGGCAGGTAGCTGGGGTCAGGGGGCAGGTAGCTGCGGTCAGGGGGCAGGTAGCTGAGGTCAGGGGTCAGGGAGCTGCGGTCAGGGGGCAGGTAGCTGGGGTCAGGGGGCAGGTAGCTGCGGTCAGGGGGCAGGTAGCTGGGGTCAGGGGGCAGGTAGCTGCGGTCAGAGGGCAGGTAGCTGAGGTCAGGGGGCAGGGAGCTGCGGTCAGGGGGCAGGTAGCTGGGTTCAGAGGGCAGGTAGCTGCGGTCAGGGGGCAGGTAGCTGCGGTCAGGGGGCAGGTAGCTGTGGTCAGGGGGCAGGTAGCTGGGGTCAGGGGGCAGGTAGCTGGGGTCAGGGGGCAGGTTGCTGTGGTCAGGGGGCAGATAGCTGGGGTCAAGGGGCAGGTAGCTGCGGTCAGGGGGCAGGTAGCTGGGGTCAGGGGGCAGGTAGCTGCGGTCAGGGGGCAGGTAGCTGCTGTCAGGGGGCAGGTAGCTGGGGTCAGGGGGCAGGTAGCTGGGGTCAGGGGGCAGGTAGCTGGGGTCAGGGGGCAGGTAGCTGGGGTCAGGGGGCAGGTAGCTTGGGTCAGAGGGAAGGTAGCTGGGGTCAGGGGGAAGGTAGCTGGGGTCAGGGGGCAGGCAGCTGCGATCAGGGGGCAGGTGGCTGGGGTCAGTGGGTGGGTAGCTTGGGTCAGGGGGCAGGTAGCTGGGGTCAGGGGGCAGGTAGCTGCGGTCAGGGGGCAGGTAGCTGGTGTCAGTGGGCAGGTAGCTGCGGTCAGGGGGCAGGTAGCCGGGGTCAGGGGGCAGGTAGCTGCGGTCAGAGGGGAGGTAGCTGCGGTCAGGTGGCAGGTAGCTGGGGTCAGGGGGCAAGTAGCTGCGATCAGGGGGCAGGTAGCTGCGGTCAGGGGGCAGGTAGCTGCGATCAGGGGGCAGATTGCTGCGGTCAGGGGCTGGGTAGCTGGGGTCAGGGGGCAGGTGGCTGGGGTCAGGGGTTGGGTAGCAGGGGTCAGGGGGCAGGTAGCTGGGGTCAGTGGGCAGGTAGCTGCGGTCAGGGGGCAGCTAGCTGGGGTCAGGGGCAGCTAGCTGGGGTCAGGGGGCAGGTAGCTGCAGTCAGGGTGCAGGTAGCTGGGGTCAGGGGGCAGGTAGCTGCAGTCAGGGAGCAGGTAGCTGGGGTCAGGGGGCAGGTAGCTGCGGTCAGGGGGCAGGTAGCTTGTGTCAGTGGACAGGTAGCTGCGGTCAGGGGGCAGGTAGCTGAGGTCAGGGGGCAGGTAGCTGGGGTCAGGGGGCAGGTAGCTGCGGTCAGGGGGCAGGTAGCTGAGGTCAGGGGGCAGGTAGCTGCGGTCAGGGGGCAGGTAGTTGGTGTCAGTGGACAGGTAGCTGCGGTCAGGTGGCAGGTAGCTGGGGTCAGGGGGCAAGTAGCTGGGGTCAGCGGGGAGGTAGCTACGGTCAGGGGGCAGGTAGCTGCGGTCAGGGGTCAGGTAGCTGGACTCAGGGGGCAGGGATCTGCGGTCAGGGGGCAGGTAGCTGCGGTCAGGGGGCAGGTAGCTGGGGTCAGGGGGCAGGTAGCTGCGGTCAGGGGGCAGGTAGCTGCGGTCAGGGGGCAGGTAGCTGGGGTCAGGGGGCAGTTGGCTGGGGTCAGGGGGCAGGTAGCTGTGGTCAGGGGGCAGGTAGCTGGGGTCAGGTGGCAGGTAGATGGGGTCAGGGGGCAGGTAGCTGGGGTCAGGGGGCAGATAGCTGGGGTCAAGGGGCATGTAGCTGCGTTCAGGGGGCAGGTAGCTGCTGTCAGGGGGCAGGTAGCTGGGGTCAGGGGGCAGGTGGCTGGGGTCAGGGGGCAGGTAGCTGGGGTCAGGGGCAGGTAGCTGGGGTCAGGGGGCAGGTAGCTGGGGTCAGAGGGCAGGTAGCTGTCGTCAGGG
The DNA here is from genome assembly GCF_047496885.1 of Scyliorhinus torazame. Classification (NCBI taxonomy): domain Eukaryota; kingdom Metazoa; phylum Chordata; class Chondrichthyes; order Carcharhiniformes; family Scyliorhinidae; genus Scyliorhinus; species Scyliorhinus torazame. The sequence continues at coordinate 47,360,479 of NC_092731.1, forward strand.
GGCTGGTAGTTGGGGTCTGTGGGCAGGTAGCTGTGGTCAGGGGTCAGGTAGCTGCGGTCAGGGGGTGGGTAGCTGCGGTCAGGGGGCAGCTAGCTGGGGTCAGGGGGCAGCTTGCTGGGGTCAGGGGCAGGTAGCTGCAGTCAGGGGGCAGGTAGCTGGGGTCAGGGGGCAGGTAGCTGCAGTCAGGGGGCAGGTAGCTGGGGTCAGTGGGCAGGTAGCTGCGGTCAAGGGGCAGGTAGCTGGGGTCAGGGGGCAGGTAGCTGCGGTCAGGGGGCAGGTAGCTGGAGTCAGTGGACAGGTAGTTGCGGTCAGGGGGCAGTTAGCTGGTGTCAGTGGACAGGTAGCTGCGGTCAGGGGGCAGGTAGCTGGGGTCAGTGGGCAGGTAGTTGCGGTCAGGGGGCCGGTAGCTGGGGTCAGGGGGCAGGTAGCTGCAGTCAGGGGGCAGGTAGCTGCGGTCAGGGCGCTGGTAGCTGGAGTCAGGGGGCAGGTAGCTGCGGTCAGGGGGCAGGAAGCTGCGGTCAGGGGGCAGGTAGCTGGAGTCAGGGGGCAGGAAGCTGCGGTCAGGGGGCAGGTAGCTGGGGTCAGGGGGCAGGTAGCTGTGGTCAGGGGGCAGGTAGCAGGGGTCAGGGGGCAGGTAGCTGGGGTCAGGGGGCAGGTAGCTGGGGTCAGGGGGCAGATAGCTGGGGTCAAGGGGCAGGCAGCTGCGGTCAGGGGGCAGGTAGCTGCTGTCAGGGGGCAGGTAGCTGGGGTCAGGGGGCAGGTAGCTGGGGTCAGGGGGCAGGTAGCTGCTGTCAGGGGGCAGGTAGCTGGGGCCAGGGGGCAGGTAGCTGTGGTCAGGGGGAAGGTAGCTGGGGTCAGTGGGCAGGTAGCTGGGGTCAGGGGGCAGGTAGCTCCGGTCAGGGGGTGGGTAGCTGTGGTAAGGGGGCAGGTAGCTGGGGTCAGGGGGTCGGTAGCTTGGGTCATGGGGCAGGTAGCTGGGGTCAGGGGGCAGCTAGCTGGGGTCAGGGGGCAAGTTTCTGCAGTCAGGGGGCAGGTAGCTGGGGTCAGGGGGCAGGTAGCTGCAGTCAGGGGGCAGGTAGCTGTGGTCAGTGGGCAGGTAGCTGCGGTCAGGTGGCGGGTAGCTGGGGTCAGGGGGCAGGTAGCTGTGGTCAGGGGGTAGGTAGCTGCGGTCAGGGGGCAGGTAGTTGAGGTCAGGGGGCAGGGAGCTGCGGTCAGGGTGCAGGTAGCTGGGGTCAGGGGGCAGGTAGCTGGAGTCAGGGGGCAGGAAGCTGCGGTCAGGGGGCAGGTAGCTGGGGTCAGGGGGCAGGTAGCTGTGGTCAGGGGGCAGGTAGCAGGGGTCAGGGGGCAGGTAGCTGGGGTCAGGGGGCAGGTAGCTGGGGTCAGGGGGCAGATAGCTGGGGTCAAGGGGCAGGCAGCTGCGGTCAGGGGGCAGGTAGCTGCGGTCAGGGGGCAGGTAGCTGCTGTCAGGGGGCAGGTAGCTGGTGTCAGGGGGCAGGTAGCTGGGGTCAGGGGGCAGGTAGCTGCTGTCAGGGGGCAGGTAGCTGGGGTCAGGGGGCAGGTAGCTGCTGTCAGGGGGCAGGTAGCTGGGGTCAGGGGGCAGGTAGCTGCTGTCAGGGGGCAGGTAGCTGGGGCCAGGGGGCAGGTAGCTGTGGTCAGGGGGCAGGTAGCTGGGGTCAGTGGGCAGGTAGCTGGGGTCAGGGGGCAGGTAGCTCCGGTCAGGGGGTGGGTAGCTGTGGTAAGGGGGCAGGTAGCTGGGGTCAGGGGGTCGGTAGCTTGGGTCATGGGGCAGGTAGCTGGGGTCAGGGGGCAGCTAGCTGGGGTCAGGGGGCAAGTTTCTGCAGTCAGGGGGCAGGTAGCTGGGGTCAGGGGGCAGGTAGCTGCAGTCAGGGGGCAGGTAGCTGTGGTCAGTGGGCAGGTAGCTGCGGTCAGGTGGCGGGTAGCTGGGGTCAGGGGGCAGGTAGCTGTGGTCAGGGGGCAGGTAGCTGGGGTCAGGGGGCAGGTAGCTGTGGTCAGGGGGCAGGTAGCAGGGGTCAGGGGGCAGGTAGCAGGGGTCAGGGGGCAGGTAGCTGGGGTCAGGGGGCAGGTAGCTGGGGTCAGGGGGCAGGTAGCTGGGGTCAGGGGGCAGATAGCTGGGGTCAAGGGGCAGGCAGCTGCGGTCAGGGGGCAGGTAGCTGCTGTCAGGGGGCAGGTAGCTGGTGTCAGGGGGCAGGTAGCTGGGGTCAGGGGGCAGGTAGCTGCTGTCAGGGGGCAGGTAGCTGGGGCCAGGGGGCCGGTAGCTGTGGTCAGGGGGCAGGTAGCTGGGGTCAGTGGGCAGGTAGCTGGGGTCAGGGGGCAGGTAGCTCCGGTCAGGGGGTGGGTAGCTGTGGTAAGGGGGCAGGTAGCTGGGGTCAGGGGGTCGGTAGCTTGGGTCATGGGGCAGGTAGCTGGGGTCAGGGGGAAGGTAGCTGCGGTCAGGGGGCAGATAGCTGGGGTCAGGGGGCAGCTAGCTGGGGTCAGGGGGCAAGTTTCTGCAGTCAGGGGGCAGGTAGCTGGGGTCAGGGGGCAGGTAGCTGCGGTCAGGGGGCAGGCAGCTGCGATCAGGGGGCAGGTGGCTGGGGTCAGTGGGTGGGTAGCTTGGGTCAGGGGGCAGGTAGCTGGGGTCAGGGGGCAGGTAGCTGCGGTCAGGGGGCAGGTAGCTGGTGTCAGTGGGCAGGTAGCTGCGGTCAGGGGGCAGGTAGCCGGGGTCAGGGGGCAGGTAGCTGCGGTCAGAGGGGAGGTAGCTGCGGTCAGGTGGCAGGTAGCTGGGGTCAGGGGGCAAGTAGCTGATATCAGGGGGCAGGTAGCTGCGGTCAGGGGGCAGGTAGCTGCGATCAGGGGGCAGATTGCTGCGGTCAGGGGCTGGGTAGCTGGGGTCAGGGGGCAGGTGGCTGGGGTCAGGGGTTGGGTAGCAGGGGTCAGGGGGCAGGTAGCTGCGGTCAGTGGGCAGGTAGCTGCGGTCAGGGGGCAGCTAGCTGGGGTCAGGGGGCAGCTAGCTGGGGTCAGGGGGCAGGTAGCTGCAGTCAGGGTGCAGGTAGCTGGGGTCAGGGGGCAGGTAGCTGCAGTCAGGGAGCAGGTAGCTGGGGTCAGGGGGCAGGTAGCTGCGGTCAGGGGGCAGGTAGCTTGTGTCAGTGGACAGGTAGCTGCGGTCAGGGGGCAGGTAGCTGAGGTCAGGGGGCAGGTAGCTGGGGTCAGGGGGCAGGTAGCTGCGGTCAGGGGGCAGGTAGCTGAGGTCAGGGGGCAGGTAGCTGCGGTCAGGGGGCAGGTAGTTGGTGTCAGTGGACAGGTAGCTGCGGTCAGGTGGCAGGTAGCTGGGGTCAGGGGGCAAGTAGCTGGGGTCAGCGGGGAGGTAGCTACGGTCAGGGGGCAGGTAGCTGCGGTCAGGGGTCAGGTAGCTGGACTCAGGGGGCAGGGATCTGCGGTCAGGGGGCAGGTAGCTGCGGTCAGGGGGCAGGTAGCTGGGGTCAGGGGGCAGGTAGCTGCGGTCAGGGGGCAGGTAGCTGCGGTCAGGGGGCAGGTAGCTGGGGTCAGGGGGCAGTTGGCTGGGGTCAGGGGGCAGGTAGCTGTGGTCAGGGGGCAGGTAGCTGGGGTCAGGTGGCAGGTAGATGGGGTCAGGGGGCAGGTAGCTGGGGTCAGGGGGCAGATAGCTGGGGTCAAGGGGCATGTAGCTGCGTTCAGGGGGCAGGTAGCTGCTGTCAGGGGGCAGGTAGCTGGGGTCAGGGGGCAGGTGGCTGGGGTCAGGGGGCAGGTAGCTGGGGTCAGGGGCAGGTAGCTGGGGTCAGGGGGCAGGTAGCTGGGGTCAGAGGGCAGGTAGCTGTCGTCAGGGGGCTGTTAGTTGGGGTCTGTGGGCAGGTAGCTGTGGTCAGGGGTCAGGTAGCTGCGGTCAGGGGGTGGGTAGCTGCGGTCAGGGGGCAGCTAGCTGGGGTCAGGGGGCAGCTTGCTGGGGTCAGGGGCAGGTAGCTGCAGTCAGGGGGCAGGTAGCTGGGGTCAGGGGGCAGGTAGCTGCAGTCAGGGGGCAGGTAGCTGGGGTCAGTGGGCAGGTAGCTGCGGTCAAGGGGCAGGTAGCTGGGGTCAGGGGGCAGGTAGCTGCGGTCAGGGGGCAGGTAGCTGGAGTCAGTGGACAGGTAGTTGCGGTCAGGGGGCAGGTAGCTGGAGTCAGTGGACAGGTAGCTGCGGTCAGGGGGCAGGTAGCTGGGGTCAGTGGGCAGGTAGTTGCGGTCAGGGGGCCGGTAGCTGGGGTCAGGGGGCAGGTAGCTGCAGTCAGGGGGCAGGTAGCTGCGGTCAGGGCGCTGGTAGCTGGAGTCAGGGGGCAGGTAGCTGCGGTCAGGGGGCAGGAAGCTGCGGTCAGGGGGCAGGTAGCTGGAGTCAGGGGGCAGGAAGCTGCGGTCAGGGGGCAGGTAGCTGGGGTCAGGGGGCAGGTAGCTGTGGTCAGGGGGCAGGTAGCAGGGGTCAGGGGGCAGGTAGCTGGGGTCAGGGGGCAGGTAGCTGGGGTCAGGGGGCAGATAGCTGGGGTCAAGGGGCAGGCAGCTGCGGTCAGGGGGCAGGTAGCTGCTGTCAGGGGGCAGGTAGCTGGGGTCAGGGGGCAGGTAGCTGGGGTCAGGGGGCAGGTAGCTGCTGTCAGGGGGCAGGTAGCTGGGGCCAGGGGGCAGGTAGCTGTGGTCAGGGGGAAGGTAGCTGGGGTCAGTGGGCAGGTAGCTGGGGTCAGGGCGCAGTTAGCTCCGGTCAGGGGGTGGGTAGCTGTGGTAAGGGGGCAGGTAGCTGGGGTCAGGGGGTCGGTAGCTTGGGTCATGGGGCAGGTAGCTGGGGTCAGGGGGAAGGTAGCTGCGGTCAGGGGGCAGATAGCTGGGGTCAGGGGGCAGCTAGCTGGGGTCAGGGGGCAAGTTTCTGCAGTCAGGGGGCAGGTAGCTGGGGTCAGGGGGCAGGTAGCTGCAGTCAGGGGGCAGGTAGCTGTGGTCAGTGGGCAGGTAGCTGCGGTCAGGTGGTGGGTAGCTGGGGTCAGGGGGCAGGTAGCTGTGGTCAGTGGGTAGGTAGCTGCGGTCAGGGGGCAGGTAGTTGAGGTCAGGGGGCAGGGAGCTGCGGTCAGGGTGCAGGTAGCTGGGGTCAGGGGGCAGGTAGCTGGAGTCAGGGGGCAGGAAGCTGCGGTCAGGGGGCAGGTAGCTGGGGTCAGGGGGCAGGTAGCTGTGGTCAGGGGGCAGGTAGCAGGGGTCAGGGGGCAGGTAGCTGGGGTCAGGGGGCAGGTAGCTGGGGTCAGGGGGCAGATAGCTGGGGTCAAGGGGCAGGCAGCTGCGGTCAGGGGGCAGGTAGCTGCGGTCAGGGGGCAGGTAGCTGCTGTCAGGGGGCAGGTAGCTGGTGTCAGGGGGCAGGTAGCTGGGGTCAGGGGGCAGGTAGCTGCTGTCAGGGGGCAGGTAGCTGGGGTCAGGGGGCAGGTGGCTGGGGTCAGGGGGCAGGTAGCTGGGGTCAGGGGCAGGTAGCTGGGGTCAGGGGGCAGGTAGCTGGGGTCAGAGGGCAGGTAGCTGTCGTCAGGGGGCTGGTAGTTGGGGTCTGTGGGCAGGTAGCTGTGGTCAGGGGTCAGGTAGCTGCGGTCAGGGGGTGGGTAGCTGCGGTCAGGGGGCAGCTAGCTGGGGTCAGGGGGCAGCTTGCTGGGGTCAGGGGCAGGTAGCTGCAGTCAGGGGGCAGGTAGCTGGGGTCAGGGGGCAGGTAGCTGCAGTCAGGGGGCAGGTAGCTGGGGTCAGTGGGCAGGTAGCTGCGGTCAAGGGGCAGGTAGCTGGGGTCAGGGGGCAGGTAGCTGCGGTCAGGGGGCAGGTAGCTGGAGTCAGTGGACAGGTAGTTGCGGTCAGGGGGCAGGTAGCTGGAGTCAGTGGACAGGTAGCTGCGGTCAGGGGGCAGGTAGCTGGGGTCAGTGGGCAGGTAGTTGCGGTCAGGGGGCCGGTAGCTGGGGTCAGGGGGCAGGTAGCTGCAGTCAGGGGGCAGGTAGCTGCGGTCAGGGCGCTGGTAGCTGGAGTCAGGGGGCAGGTAGCTGCGGTCAGGGGGCAGGAAGCTGCGGTCAGGGGGCAGGTAGCTGGAGTCAGGGGGCAGGAAGCTGCGGTCAGGGGGCAGGTAGCTGGGGTCAGGGGGCAGGTAGCTGTGGTCAGGGGGCAGGTAGCAGGGGTCAGGGGGCAGGTAGCTGGGGTCAGGGGGCAGGTAGCTGGGGTCAGGGGGCAGATAGCTGGGGTCAAGGGGCAGGCAGCTGCGGTCAGGGGGCAGGTAGCTGCTGTCAGGGGGCAGGTAGCTGGGGTCAGGGGGCAGGTAGCTGGGGTCAGGGGGCAGGTAGCTGCTGTCAGGGGGCAGGTAGCTGGGGCCAGGGGGCAGGTAGCTGTGGTCAGGGGGAAGGTAGCTGGGGTCAGTGGGCAGGTAGCTGGGGTCAGGGCGCAGGTAGCTCCGGTCAGGGGGTGGGTAGCTGTGGTAAGGGGGCAGGTAGCTGGGGTCAGGGGGTCGGTAGCTTGGGTCATGGGGCAGGTAGCTGGGGTCAGGGGGAAGGTAGCTGCGGTCAGGGGGCAGATAGCTGGGGTCAGGGGGCAGCTAGCTGGGGTCAGGGGGCAAGTTTCTGCAGTCAGGGGGCAGGTAGCTGGGGTCAGGGGGCAGGTAGCTGCAGTCAGGGGGCAGGTAGCTGTGGTCAGTGGGCAGGTAGCTGCGGTCAGGTGGTGGGTAGCTGGGGTCAGGGGGCAGGTAGCTGTGGTCAGTGGGTAGGTAGCTGCGGTCAGGGTGCAGGTAGTTGAGGCCAGGGGGCAGGGAGCTGCGGTCAGGGTGCAGGTAGCTGGGGTCAGGGGGCAGGTAGCTGGAGTCAGGGGGCAGGAAGCTGCGGTCAGGGGGCAGGTAGCTGGGGTCAGGGGGCAGGTAGCTGTGGTCAGGGGGCAGGTAGCAGGGGTCAGGGGGCAGGTAGCTGGGGTCAGGGGGCAGGTAGCTGGGGTCAGGGGGCAGATAGCTGGGGTCAAGGGGCAGGCAGCTGCGGTCAGGGGGCAGGTAGCTGCGGTCAGGGGGCAGGTAGCTGCTGTCAGGGGGCAGGTAGCTGGTGTCAGGGGGCAGGTAGCTGGGGTCAGGGGGCAGGTAGCTGCTGTCAGGGGGCAGGTAGCTGGGGTCAGGGGGCAGGTAGCTGCTGTCAGGGGGCAGGTAGCTGGGGTCAGGGGGCAGGTAGCTGCTGTCAGGGGGCAGGTAGCTGGGGTCAGGGGGCAGGTAGCTGCTGTCAGGGGGCAGGTAGCTGGGGCCAGGGGGCAGGTAGCTGTGGTCAGGGGGCAGGTAGCTGGGGTCAGTGGGCAGGTAGCTGGGGTCAGGGGGCAGGTAGCTCCGGTCAGGGGGTGGGTAGCTGTGGTAAGGGGGCAGGTAGCTGGGGTCAGGGGGCAGGAAGCTCCGGTCAGGGGGCAGGAAGCTGCGGTCAGGGGGCAGGTAGCTGGAGTCAGGGGGCAGGAAGCTGCGGTCAGGGGGCAGGTAGCTGGGGTCAGGGGGCAGGTAGCTGTGGTCAGGGGGCAGGTAGCAGGGGTCAGGGGGCAGGTAGCAGGGGTCAGGGGGCAGGTAGCAGGGGTCAGGGGGCAGGTAGCTGGGGTCAGGGGGCAGGTAGCTGGGGTCAGGGGGCAGGTAGCTGGGGTCAGGGGGCAGATAGCTGGGGTCAAGGGGCAGGCAGCTGCGGTCAGGGGGCAGGTAGCTGCTGTCAGGGGGCAGGTAGCTGGTGTCAGGGGGCAGGTAGCTGGGGTCAGGGGGCAGGTAGCTGCTGTCAGGGGGCAGGTAGCTGGGGCCAGGGGGCAGGTAGCTGTGGTCAGGGGGCAGGTAGCTGGGGTCAGTGGGCAGGTAGCTGGGGTCAGGGGGCAGGTAGCTCCGGTCAGGGGGTGGGTAGCTGTGGTAAGGGGGCAGGTAGCTGGGGTCAGGGGGTCGGTAGCTTGGGTCATGGGGCAGGTAGCTGTGGTCAGGGGGAAGGTAGCTGCGGTCAGGGGGCAGATAGCTGGGGTCAGGGGGCAGCTAGCTGGGGTCAGGGGGCAAGTTTCTGCAGTCAGGGGGCAGGTAGCTGGGGTCAGGGGGCAGGTAGCTGCGGTCAGGGGGCAGGTAGCTGAGGTCAGGGGGCAGGGAGCTGCGGTCAGGGGGCAGGTAGCTGGGGTCAGGGGGCAGGTAGCTGCGGTCAGGGGGCAGGTAGCTGGGGTCAGGGGGCAGGTAGCTGCGGTCAGGGGGCATGTAGCTGAGGTCAGGGGGCAGGGAGCTGCGGTCAGGGGGCAGGTAGCTGGGTTCAGGGGGCAGGTAGCTGCGGTCAGGGGGCAGGTAGCTGGGGTCAGGGGGCAGGTAGCTGTGGTCAGGGGGCAGGTAGCTGGGGTCAGGGGGCAGGTAGCTGGGGTCAGGGGGCAGGTTGCTGTGGTCAGGGGGCAGATAGCTGGGGTCAAGGGGCAGTTAGCTGCGGTCAGGGGGCAGGTAGCTGGGGTCAGGGGGCAGGTAGCTGCGGTCAGGGGGCAGGTAGCTGCTGTCAGGGGGCAGGTAGCTGGGGTCAGGGGGCAGGTAGCTGGGGTCAGGGGGCAGGTAGCTGGGGTCAGGGGGCAGGTAGCTGGGGTCAGGGGGCAGGTAGCTGGGGTCAGGGGGAAGGTAGCTGGGGTCAGGGGGAAGGTAGCTGGGGTCAGGGGGAAGGTAGCTGGGGTCAGGGGGCAGGTGGCTGGGGTCAGTGGGTGGGTAGCTTGGGTCAGGGGGCAGGTAGCTGGGGTCAGGGGGCAGGTAGCTGCGGTCAGGGGGCAGGTAGCTGGTGTCAGTGGGCAGGTAGCTGCGGTCAGGGGGCAGGTAGCCGGGGTCAGGGGGCAGGTAGCTGCGGTCAGGTGGCAGGTAGCTGGGGTCAGGGGGCAAGTAGCTGCGATCAGGGGGCAGGTAGCTGCGGTCAGGGGGCAGGTAGCTGCGATCAGGGGGCAGATTGCTGCGGTCAGGGGCTGGGTAGCTGGGGTCAGGGGGCAGGTGGCTGGGGTCAGGGGTTGGGTAGCAGGGGTCAGGGGGCAGGTAGCTGGGGTCAGTGGGCAGGTAGCTGCGGTCAGGGGGCAGCTAGCTGGGGTCAGGGGGCAGCTAGCTGGGGTCAGGGGGCAGGTAGCTGCAGTCAGGGTGCAGGTAGCTGGGGTCAGGGGGCAGGTAGCTGCAGTCAGGGAGCAGGTAGCTGGGGTCAGGGGGCAGGTAGCTGCGGTCAGGGGGCAGGTAGCTTGTGTCAGTGGACAGGTAGCTGCGGTCAGGGGGCAGGTAGCTGCGGTTAGGGGGCAGGTAGCTGGGGTCAGGGGGCAGGTAGCTGTGGTCAGGGGGCAGGTAGCTGAGGTCAGGGGGCAGGTAGCTGGGGTCAGGGGGCAGGTAGCTGCGGTCAGGGGGCAGGTAGCTGGGGTCAGGGGGCAGGTAGCTGTGGTCAGGGGGCAGGTAGCAGGGGTCAGGGGGCAGGTAGCTGGGGTCAGGGGGCAGGTAGCTGGGGTCAGGGGGCAGATAGCTGGGGTCAAGGGGCAGGCAGCTGCGGTCAGGGGGCAGGTAGCTGCTGTCAGGGGGCAGGTAGCTGGGGTCAGGGGGCAGGTAGCTGGGGTCAGGGGGCAGGTAGCTGCTGTCAGGGGGCAGGTAGCTGGGGCCAGGGGGCAGGTAGCTGTGGTCAGGGGGCAGGTAGCTGGGGTCAGTGGGCAGGTAGCTGGGGTCAGGGGGCAGGTAGCTCCGGTCAGGGGGTGGGTAGCTGTGGTAAGGGGGCAGGTAGCTGGGGTCAGGGGGTCGGTAGCTTGGGTCATGGGGCAGGTAGCTGGGGTCAGGGGGAAGGTAGCTGCGGTCAGGGGGCAGATAGCTGGGGTCAGGGGGCAGCTAGCTGGGGTCAGGGGGCAAGTTTCTGCAGTCAGGGGGCAGGTAGCTGGGGTCAGGGGGCAGGTAGCTGCAGTCAGGGGGCAGGTAGCTGTGGTCAGTGGGCAGGTAGCTGCGGTCAGGTGGCGGGTAGCTTGTGTCAGTGGACAGGTAGCTGCGGTCAGGGGGCAGGTAGCTGAGGTCAGGGGGCAGGTAGCTGGGGTCAGGGGGCAGGTAGCTGCGGTCAGGGGGCAGGTAGCTGAGGTCAGGGGGCAGGTAGCTGCGGTCAGGGGGCAGGTAGTTGGTGTCAGTGGACAGGTAGCTGCGGTCAGGTGGCAGGTAGCTGGGGTCAGGGGGCAAGTAGCTGGGGTCAGCGGGGAGGTAGCTACGGTCAGGGGGCAGGTAGCTGCGGTCAGGGGTCAGGTAGCTGGACTCAGGGGGCAGGGATCTGCGGTCAGGGGGCAGGTAGCTGCGGTCAGGGGGCAGGTAGCTAGGGTCAGGGGGCAGGTAGCTGCGGTCAGGGGGCAGGTAGCTGCGGTCAGGGGGCAGGTAGCTGGGGTCAGGGGGCAGTTGGCTGGGGTCAGGGGGCAGGTAGCTCTGGTCAGGGGGCAGGTAGCTGGGGTCAGGTGGCAGGTAGATGGGGTCAGGGGGCAGATAGCTGGGGTCAGGGGGCAGATAGCTGGGGTCAAGGGGCATGTAGCTGCGTTCAGGGAGCAGGTAGCTGCTGTCAGGGGGCAGGTAGCTGGGGTCAGGGGGCAGGTGGCTGGGGTCAGGGGGCAGGTAGCTGGGGTCAGGGGCAGGTAGCTGGGGTCAGGGGGCAGGTAGCTGGGGTCAGAGGGCAGGTAGCTGTCGTCAGGGGGCTGGTAGTTGGGGTCTGTGGGCAGGTAGCTGTGGTCAGGGGTCAGGTAGCTGCGGTCAGGGGGTGGGTAGCTGCGGTCAGGGGGCGGCTAGCTGGGGTCAGGGGGCAGCTTGCTGGGGTCAGGGGCAGGTAGCTGCAGTCAGGGGGCAGGTAGCTGGGGTCAGGGGGCAGGTAGCTGCAGTCAGGGGGCAGGTAGCTGGGGTCAGTGGGCAGGTAGCTGCGGTCAAGGGGCAGGTAGCTGGGGTCAGGGGGCAGGTAGCTGCGGTCAGGGGGCAGGTAGCTGGAGTCAGTGGACAGGTAGTTGCGGTCAGGGGGCAGGTAGCTGGTGTCAGTGGACAGGTAGCTGCGGTCAGGGGGCAGGTAGCTGGGGTCAGTGGGCAGGTAGTTGCGGTCAGGGGGCCGGTAGCTGGGGTCAGGGGGCAGGTAGCTGCAGTCAGGGGGCAGGTAGCTGCGGTCAGGGCGCTGGTAGCTGGAGTCAGGGGGCAGGTAGCTGCGGTCAGGGGGCAGGAAGCTGCGGTCAGCGGGCAGGTAGCTGGAGTCAGGGGGCAGGAAGCTGCGGTCAGGGGGCAGGTAGCTGGGGTCAGGGGGCAGGTAGCTGTGGTCAGGGGGCAGGTAGCAGGGGTCAGGGGGCAGGTAGCTGGGGTCAGGGGGCAGGTAGCTGGGGTCAGGGGGCAGATAGCTGGGGTCAAGGGGCAGGCAGCTGCGGTCAGGGGGCAGGTAGCTGCTGTCAGGGGGCAGGTAGCTGGGGTCAGGGGGCAGGTAGCTGGGGTCAGGGGGCAGGTAGCTGCTGTCAGGGGGCAGGTAGCTGGGGCCAGGGGGCAGGTAGCTGTGGTCAGGGGGAAGGTAGCTGGGGTCAGTGGGCAGGTAGCTGGGGTCAGGGGGCAGGTAGCTCCGGTCAGGGGGTGGGTAGCTGTGGTAAGGGGGCAGGTAGCTGGGGTCAGGGGGTCGGTAGCTTGGGTCATGGGGCAGGTAGCTGGGGTCAGGGGGAAGGTAGCTGCGGTCAGGGGGCAGATAGCTGGGGTCAGGGGGCAGCTAGCTGGGGTCAGGGGGCAAGTTTCTGCAGTCAGGGGGCAGGTAGCTGGGGTCAGGGGGCAGGTAGCTGCAGTCAGGGGGCAGGTAGCTGTGGTCAGTGGGCAGGTAGCTGCGGTCAGGTGGCGGGTAGCTGGGGTCAGGGGGCAGGTAGCTGTGGTCAGGGGGTAGGTAGCTGCGGTCAGGGGGCAGGTAGTTGAGGTCAGGGGGCAGGGAGCTGCGGTCAGGGTGCAGGTAGCTGGGGTCAGGGGGCAGGTAGCTGGAGTCAGGGGGCAGGAAGCTGCGGTCAGGGGGCAGGTAGCTGGGGTCAGGGGGCAGGTAGCTGTGGTCAGGGGGCAGGTAGCAGGGGTCAGGGGGCAGGTAGCTGGGGTCAGGGGGCAGGTAGCTGGGGTCAGGGGGCAGATAGCTGGGGTCAAGGGGCAGGCAGCTGCGGTCAGGGGGCAGGTAGCTGCGGTCAGGGGGCAGGTAGCTGCTGTCAGGGGGCAGGTAGCTGGTGTCAGGGGGCAGGTAGCTGGGGTCAGGGGGCAGGTAGCTGCTGTCAGGGGGCAGGTAGCTGGGGTCAGGGGGCAGGTAGCTGCTGTCAGGGGGCAGGTAGCTGGGGTCAGGGGGCAGGTAGCTGCTGTCAGGGGGCAGGTAGCTGGGGCCAGGGGGCAGGTAGCTGTGGTCAGGGGGCAGGTAGCTGGGGTCAGTGGGCAGGTAGCTGGGGTCAGGGGGCAGGTAGCTCCGGTCAGGGGGTGGGTAGCTGTGGTAAGGGGGCAGGTAGCTGGGGTCAGGGGGCAGGAAGCTCCGGTCAGGGGGCTGGAAGCTGCGGTCAGGGGGCAGGTAGCTGGAGTCAGGGGGCAGGAAGCTGCGGTCAGGGGGCAGGTAGCTGGGGTCAGGGGGCAGGTAGCTGTGGTCAGGGGGCAGGTAGCAGGGGTCAGGGGGCAGGTAGCAGGGGTCAGGGGGCATGTAGCTGGGGTCAGGGGGCAGGTAGCTGGGGTCAGGGGGCAGGTAGCTGGGGTCAGGGGGTAGATAGCTGGGGTCAAGGGGCAGGCAGCTGCGGTCAGGGGGCAGGTAGCTGCTGTCAGGGGGCAGGTAGCTGGTGTCAGGGGGCAGGTAGCTGGGGTCAGGGGGCAGGTAGCTGCTGTCAGGGGGCAGGTAGCTGGGGCCAGGGGGCAGGTAGCTGTGGTCAGGGGGCAGGTAGCTGGGGTCAGTGGGCAGGTAGCTGGCGTCAGGGGGCAGGTAGCTCCGGTCAGGGGGTGGGTAGCTGTGGTAAGGGGGCAGGTAGCTGGGGTCAGGGGGTCGGTAGCTTGGGTCATGGGGCAGGTAGCTGGGGTCAGGGGGAAGGTAGCTGCGGTCAGGGGGCAGATAGCTGGGGTCAGGGGGCAGCTAGCTGGGGTCAGGGGGCAAGTTTCTGCAGTCAGGGGGCAGGTAGCTGGGGTCAGGGGGCAGGTAGCTGCGGTCAGGGGGCAGGTAGCTGAGGTCAGGGGGCAGGGAGCTGCGGTCAGGGGGCAGGTAGCTGGGGTCAGGGGGCAGGTAGCTGCGGTCAGGGGGCAGGTAGCTGGGGTCAGGGGGCAGGTAGCTGCGGTCAGGGGGCAGGTAGCTGAGGTCAGGGGGCAGGGAGCTGCGGTCAGTGGGCAGGTAGCTGGGTTCAGGGGGCAGGTAGCTGCGGTCAGGGGGCAGGTAGCTGGGGTCAGGGGGCAGGTAGCTGTGGTCAGGGGGCAGGTAGCTGGGGTCAGGGGGCAGGTAGCTGGGGTCAGGGGGCAGGTTGCTGTGGTCAGGGGGCAGATAGCTGGGGTCAAGGGGCAGGTAGCTGCGGTCAGGGGGCAGGTAGCTGGGGTCAGGGGGCAGGTAGCTGCGGTCAAGGGGCAGGTAGCTGCTGTCAGGGGGCAGGTAGCTGGGGTCAGGGGGCAGGTAGCTGGGGTCAGGGGGCAGGTAGCTGGGGTCAGGGGGCAGGTAGCTGGGGTCAGGGGGCAGGTAGCTGGGGTCAGGGGGAAGGTAGCTGGGGTCAGGGGGAAGGTAGCTGGGGTCAGGGGGAAGGTAGCTGGGGTCAGGGGGGAGGTGGCTGGGGTCAGTGGGTGGGTAGCTTGGGTCAGGGGGCAGGTAGCTGGGGTCAGGGGGCAGGTAGCTGCGGTCAGGGGGCAGGTAGCTGGTGTCAGTGGGCAGGTAGCTGCGGTCAGGGGGCAGGTAGCCGGGGTCAGGGGGCAGGTAGCTGCGGTCAGGTGGCAGGTAGCTGGGGTCAGGGGGCAAGTAGCTGCGATCAGGGGGCAGGTAGCTGCGGTCAGGGGGCAGGTAGCTGCGATCAGGGGGCAGATTGCTGCGGTCAGGGGCTGGGTAGCTGGGGTCAGGGGGCAGGTGGCTGGGGTCAGGGGTTGGGTAGCAGGGGTCAGGGGGCAGGTAGCTGGGGTCAGTGGGCAGGTAGCTGCGGTCAGGGGGCAGCTAGCTGGGGTCAGGGGGCAGCTAGCTGGGGTCAGGGGGCAGGTAGCTGCAGTCAGGGTGCAGGTAGCTGGGGTCAGGGGGCAGGTAGCTGCAGTCAGGGAGCAGGTAGCTGGGGTCAGGGGGCAGGTAGCTGCGGTCAGGGGGCAGGTAGCTTGTGTCAGTGGACAGGTAGCTGCGGTCAGGGGGCAGGTAGCTGAGGTCAGGGGGCAGGTAGCTGGGGTCAGGGGGCAGGTAGCTGCGGTCAGGGGGCAGGTAGCTGGGGTCAGGGGGCAGGTAGCTGTGGTCAGGGGGCAGGTAGCAGGGGTCAGGGGCCAGGTAGCTGGGGTCAGGGGGCAGGTAGCTGGGGTCAGGGGGCAGATAGCTGGGGTCAAGGGGCAGGCAGCTGCGGTCAGGGAGCAGGTAGCTGCTGTCAGGGGGCAGGTAGCTGGGGTCAGGGGGCAGGTAGCTGGGGTCAGGGGGCAGGTAGCTGCTGTCAGGGGGCAGGTAGCTGGGGCCAGGGGGCAGGTAGCTGTGGTCAGGGGGCAGGTAGCTGGGGTCAGTGGGCAGGTAGCTGGGGTCAGGGGGCAGGTAGCTCCGGTCAGGGGGTGGGTAGCTGTGGTAAGGGGGCAGGTAGCTGGGGTCAGGGGGTCGGTAGCTTGGGTCATGGGGCAGGTAGCTGGGGTCAGCGGGAAGGTAGCTGCGGTCAGGGGGCAGATAGCTGGGGTCAGGGGGCAGCTAGCTGGGGTCAGGGGGCAAGTTTCTGCATTTCAGGGGGCAGGTAGCTGGGGGCAGGGGGCAGGTAGCTGCAGTCAGGGGGCAGGTAGCTGTGGTCAGTGGGCAGGTAGCTGCGGTCAGGTGGCGGGTAGCTGGGGTCAGGGGGCAGGTAGCTGTGGTCAGGGGGCAGGTAGCTGCGGTCAGGGGGCAGGTAGTTGAGGTCAGGGGGCAGGGAGCTGCGGTCAGGGTGCAGGTAGCTGGGGTCAGGGGGCAGGTAGCTGGAGTCAGGGGGCAGGAAGCTGCGGTCAGGGGGCAGGTAGCTGGGGTCAGGGGGCAGGTAGCTGTGGTCAGGGGGCAGGTAGCAGGGGTCAGGGGGCAGCTAGCTGGGGTCAGGGGGCAGGTAGCTGGGGTCAGGGGGCAGATAGCTGGGGTCAAGGGGCAGGCAGCTGCGGTCAGGGGGCAGGTAGCTGCGGTCAGGGGGCAGGTAGCTGCTGTCAGGGGGCAGGTAGCTGGTGTCAGGGGGCAGGTAGCTGGGGTCAGGGGGCAGGTAGCTGCTGTCAGGGGGCAGGTAGCTGGGGTCAGGGGGCAGGTAGCTGCTGTCAGGGGGCAGGTAGCTGGGGTCAGGGGGCAGGTAGCTGCTGTCAGGGGGCAGGTAGCTGGGGCCAGGGGGCAGGTAGCTGTGGTCAGGGGGCAGGTAGCTGGGGTCAGTGGGCAGGTAGCTGGGGTCAGGGGGCAGGTAGCTCCGGTCAGGGGGTGGGTAGCTGTGGTAAGGGGGCAGGTAGCTGGGGTCAGGGGGCAGAAAGCTCCGGTCAGGGGGCAGGAAGCTGCGGTCAGGGGGCAGGTAGCTGGAGTCAGGGGGCAGGAAGCTGCGGTCAGGGGGCAGGTAGCTGGGGTCAGGGGGCAGGTAGCTGTGGTCAGGGGGCAGGTAGCAGGGGTCAGGGGGCAGGTAGCAGGGGTCAGGGGGCAGGTAGCTGGGGTCAGGGGGCAGGTAGCTGGGGTCAGGGGGCAGGTAGCTGGGGTCAGGGGGCAGATAGCTGGGGTCAAGGGGCAGGCAGCTGCGGTCAGGGGGCAGGTAGCTGCTGTCAGGGGGCAGGTAGCTGGTGTCAGGGGGCAGGTAGCTGGGGTCAGGGGGCAGGTAGCTGCTGTCAGGGGGCAGGTAGCTGGGGCCAGGGGGCAGGTAGCTGTGGTCAGGGGGCAGGTAGCTGGGGTCAGTGGGCAGGTAGCTGGGGTCAGGGGGCAGGTAGCTCCGGTCAGGGGGTGGGTAGCTGTGGTAAGGGGGCAGGTAGCTGGGGTCAGGGGGTCGGTAGCTTGTGTCATGGGGCAGGTAGCTGGGGTCAGGGGGAAGGTAGCTGCGGTCAGGGGGCAGATAGCTGGGGTCAGGGGGCAGCTAGCTGGGGTCAGGGGGCAAGTTTCTGCAGTCAGGGGGCAGGTAGCTGGGGTCAGGGGGCAGGTAGCTGCGGTCAGGGGGCAGGTAGCTGAGGTCAGGGGGCAGGGAGCTGCGGTCAGGGGGCAGGTAGCTGGGGTCAGGGGGCAGGTAGCTGCGGTCAGGGGGCAGGTAGCTGGGGTCAGGGGGCAGGTAGCTGCGGTCAGGGGGCAGGTAGCTGAGGTCAGGGGGCAGGGAGCTGCGGTCAGGGGGCAGGTAGCTGGGTTCAGGGGGCAGGTAGCTGCGGTCAGGGGGCAGGTAGCTGGGGTCAGGGGGCAGGTAGCTGTGGTCAGGGGGCAGGTAGCTGGGGTCAGGGGGCAGGTAGCTGGGGTCAGGGGGCAGGTTGCTGTGGTCAGGGGGCAGATAGCTGGGGTCAAGGGGCAGGTAGCTGCGGTCAGGGGGCAGGTAGCTGGGGTCAGGGGGCAGGTAGCTGCGGTCAGGGGGCAGGTAGCTGCTGTCATGGGGCAGGTAGCTGGGGTCAGGGGGCAGGTAGCTGGGGTCAGGGGGCAGGTAGCTGGGGTCAGGGGGCAGGTAGCTGGGGTCAGGGGGCAGGTAGCTGGGGTCAGGGGGAAGGTAGCTGGGGTCAGGGGGAAGGTAGCTGGGGTCAGGGGGCAGGCAGCTGCGATCAGGGGGCAGGTGGCTGGGGTCAGTGGGTGGGTAGCTTGGGTCAGGGGGCAGGTAGCTGGGGTCAGGCGGCAGGTAGCTGCGGTCAGGGGGCAGGTAGCTGGTGTCAGTGGGCAGGTAGCTGCGGTCAGGGGGCAGGTAGCCGGGGTCAGGGGGCAGGCAGCTGCGGTCAGGTGGCAGGTAGCTGGGGTCAGGGGGCAAGTAGCTGCGATCAGGGGGCAGGTAGCTGCGGTCAGGGGGCAGGTAGCTGCGATCAGGGGGCAGATTGCTGCGGTCAGGGGCTGGGTAGCTGGGGTCAGGGGGCAGGTGGCTGGGGTCAGGGGTTGGGTAGCAGGGGTCAGGGGGCAGGTAGCTGGGGTCAGTGGGCAGGTAGCTGCGGTCAGGGGGCAGCTAGCTGGGGTCAGGGGGCAGCTAGCTGGGGTCAGGGGGCAGGTAGCTGCAGTCAGGGTGCAGGTAGCTGGGGTCAGGGGGCAGGTAGCTGCAGTCAGGGAGCAGGTAGCTGGGGTCAGGGGGCAGGTAGCTGCGGTCAGGGGGCAGGTAGCTTGTGTCAGTGGACAGGTAGCTGCGGTCAGGGGGCAGGTAGCTGAGGTCAGGGGGCAGGTAGCTGGGGTCAGGGGGCAGGTAGCTGCGGTCAGGGGGCAGGTAGCTGAGGTCAGGGGGCAGGTAGCTGCGGTCAGGGGGCAGGTAGTTGGTGTCAGTGGACAGGTAGCTGCGGTCAGGTGGCAGGTAGCTGGGCTCAGGGGGCAAGTAGCTGGGGTCAGCGGGGAGGTAGCTACGGTCAGGGGGCAGGTAGCTGCGGTCAGGGGTCAGGTAGCTGGACTCAGGGGGCAGGGATCTGCGGTCAGGGGGCAGGTAGCTGCGGTCAGGGGGCAGGTAGCTGGGGTCAGGGGGCAGGTAGCTGCGGTCAGGGGGCAGGTAGCTGCGGTCAGGGGGCAGGTAGCTGGGGTCAGGGGGCAGTTGGCTGGGGTCAGGGGGCAGGTAGCTGTGGTCAGGGGGCAGGTAGCTGGGGTCAGGGGGCAGGTAGCTGGGGTCAGGGGGCAAGTAGCTGGGGTCAGGGGGCAGATAGCTGGGGTCAAGGGGCAGGTAGCTGCGTTCAGGGGGCAGGTAGCTGCTGTCAGGGGGCAGGTAGCTGGGGTCAGGGGGCAGGTGGCTGGGGTCAGGGGGCAGGTAGCTGGGGTCAGGGGCAGGTAGCTGGGGTCAGGGGGCAGGTAGCTGGGGTCAGAGGGCAGGTAGCTGTCGTCAGGGGGCTGGTAGTTGGGGTCTGTGGGCAGGTAGCTGTGGTCAGGGGTCAGGTAGCTGCGGTCAGGGGGTGGGTAGCTGCGGTCAGGGGGCAGCTAGCTGGGGTCAGGGGGCAGCTTGCTGGGGTCAGGGGGCAGGTAGCTGCAGTCAGGGGGCAGGTAGCTGGGGTCAGGGGGCAGGTAGCTGCAGTCAGGGGGCAGGTAGCTGGGGTCAGTGGGCAGGTAGCTGCGGTCAAGGGGCAGGTAGCTGGGGTCAGGGGGCAGGTAGCTGCGGTCAGGGGGCAGGTAGCTGGTGTCAGTGGACAGGTAGCTGGAGTCAGGGGGCAGGAAGCTGCGGTCAGGGGGCAGGTAGCTGGAGTCAGGGGGCAGGAAGCTGCGGTCAGGGGGCAGGTAGCTGGGGTCAGGGGGCAGGTAGCTGTGGTCAGGGGGCAGGTAGCAGGGGTCAGGGGGCAGGTAGCTGGGGTCAGGGGGCAGGTAGCTGGGGTCAGGGGGCAGATAGCTGGGGTCAAGGGGCAGGCAGCTGCGGTCAGGGGGCAGGTAGCTGCTGTCAGGGGGCAGGTAGCTGTGGTCAGGAGGCAGGTAGCTGTGGTCAGGGGGCAGGTAGCTGGGGTCAGTGGGCAGGTAGCTGGGGTCAGGGGGCAGGTAGCTGCTGTCAGGGGGCAGGTAGCTGGGGCCAGGGGGCAGGTAGCTGTGGTCAGGGGGCAGGTAGCTGGGGTCAGTGGGCAGGTAGCTGGGGTCAGGGGGCAGGTAGCTCCGGTCAGGGGGTGGGTAGCTGTGGTAAGGGGGCAGGTAGCTGGGGTCAGGGGGTCGGTAGCTTGGGTCATGGGGCAGGTAGCTGGGGTCAGGGGGAAGGTAGCTGCGGTCAGGGGGCAGATAGCTGGGGTCAGGGGGCAGCTAGCTGGGGTCAGGGGGCAAGTTTCTGCAGTCAGGGGGCAGGTAGCTGGGGTCAGGGGGCAGGTAGCTGCAGTCAGGGGGCAGGTAGCTGTGGTCAGTGGGCAGGTAGCTGCGGTCAGGGGGCAGGTAGCTTGTGTCAGTGGACAGGTAGCTGCGGTCAGGGGGCAGGTAGCTGAGGTCAGGGGGCAGGTAGCTGGGGTCAGGGGGCAGGTAGCTGCGGTCAGGGGGCAGGTAGCTGAGGTCAGGGGGCAGGTAGCTGCGGTCAGGGGGCAGGTAGTTGGTGTCAGTGGACAGGTAGCTGCGGTCAGGTGGCAGGTAGCTGGGGTCAGGGGGCAAGTAGCTGGGGTCAGCGGGGAGGTAGCTACGGTCAGGGGGCAGGTAGCTGCGGTCAGGGGTCAGGTAGCTGGACTCAGGGGGCAGGGATCTGCGGTCAGGGGGCAGGTAGCTGCGGTCAGGGGGCAGGTAGC
The DNA here is from genome assembly GCF_047496885.1 of Scyliorhinus torazame. Classification (NCBI taxonomy): domain Eukaryota; kingdom Metazoa; phylum Chordata; class Chondrichthyes; order Carcharhiniformes; family Scyliorhinidae; genus Scyliorhinus; species Scyliorhinus torazame. The sequence continues at coordinate 47,379,928 of NC_092731.1, forward strand.
TGGGGTCAGGGGGCAGGTAGCTGCGGTCAGGGGGCAGGTAGCTGCGGTCAGGGGGCAGGTAGCTGGGGTCAGGGGGCAGTTGGCTGGGGTCAGGGGGCAGGTAGCTGTGGTCAGGGGGCAGGTAGCTGGGGTCAGGGGGCAGGTAGCTGGGGTCAGGGGGCAGGTAGCTGGGGTCAGGGGGCAGATAGCTGGGGTCAAGGGGCAGGTAGCTGCGGTCAGGGGGCAGGTAGCTGCTGTCAGGGGGCAGGTAGCTGGGGTCAGGGGGCAGGTGGCTTGGGTCAGGGGGCAGGTAGCTGGGGTCAGGGGCAGGTAGCTGGGGTCAGGGGGCAGCTGGCTGGGGTCAGAGGGCAGGTAGCTGTCGTCAGGGGGCTGGTATTTGGGGTCTGTGGGCAGGTAGCTGTGGTCAGGGGTCAGGTAGCTGCGGTCAGGGGGTGGGTAGCTGCGGTCAGGGGGCAGGTAGCTGGGGTCAGGGGGCAGCTTGCTGGGGTCAGGGGGCAGGTAGCTGCAGTCAGGGGGCAGGTAGCTGCGGTCAAGGGGCAGGTAGCTGGGGTCAGGGGGCAGGTAGCTGCGGTCAGGGGGCAGGTAGCTGGTGTCAGTGGACAGGTAGCTGGAGTCAGGGGGCAGGAAGCTGCGGTCAGGGGGCAGGTAGCTGGAGTCAGGGGGCAGGAAGCTGCGGTCAGGGGGCAGGTAGCTGGGGTCAGGGGGCAGGTAGCTGTGGTCAGGGGGCAGGTAGCAGGGGTCAGGGGGCAGGTAGCTGGGGTCAGGGGGCAGGTAGCTGGGGTCAGGGTGCAGCTAGCTGGGTTCAGGGGGCAGGTAGCTGCAGTCAGGGGGCAGGTAGCTGGGGTCAGGGGGCAGGTAGCTGGGGTCAGGGGGCAGGTAGCTGCAGTCAGGGAGCAGGTAGCTGGGGTCAGGGGGCAGGTAGCTGCGGTCAGGGGGCAGGTAGCTGGTGTCAGTGGACAGGTAGCTGCCGTCAGGGGGCAGGTAGCGGAGGTCAGGGGGCAGGTAGCTGGGGTCAGGGGGCAGGTAGCTGCGGTCAGGGGGCAGGTAGCTGCTGTCAGGGGGCAGGTAGCTGGGGTCAGGGTGCAGGTAGCTGGGGTCAGGGGGCAGGTAGCTGGGGTCAGGGGGCAGGTAGCTGGGGTCAGGGGGCAGGTAGCTGGGGTCAGGGGGAAGGTAGCTGGGGTCAGGGGGAAGGTAGCTGGGGTCAGGGGGCAGGCAGCTGCGATCAGGGGGCAGATGGCTGGGGTCAGTGGGTGGGTAGCTTGGGTCAGGGGGCAGGTAGCTGGGGTCAGGGGGCAGGTAGCTGCGGTCAGGGGGCAGGTAGCTGGTGTCAGTGGGCAGGTAGCTGCGGTCAGGGGGCAGGTAGCCGGGGTCAGGGGGCAGGTAGCTGGGGTCAGAGGGGAGGTAGCTGCAGTCAGGTGGCAGGTAGCTGGGGTCAGGGGGCAAGTAGCTGCGATCAGGGGGCAGATTGCTGCGGTCAGGGGCTGGGTAGCTGGGGTCAGGGGGCAGGTGGCTGGGGTCAGGGGTTGGGTAGCAGGGGTCAGGGGGCAGGTAGCTGGGGTCAGTGGGCAGGTAGCTGCGGTCAGGGGGCAGCTAGCTGGGGTCAGGGGGCAGCTAGCTGGGGTCAGGGGGCAGGTAGCTGCAGTCAGGGTGCAGGTAGCTGGGGTCAGGGGGCAGGTAGCTGCAGTCAGGGAGCAGGTAGCTGGGGTCAGGGGGCAGGTAGCTGCGGTCAGGGGGCAGGTAGCTTGTGTCAGTGGACAGGTAGCTGCGGTCAGGGGGCAGGTAGCTGAGGTCAGGGGGCAGGTAGCTGGGGTCAGGGGGCAGGTAGCTGCGGTCAGGGGGCAGGTAGCTGAGGTCAGGGGGCAGGTAGCTGCGGTCAGGGGGCAGGTAGTTGGTGTCAGTGGACAGGTAGCTGCGGTCAGGTGGCAGGTAGCTGGGGTCAGGGGGCAAGTAGCTGGGGTCAGCGGGGAGGTAGCTACGGTCAGGGGGCAGGTAGCTGCGGTCAGGGGTCAGGTAGCTGGACTCAGGGGGCAGGGATCTGCGGTCAGGGGGCAGGTAGCTGCGGTCAGGGGGCAGGTAGCTGGGGTCAGGGGGCAGGTAGCTGCGGTCAGGGGGCAGGTAGCTGCGGTCAGGGGGCAGGTAGCTGGGGTCAGGGGGCAGTTGGCTGGGGTCAGGGGGCAGGTAGCTGTGGTCAGGGGGCAGGTAGCTGGGGTCAGGTGGCAGGTAGATGGGGTCAGGGGGCAGGTAGCTGGGGTCAGGGGGCAGATAGCTGGGGTCAAGGGGCATGTAGCTGCGTTCAGGGGGCAGGTAGCTGCTGTCAGGGGGCAGGTAGCTGGGGTCAGGGGGCAGGTGGCTGGGGTCAGGGGGCAGGTAGCTGGGGTCAGGGGCAGGTAGCTGGGGTCAGGGGGCAGGTAGCTGGGGTCAGAGGGCAGGTAGCTGTCGTCAGGGGGCTGGTAGTTGGGGTCTGTGGGCAGGTAGCTGTGGTCAGGGGTCAGGTAGCTGCGGTCAGGGGGTGGGTAGCTGCGGTCAGGGGGCAGCTAGCTGGGGTCAGGGGGCAGCTTGCTGGGGTCAGGGGCAGGTAGCTGCAGTCAGGGGGCAGGTAGCTGGGGTCAGGGGGCAGGTAGCTGCAGTCAGGGGGCAGGTAGCTGGGGTCAGTGGGCAGGTAGCTGCGGTCAAGGGGCAGGTAGCTGGAGTCAGGGGGCAGGTAGCTGGGGTCAGGGGGCAGGTAGCTGCGGTCAGGGGGTAGGTAGCTGGTGTCAGGGGGCAGGTAGCTGGTGTCAGGGGGCAGGTAGTTGCGGTCAGGGGGCAGGTAGCTGGGGTCAGTGGGCAGGTAGTTGCAGTCAGGGGGCAGGTAGCTGCGGTCAGGGGGCAGGTAGCTGGGGTCAGGCGGCAGGTAGCTGCTGTCAGGGGGCAGGTAGCTGGGGCCAGGGGGCAGGTAGCTGTGGTCAGGGGGCAGGTAGCTGGGGTCAGTGGGCAGGTAGCTGGGGTCAGGGGGCAGGTAGCTCCGGTCAGGGGGTGGGTAGCTGTGGTAAGGGGGCAGGTAGCTGGGGTCAGGGGGTCGGTAGCTTGGGTCATGGGGCAGGTAGCTGGGGTCAGGGGGAAGGTAGCTGCGGTCAGGGGGCAGATAGCTGGGGTCAGGGGGCAGCTAGCTGGGGTCAGGGGGCAAGTTTCTGCAGTCAGGGGGCAGGTAGCTGGGCTCAGGGGCAGGTAGCTGCAGTCAGGGGGCAGTAAGCTGTGGTCAGTGGGCAGGTAGCTGCGGTCAGGTGGCGGGTAGCTGGGGTCAGGGGGCAGGTAGCTGTGGTCAGGGGGCAGGTAGCTGCGGTCAGGGGGCAGGTAGTTGAGGTCAGGGGGCAGGGAGCTGCGGTCAGGGTGCAGGGAGCTGGGGTCAGGGGGCAGGTAGCTGTGGTCAGGGGGCAGGTAGCTGGGGTCAAGGGGCAGGTAGCTGGGGTCAGGGGGCAGGTAGCTTGGGTCAGGGGGCAGGTAGATGCGGTCAGGGGGCAGGTAGCTGGGGTCATGGGGCAGGTAGCTGGGGTCAGGGGGCAGGTAGCTGCGGTCAGGGCGGTGGGTAGCTGTGGTCAGGGGGCAGGTAGCTGGGGTCAGGAGGTGGGTAGGTGGGGTCAGGGGGCAGGTAGCTGGGGTCAGGGGGAAGGTAGCTGGGGTCAGGGGGGCAGGCAACTGCGATCAGGGGGCAGATTGCTGCGGTCAGGGGGTGGGTAGCTGGTGTCAGGGGGCAGGTGGCTGAGGTCAGGGGTTGGGTAGCAGGGGTCAGGAGGCAGGTAGCTGGGGTCAGTGGGCAGGTAGCTGCGGTCAGGGGGCAGCTAGCTGAGGTCAGGGGGCAGGTAGCTGGGGTCAGGGGGCAGGTAGCTGCGGTCAGGGGGCAGGTAGCAGAGGTCAGGGGGCAGGTAGCTGGGGTCAGGGGGCAGGTAGCTGTGGTCAGGGGGCAGGTAGCTGTGGTCAGGGAGCAGGTAGCTGGGGTCAAGGGGCAGGTAGCTGGGGTCAGGGGGCAGGTAACTTGGGTCAGGGGGCAGGTAGATGCGGTCAGGGGGCAGGTAGCTGGGGTCAGGGGGCAGGTAGCTGTGGTCAGGGGGCAGGTAGCTGCGGTCAGGGGGCAGGTAGCTGGGGTCAGGGGGCAGGTAGCTGGGGTCAGGGGGCAGGTAGCTGCAGTCAGGGGGCAGGTAGCTGGGGTCAGGGGGCAGGTAGCTGTGGTCAGGGGGCAGGTAGCTGGGGTCAGTGGGCAGGTAGCTGGGGTCAGGGGGCAGGTAGCTGCGGTCAGGGGGTGGGTAGCTGTGGTCAGCGGGCAGGTAGCTGGGGTCAGGGGGTGGGTAGGTGGGGTCAGGGGGCAGGCCGCTGGGGTCAGGGGGAAGGTAGCTGGGGTCAGGGGGGCAGGCAGCTGCGATCAGGGGGCAGATTGCTGCGGTCAGGGGCTGGGTAGCTGGGGTCAGGGGGCAGGTGGCTGGGGTCAGGGGTTGGGTAGCAGGGGTCAGGGGGCAGGTAGCTGGGGTCAGTGGGCAGGTAGCTGCGGTCAGGGGGCAGCTAGCTAGGGTCAGGGGGCAGCTAGCTGGGGTCAGGGGGCAAGTAGCTGCAGTCAGGGGGCATGTAGCTGGGGTCAGGGGCAGGTAGCTGCAGTCAGGGGGCATGTAGCTGAGGTCAGGGGGCAGGTAGCTGCGGTCAGGGGGCAGGTAGTTCGTGTCAGTGGACAGGTAGCTGCGGTCAGGTGGCAGGTAGCTGGGGTCAGGGGGCAAGTAGCTGGGGTCAGCGGGGAGGTAGCTACGGTCAGGGGGCAGGTAGCTGGGGTCAGGGGGAAGGTAGCTCCGGTCAGGGGGCAGATAGCTGGGGTCAGGGGGCAGCTAGCTGGGGTCAGGGGGCAAGTTTCTGCAGTCAGGGGGCAGGTAGCTGGGGTCAGGGGGCAGGTAGCTGCAGTCAGGGGGCAGGTAGCTGTGGTCAGTGGGCAGGTAGCTGCGGTCAGGTGGAGGGTAGCTGGGGTCAGGGGGCAGGTAGCTGTGGTCAGGGGGCAGGTAGCTGCGGTCAGGGGGCAGGTAGTTGAGGTCAGGGGGCAGGGAGCTGCGGTCAGGGTGCAGGTAGCTGGGGTCAGGGGGCAGGTAGCTTGGGTCAGGGGGCAGGTAGATGCGGTCAGGGGGCAGGTAGCTGGGGTCAGGGGGCAGGTAGCCGTGGTCAGGGGGCAGGTAGCTGCGGTCAGGGGGCAGGTAGCTGGGGTCAGGGGGCAGGTAGCTGGGGTCAGGGGGCAGGTAGCTGCGGTCAGGGCGGTGGGTAGCTGTGGTCAGGGGGCAGGTAGCTGGGGTCAGGGGGCGGGTAGGTGGGGTCAGGGGGCAGGTAGCTGGGGTCAGGGGGAAGGTAGCTGGGGTCAGGGGGGCAGGCAGCTGCGATCAGGGGGCAGATTGCTGCGGTCAGGGGGTGGGTAGCTGGGGTCAGGGGGCAGGTGGCTGGGGTCAGGGGTTGGGTAGCAGGGGTCAGGAGGCAGGTAGCTGGGGTCAGTGGGCAGGTAGCTGCGGTCAGGGGGCAGCTAGCTGTTGTCAGGGTGCAGCTAGCTGGGTTCAGGGGGCAGGTAGCTGCAGTCAGGGGACAGGTAGCTGGGGTCAGGGGGAAGGCAGCTGCGATCAGGGGGCAGATTGCTGCGGTCAGTGGGTGGGTAGCTGGGGGCAGGGGGCAGGTGGCTGGGGTCAGGGGGTGGGTAGCTGGGGTCAGGGGGTAGGTAGCTGCAGTCAGGGAGCAGGTAGCTGGGGTCAGGGGGCAGCTAGCTGGTGTCAGGGGGCAGCTAGCTGGGGTCAGGGGGCAGGTAGCTGCAGTCAGGGGGCAGGTAGCTGGGGTCAGGGGGCAGGTAGCTGCAGTCAGGGAGCAGGTAGCTGGGGTCAGGGGGCAGGTAGCTGCGGTCAGGGGGCAGGTAGCTGGGGTCAGTGGACAGGTAGCTGCGGTCAGGGGGCAGGTAGCTGAGGTCAGGGGGCAGGTAGCTGGGGTCAGGGGGCAGGTAGCTGCGGTCAGGGGGCAGGTAGCCGAGGTCAGGGGGCAGGTAGCTGGGGTCAGGGGGCAGGTAGCTGGGGTCAGGGGGCAGGTAGCTGTGGTCAGGGAGCAGGTAGCTGGGGTCAAGGGGCAGGTAGCTGGGGTCAGGGGGCAGGTAGCTTGGGTCAGGGGGCAGGTAGATGCGGTCAGGGGGCAGGTAGCTGGGGTCAGGGGGCAGGTAGCTGTGGTCAGTGGGCAGGTAGCTGCGGTCAGGGGGCAGGTAGCTGGGGTCAGGGGGCAGGTAGCTGGGGTCAGGGGGCAGGTAGCTGCAGTCAGGGGGCAGGTAGCTGGGGTCAGGGGGCAGGTAGCTGTGGTCAGGGGGCAGGTAGCTGGGGTCAGTGGGCAGGTAGCTGGGGTCAGGGGGCAGGTAGCTGCGGTCAGGGGGTGGGTAGCTGTGGTCAGCGGGCAGGTAGCTGGGGTCAGGGGGTGGGTAGGTGGGGTCAGGGGGCAGGCCGCTGGGGTCAGGGGGAAGGTAGCTGGGGTCAGGGGGGCAGGCAGCTGCGATCAGGGGGCAGATTGCTGCGGTCAGGGGCTGGGTAGCTGGGCTTAGGGGGCAGGTGGCTGGGGTCAGGGGTTGGGTAGCAGGGGTCAGGGGGCAGGTAGCTGGGGTCAGTGGGCAGGTAGCTGCGGTCAGGGGGCAGCTAGCTGGGGTCAGGGGGCAGCTAGCTGGGGTCAGGGGGCAGGTAGCTGCAGTCAGGGGGCATGTATCTGGGGTCAGGGGCAGGTAGCTGCAGTCAGGGGGCAGGTAGCTGAGGTCAGGGGGCAGGTAGCTGCGGTCAGGGGGCAGGTAGTTGGTGTCAGTGGACAGGTAGCTGCGGTCAGGTGGCAGGTAGCTGGGGTCAGGGGGCAAGTAGCTGGGGTCAGCGGGGAGGTAGCTACGGTCAGGGGGCAGGTAGCTGCGGTCAGGGGTCAGGTAGCTGGACTCAGGGGGCAGGGATCTGCGGTCAGGGGGCAGGTAGCTGCGGTCAGGGGGCAGGTAGCTGGGGTCAGGGGGCAGGTAGCTGCAGTCAGGGGGCAGGTAGCTGCGGTCAGGGGGCAAGTAGCTGGGGTCAGGGGGCAGTTGGCTGGGGTCAGGGGGCAGGTAGCTGTGGTCAGGGGGCAGGTAGCTGGGGTCAGGGGGCAGGTAGCTGGGGTCAGGGGGCAGGTAGCTGGGGTCAGGAGGCAGATAGCTGGGGTCAAGGGGCAGGTAGCTGCGTTCAGGGGGCAGGTAGCTGCTGTCAGGGGGCAGGTAGCTGGGGTCAGGGGGCAGGTAGCTGGGGTCAGGGGGCAGGTAGCTGGGGTCAGGGGCAGGTAGCTGGGGTCAGGGGGCAGGTAGCTGGGGTCAGAGGGCTGGTAGCTGTCGTCAGGGGGCTGGTAGTTGTGGTCAGTGGGCAGGTAGCTGTGGTCAGGGGTCAGGTAGCTGCGGTCAGGGGGTGGGTAGCTGCGGTCAGGGGGCAGCTAGCTGGGGTCAGGCGGCAGCTTGCTGGGGTCAGGGGGCAGGTAGCTGCAGTCAGGGGGCAGGTAGCTGGGGTCAGGGGGCAGGTAGCTGCAGTCAGGGGGCAGGTAGCTGGGGTCAGTGGGCAGGTAGCTGCGGTCAAGGGGCAGGTAGCTGGAGTCAGGGGGCAGGTAGCTGCGGTCAGGGGCAGGTAGCTGGTGTCAGTGGACAGGTAGTTGCGGTCAAGGGGCAGGTAGCAGGGGTCAGGGGGCAGGTAGCTGGGGTCAGGGGGCATGTAGCTGGGGTCAGGGGGCAGATAGCTGGGGTCAAGGGGCAGGCAGCTGCGGTCAGGGGGCAGGTAGCTGCTGTCAGGGGGCAGGTAGCTGGGGTCAGGGGGCAGGTAGCTGGGGTCAGGGGTCAGGTAGCTGCTGTCAGGGGGCAGGTAGCTGGGGCCAGGGGGCAGGTAGCTGTGGTCAGGGGGCAGGTAGATGGGGTCAGTGGGCAGGTAGCTGGGGTCAGGGGGCAGGTAGCTCCGGTCAGGGGGCAGGTAGCTGGGGTCAGGGGTCAGCTAGCTGTGGTCAGGGGGTGGGTAGCTGTGGTCAGGGGGCAGGTAGCTGGGGTCAGGGGGTCGGTAGCTTGGGTCATGGGGCAGGTAGCTGGGGTCAGGGGGAAGGTAGCTGCGGTCAGGGGGCAGATAGCTGGGGTCAGGGGTCAGCTAGCTGGGGTCAGGGGGCAAGTTTCTGCAGTCAGGGGGCAGGTAGCTGGGGTCAGGGGGCAGGTAGCTTCGGTCAGGGTGCAGTTAGCTGGTGTCAGGGTGCAGGTAGCTGCGGTCAGGGGGCAGGTAGTTGAGGTCAGGGGGCAGGGAGCTGCGGTCAGGGGGCAGGTAGCTGGGGTCAGGGGGCAGGTAGCTGTGGTCAGGGGGCAGGTAGCTGGGGTCAAGGGGCAGGTAGCTGGGGTCAGGGGGCAGGTAGCTTGGGTCAGGGGGCAGGTAGATGCGGTCAGGGGGCAGGTAGCTGGGGTCAGGGGGCAGGTAGCCGTGGTCAGGGGGCAGGTAGCTGGGGTCAAGGGGCAGGTAGCTGGGGTCAGGGGGCAGGTAGCTTGGGTCAGGGGGCAGGTAGATGCGGTCAGGGGGCAGGTAGCTGGGGTCAGGGGGCAGGTAGCCGTGGTCAGGGGGCAGGTAGCTGCGGTCAGGGTGCAGTTAGCTGGTGTCAGGGTGCAGGTAGCTGCGGTCAGGGGGCAGGTAGTTGAGGTCAGGGGGCAGGGAGCTGCGGTCAGGGGGCAGGTAGCTGGGGTCAGGGGGCAGGTAGCTGTGGTCAGGGGGCAGGTAGCTGGGGTCAAGGGGCAGGTAGCTGGGGTCAGGGGGCAGGTAGCTTGGCTCAGGGGGCAGGTAGATGCGGTCAGGGGGCAGGTAGCTGGGGTCAGGGGGCAGGTAGCCGTGGTCAGGGGGCAGGTAGCTGCGGTCAGGGGGCAGGTAGCTGGGGTCAGGGGGCAGGTAGCTGGGGTCAGGGGGCAGGTAGCTGCGGTCAGGGGGTGGGTAGCTGTGGTCAGGGGGCAGGTAGCTGGGGTCAGGGGGTGGGTAGGTGGGGTCAGGGGGCAGGTAGCTGGGGTCAGGGGGATGGTAGCTGGGGTCAGGGGGGCAGGCAGCTGCGATCAGGGGGCAGATTGCTGCGGTCAGGGGGTGGGTAGCTGGGGTCAGGGGGCTGGTGGCTGGGGTCAGGGGTTGGGTAGCAGGGGTCAGGGGGCAGGTAGCTGGGGTCAGGGGGCAGGTAGATGCGGTCAGGGGGCAGGTAGCTGAGGTCAGGGGGCAGGTAGCTGCGGTCAGGGGGCAGGTAGCTGAGGTCAGGGGGCAGGTAGCTGCGGTCAGGGGGCAGGTAGCTGCGGTCAGGGGGCAAGTAGCTGGGGTCAGGGGGGAGGTAGCTGCGGTCAGGAGGCAGGTAGCTGGAGTCAGGGGGCAGGGATCTGCGGTCAGGGGGCAGGTAGCTGCGGTCAGGGGGCAGGTAGCTGCGGTCAGGGGGCAGGTAGCTGCGGTCAGGGGGCAGGTAGCTGGGGTCAGGGGGCAGGTAGCTGTGGTCAGGGGGCAGGTAGCTGCGGTCAGGGGGCAGGTAGCTGCGGTCAGGGGGCAGGTAGCTGGGGTAAGGGGGCAGGTAGCTGGGGTCAGGGGGCAGGTAGCTGTGGTCAGGGGGCAGGTAGCTGGGGTCAGGGGGCAGGTAGCTGGGGTCAGGGGGCAGGTAGCTGGGGTCAGGGGGCAGATAGCTGGGGTCAAGGGGCAGGTAGCTGCTGTCAGGGGGCAGGTAGCTGGGGTCAGGGGGCAGGTAGCTGGGGTCAGGGGGCAGGTAGCTGGAGTCAGGGGCAGGTAGCTGGGGTCAGGGGGCAGGTAGCTGGGGTCAGAGGGCAGGTAGCTGTGGTCAGGGGGCAGGTAGCTGCGGTCAGGGGGTGGGTAGCTGTGGTCAGGGGGCAGGTAGCTGAGGTCAGGGAGTGGGTAGCTGGGGTCAGGGGGCTGGAAGCTGGGGTCAGGGGGAAGGTAGCTGGGGTCAGGGGGCAGGCAGCTGCGAACAGGGGGCAGATTGCAGCGGTCAGGGGTGGGTAGCTGGGGTCAGGGGGCAGGTGGCTGGGATCAGGGGGTGGGTAGCTGGGGTCAGGGGGCAGGTAGCTGGGGTCAGTGGGCAGGTAGCTGCGGTCAGGGGGCAGGTAGCTGAGGTCAGGGGGCAGGTAGCTGGGGTCAGGGGGCAGGTAGATGCGGTCAGGGGGCAGGTAGCTGAGGTCAGGGGGCAGGTAGCTGCGGTCAGGGGGCAGGTAGCTGAGGTCAGGGGGCAGGTAGCTGCGGTCAGGGGGCAAGTAGCTGGGGTCAGGGGGGAGGTAGCTGCGGTCAGGGGGCAGGTAGCTGCGGTCAGGAGGCAGGTAGCTGGAGTCAGGGGGCAAGTAGCTGAGGTCAGGGGGCAGGTAGCTGCGGTCAGGGGGCAGGTAGCTGAGGTCAGGGGGCAGGTAGCTGCGGTCAGGGGGCAGGTAGCTGCGGTCAGGGGGCAAGTAGCTGGGGTCAGGGGGCAAGTAGCTGAGGTCAGGGGGCAGGTAGCTGCGGTCAGGGGGCAGGTAGCTGAGGTCAGGGGGCAGGTAGCTGCGGTCAGGGGGCAGGTAGCTGAGGTCAGGGGGCAGGTAGCTGCGGTCAGGAGGCAGGTAGCTGGAGTCAGGGGGCAGGGATCTGCGGTCAGGGGGCAGGTAGCTGGGGTCAGGGGGCAGGTAGCTGCGGTCAGGGGGTGGGTAGCTGTGGTCAGGGGGCAGGTAGCTGGGGTCAGGGGGTGGGTAGGTGGGGTCAGGGGGCAGGTAGCTGGGGTCAGAGGGAAGGTAGCTGGGGTCAGGGGGGCAGGCAGCTGCGATCAGGGGGCAGATTGCTGCGGTCAGGGGGTGGGTAGCTGGGGTCAGGGGGCTGGTGGCTGGGGTCAGGGGTTGGGTAGCAGGGGTCAGGGGGCAGGTAGCTGGGGTCAGTGGGCAGGTAGCTGCGGTCAGGGGGCAGCTGGCTGGGGTCAGGGTGCAGCTAGCTGGGTTCAGGGGGCAGGTAGCTGCAGTCAGGGGGCAGGTAGCTGGGGTCAGGGGGCAGGTAGCTGCAGTCAGGGAGCAGGTAGCTGGGGTCAGGGGGCAGGTAGCTGCGGTCAGGGAGCAGGTAGCTGGTGTCAGTGGACAGGTAGCTGCGGTCAGGGGGCAGGTAGCTGAGGTCAGGGGGCAGGTAGCTGGGGTCAGGGGGCTGGTAGATGCGGTCAGGGGGCAGGTAGCTGAGCTCAGGGGGCAGGTAGCTGCGGTCAGGGGGCAGGTAGCTGAGGTCAGGGGGCAGGTAGCTGCGGTCAGGGGGCAGGTAGCTGCGGTCAGGGGGCAAGTAGCTGGGGTCAGGGGGGAGGTAGCTGCGGTCAGGGGGCAGGTAGCTGCGGTCAGGGGGCAGATAGCTGTGGTCAGGGGGCAGGTAGCTGCGGTCAGGGGGCAGGTAGCTGCGGTCAGGGGGCAGGTAGCTGGGGTCAGGGGGCAGGTAGCTGGGGTCAGGGGGCAGGTAGCTGCGGTCAGGGGGCAGGTAGCTGCGGTCAGGAGGCAGGTAGCTGGAGTCAGGGGGCAGGGATCTGCGGTCAGGGGGCAGGTAGCTGCGGTCAGGGGGCAGATAGCTGTGGTCAGGGGGCAGGTAGCTGCGGTCAGGGGGCAGGTAGCTGCGGTCAGGGGGCAGGTAGCTGGGGTCAGGGGGCAGGTAGCTGGGGTCAGGGGGCAGGTAGCTGTGGTCAGGGGGCAGGTAGCTGGGGTCAGGGGGCAGGTAGCTGGGGTCAGGGGGCAGGTAGCTGGGGTCAGGGGGCAGATAGCTGGGGTCAAGGGGCAGGTAGCTGCTGTCAGGGGGCAGGTAGCTGGGGTCAGGGGGCAGGTAGCTGGGGTCAGGGGGCAGGTAGCTGGAGTCAGGGGCAGGTAGCTGGGGTCAGGGGGAAGGTAGCTGGGGTCAGAGGGCAGGTAGCTGTGGTCAGGGGGCAGGTAGCTGCGGTCAGGGGGTGGGTAGCTGTGGTCAGGGGGCAGGTAGCTGAGGTCAGGGAGTGGGTAGCTGTGGTCAGGGGGCAGGTAGCTGAGGTCAGGGAGTGGGTAGCTGGGGTCAGGGGGCTGGAAGCTGGGGTCAGGGGGAAGGTAGCTGGGGTCAGGGGGCAGGTAGCTGGGGTCAGGGGGCAGATAGCTGGGGTCAAGGGGCAGGTAGCTGCTGTCAGGGGGCAGGTAGCTGGGGTCAGGGGGCAGGTAGCTGGGGTCAGGGGGCAGGTAGCTGGAGTCAGGGGCAGGTAGCTGGGGTCAGGGGGCAGGTAGCTGGGGTCAGAGGGCAGGTAGCTGTGGTCAGGGGGCAGGTAGCTGCGGTCAGGGGGTGGGTAGCTGTGGTCAGGGGGCAGGTAGCTGAGGTCAGGGAGTGGGTAGCTGGGGTCAGGGGGCTGGAAGCTGGGGTCAGGGGGAAGGTAGCTGGGGTCAGGGGGCAGGCAGCTGCGAACAGGGGGCAGATTGCAGCGGTCAGGGGTGGGTAGCTGGGGTCAGGGGGCAGGTGGCTGGGATCAGGGGGTGGGTAGCTGGGGTCAGGGGGCAGGTAGCTGGGGTCAGTGGGCAGGTAGCTGCGGTCAGGGGGCAGGTAGCTGAGGTCAGGGGGCAGGTAGCTGGGGTCAGGGGGCAGGTAGATGCGGTCAGGGGGCAGGTAGCTGAGGTCAGGGGGCAGGTAGCTGCGGTCAGGGGGCAGGTAGCTGAGGTCAGGGGGCAGGTAGCTGCAGTCAGGGGGCAGGTAGCTGGGGTCAGGAGGCAGGTAGCTGCGGTCAGGGGGCAGGTAGCTGCGGTCAGGAGGCAGGTAGCTGGAGTCAGGGGGCAGGTAGCTGCGGTCAGGGGGCAGGTAGCTGCGGTCAGGGGGGAGGTAGCTGCGGTCAGGGGGCAAGTAGCTGGGGTCAGGGGGGAGGTAGCTGCGGTCAGGGGGCAGGTAGCTGCGGTCAGGGGGCAGGTAGCTGCGGTCAGGGGGCAGATAGCTGTGGTCAGGGGCAGGTAGCTGCGGTCAGGGGGCAGGTAGCTGCGGTCAGGGGGCAGGTAGCTGGGGTCAGGGGGCAGGTAGCTGGGGTCAGGGGGCAGGTAGCTGTGGTCAGGGGGCAGGTAGCTGGGGTCAGGGGGCAGGTAGCTGGGGTCAGGGGGCAGGTAGCTGGGGTCAGGGGGCAGATAGCTGGGGTCAAGGGGCAGGTAGCTGCTGTCAGGGGGCAGGTAGCTGGGGTCAGGGGGCAGGTAGCTGGGGTCAGGGGGCAGGTAGCTGGAGTCAGGGGCAGGTAGCTGGGGTCAGGGGGCAGGTAGCTGGGGTCAGAGGGCAGGTAGCTGTGGTCAGGGGGCAGGTAGCTGCGGTCAGGGGGTGGGTAGCTGTGGTCAGGGGGCAGGTAGCTGAGGTCAGGGAGTGGGTAGCTGGGGTCAGGGGGCTGGAAGCTGGGGTCAGGGGGAAGGTAGCTGGGGTCAGGGGGCAGGCAGCTGCGAACAGGGGGCAGATTGCAGCGGTCAGGGGTGGGTAGCTGGGGTCAGGGGGCAGGTGGCTGGGATCAGGGGGTGGGTAGCTGGGGTCAGGGGGCAGGTAGCTGGGGTCAGTGGGCAGGTAGCTGCGGTCAGGGGGCAGGTAGCTGGGGTCAGGGGGCAGGTAGCTGGGGTCAGGGGGCAGGTAGCTGTGGTCAGGGGGCAGGTAGCTGGGGTCAGGGGGCAGGTAGCTGGGGTCAGGGGGCAGGTAGCTGGGGTCAGTGGGCAGGTAGCTGCGGTCAGGGGGCAGGTAGCTGGGGTCAGGGGCCAGGTAGCTGGGGTCAGGGGGCAGGTAGCTGCGGTCAGGGTGCAGTTAGCTGGGGTCAGGGGGCAGGTAGCTGCGGTCAGGGCGCAGGTAGTTGAGGTCAGGGGGCAGGGAGCTGCGGTCAGGGGACAGGTAGCTGGGGTCAGGGGGCAGGTAGATGCGGTTAGGGGGCAGGTAGCTGGGGTCAGGCAGCAGGTAGCTGCGGTCAGGGGGTGGGTAGCTGTGGTCAGGGGGCAGGTAGCTGAGGTCAGGGAGTGGGTAGCTGGGGTCAGGGGGCTGGAAGCTGGGGTCAGGGGGAAGGTAGCTGGGGTCAGGGGGCAGGCAGCTGCGAACAGGGGGCAGATTGCAGCGGTCAGGGGTGGGTAGCTGGGGTCAGGGGGCAGGTGGCTGGGAGCAGGGGGTGGGTAGCTGGGGTCAGGGGGCAGGTAGCTGGGGTCAGTGGGCAGGTAGCTGCGGTCAGGGGGCAGGTAGCTGAGGTCAGGGGGCAGGTATCTGGGGTCAGGGGGCAGGTAGATGCGGTCAGGGGGCAGGTAGCTGAGGTCAGGGGGCAGGTAGCTGCGGTCAGGGGGCAGGTAGCTGAGGTCAGGGGGCAGGTAGCTGCAGTCAGGGGGCAGGTAGCTGGGGTCAGGAGGCAGGTAGCTGCGGTCAGGGGGCAGGTAGCTGCGGTCAGGAGGCAGGTAGCTGGAGTCAGGGGGCAGGTAGCTGCGGTCAGGGGGCAGGTAGCTGCGGTCAGGGGGGAGGTAGCTGCGGTCAGGGGGCAAGTAGCTGGGGTCAGGGGGGAGGTAGCTGCGGTCAGGGGGCAGGTAGCTGCGGTCAGGGGGCAGGTAGCTGCGGTCAGGGGGCAGATAGCTGTGGTCAGGGGCAGGTAGCTGCGGTCAGGGGGCAGGTAGCTGCGGTCAGGGGGCAGGTAGCTGGGGTCAGGGGGCAGGTAGCTGGGGTCAGGGGGCAGGTAGCTGTGGTCAGGGGGCAGGTAGCTGGGGTCAGGGGGCAGGTAGCTGGGGTCAGGGGGCAGGTAGCTGGGGTCAGGGGGCAGATAGCTGGGGTCAAGGGGCAGGTAGCTGCTGTCAGGGGGCAGGTAGCTGGGGTCAGGGGGCAGGTAGCTGGGGTCAGGGGGCAGGTAGCTGGAGTCAGGGGCAGGTAGCTGGGGTCAGGGGGCAGGTAGCTGGGGTCAGAGGGCAGGTAGCTGTGGTCAGGGGGCAGGTAGCTGCGGTCAGGGGGTGGGTAGCTGTGGTCAGGGGGCAGGTAGCTGAGGTCAGGGAGTGGGTAGCTGGGGTCAGGGGGCTGGAAGCTGGGGTCAGGGGGAAGGTAGCTGGGGTCAGGGGGCAGGCAGCTGCGAACAGGGGGCAGATTGCAGCGGTCAGGGGTGGGTAGCTGGGGTCAGGGGGCAGGTGGCTGGGATCAGGGGGTGGGTAGCTGGGGTCAGGGGGCAGGTAGCTGGGGTCAGTGGGCAGGTAGCTGCGGTCAGGGGGCAGCTAGCTGGGGTCAGGGGTCAGCTAGCTGGGGTCAGGGGGCAGGTAGCTGCAGTCAGGGGGCAAGTAGCTGGGGTCAGGGGGCAGGTAGCTGCAGTCAGGGGGCAGGTAGCTGGGGTCAGTGGGCAGGTAGCTGCGGTCAGGGGGCAGGTAGCTGGGGTCAGGGGCCAGGTAGCTGGGGTCAGGGGGCAGGTAGCTGCGGTCAGGGTGCAGTTAGCTGGGGTCAGGGGGCAGGTAGCTGCGGTCAGGGCGCAGGTAGTTGAGGTCAGGGGGCAGGGAGCTGCGGTCAGGGGACAGGTAGCTGGGGTCAGGGGGTAGGTAGCTGTGGTAAGGGGACAGGTAGCTGGGGTCAGGGGGCAGGTAGATGCGGTTAGGGGGCAGGTAGCTGGGGTCAGGGGGCAGGTAGCTGCGGTCAGGGGGCAGGTAGCTGCGGTCAGGGGGCATGTAGCTGGGGTCAGGGGGCAGGTAGCTGGGCTCAGGGGGCAGGTAGCTGGGGTCAGGGGGCAGGTAGCTGGGGTCAGGGGGCAGGTAGCTGTGGTCAGGGGGCAGGTAGCTGGGGTCAGTGGGCAGGTAGCTGGGGTCAGGGGGCAGGTAGCTGCGGTCAGGGGGTGGGTAGCTGTGGTCAGGGGGCAGGTAGCTGGGATCATGGGGTGGGTAGCTGGGGTCGGGGGGCTGATTGCTGCGGTCAGGGGGTGGGTAGCTGGGGTCAGGGGGCAGGTGGCTGGTGTCAGGTGGTGGGTAGCTGGGGTCAGGGGCCAGGTAGCTGGGGTCAGTGGGCAGGTAGCTGCGGTCAGGGGGCAGCTAGCTGGGGTCAGGGAGCAGCTAGCTGGGGTCAGGGGGCAGGTAGCTGCAGTCAGGGGGCAGGTAGCTGGGGTCAGGGGGCTCGTGGCTGCAGTCAGGGGGCAGGTAGCTGGGGTCAGGGGGCAGGTAGCTGGGGTCAGGGGGAGGTAGCTGCTGTCTGGGGGCAGGTAGCTGGGGTCAGGGGGCAAGTAGCTGCGATCAGGGGTCAGGTAGCTGCGGTCAGGGGGCAAGTAGCTGCGATCAGGGGGCAGGTAGCTGCAGTCAGGGGGCAGGTAGCTGGGGTCAGGGGGCAAGTAGCTGGGGTCAGGGTGCAGGTACCTGGGGGTCAGGGGGCAGGTATCTGGGGTCAAGGGGCAGCCTCAGGTGAAGGGAGCCCAGGGGTGGTTTTGGCCCCAGACCTTGGTCCGGTCCAGGTGCAGGATCCCATCCTGACGGCTACCATGACCACTATCCACAGGCAGGAAAAGGTAGGGGCTCCGTACGGGGCTGCGGATGTAGCTGTAAAGGAAGGCCTGCTTTGTAAGGGGGATAAATGGTCGTGCCTTCCTGATACAGAAAAGAGTTTTTGAAGCTAGCCCATGAGGGCCCAGGGGCGGTGCACCCCAGATCAGAAACCACCTGGCAGCGGGTGGAGATGGCAGGATGCTGGCCAGGTATTAGGGAGGACGTCCGTGACTTTTGTGCGGACTGTCTGGTTTACGAAGCAAACAACCCTGATCCCCAGAAGAAGAAGGTTTCTATGGGACACATCAGGAGGGTGGAGGGGCCATGGCAGTCGGTACAGATCGATTACATAGGACCCCTTCCGACCGCACAGGGAGGTTACAAGTACTGTTTAATGCTGGTAGATGTGTTCTCGAAGTAGGTAGAAGCCTTCCCCTGCCGAACAGCCACTGCATTGGGCACAGCAAAAATTCTGGTTACAGAAGTGTTCTCCAGGTGGGGCCGCCCGCAGTTTGTGAAGTCGGATCAGGGGAGCCACTTTACAGGTCAAGTTATGCAGGCGACACTTAAAGTACTGGGCAGAAAAGCCAAATGGCATGTGGCTTATAACCCCCAGTCCTCAGGCCCAGTCGAACGGTTAAACCGGACCATTAAGGAAAGGATAAGGAAAGAAACCCGGTGATTCACCCAACAGGTGGGTGGAGGTTTTGCCCTTAGTGCTTATGGGGGTCAGGGCCAGCCAGTCTAGGAGTACGGGGTACTGCCCCCATGAGCTCATGACGGGACGGGTTATGAGGACCCCGGTCCACGTCATGGTCCCAACCCGTACAGAAGGACAGTTGAGGGAGATAAACAGGGACAAGTTTGCAAAAAGGCGGTTTGAGCAGCTCAAACAGATTCACTGGCAGGCTGCCAGTAATATGGGGCCCAGCACCGAAGGAGTCAGCTACTGTTAGAAGCTCGCACACACCGCGAGTGGGCAGTGGGTGACCAGGTAGTGGCCAGCAGTTATGCTCGGGTCGGGTCTTTCGAACCCTTGTATGGTGGCCCATATAGCACAGTGGATAAAGCTAGTCCGATGGTGTATGCCATCCAACTCCCCCGTAGAGTCAAATGGTTCCACATCAACCAGTGTAAGTTGTTTGATCCCATAAGGGCAGGAAAGAGCAAAAGGGGAGCACGGGCACAGGAGCAGGGAGGTGAGAAGGCTCCTGTAGATGTGGAAACCACAGGGGAAACAGCTAACCCTGTCCCCCTGCATTCGGAAATGGCTCACTGCCAGTGTGAGGCAACACAAGGGTCCAGTAAGGTTTTAAAAGGGACCATGACGCAGGCTGCAAGCCCAGGGGGACCCCGCGATCCGATGGCAGAGGAAGAAAGGGAGGCAGACCCCCCAGAGAGAAGAGTTCTGGCTAGCACAGCCCGGCCACCCAGAGTGGCCTCACCGAAGTGAAGGCAGGTTTTAAGCTGGCCACCAGAGACGGGTGGCATTGGACATAGTATTTGGTTTTGTTTTTTCCCCCCCCAGAGGGAGGTTTTGTCGTGTAAAATATGTTTGTAATGTGTGGAAATCAGTTTAAACGGGATTCTATTCTT
Organism: Scyliorhinus torazame; assembly: GCF_047496885.1. Classification (NCBI taxonomy): domain Eukaryota; kingdom Metazoa; phylum Chordata; class Chondrichthyes; order Carcharhiniformes; family Scyliorhinidae; genus Scyliorhinus; species Scyliorhinus torazame. The sequence goes on from NC_092731.1 coordinate 47,397,953, forward strand.
CAAAGTGGTAGCGGCTGCTGCCGCCTGAATAAAATTCAGGCACTTTAAGTCAGGGTGTGTTTTCGGAAGGGGAGGTAGTTCTGTAGAGGCAAGGATGTGTTTTGTCTGTTTCACAGATGGGGCACCGAACGATGTGGATCTTGATGGCGATGGGCGTACAGGTGTGTGCCGGGCGACGCGGGGACACAGAGGAGTCCCTGGTCTGCGGGTGCTCTGGGGGCAGGGCACCCCCTGTAACAACCGGACAGGCGAACCTGGTAGCGGACGGCCAGGCCAACTATTCCCATGAGGGGAGATGGCCAGGATGCTGGGGACAAAGTGTAGCCATCTGAGATGGCCACGGGCAGAATACAAAATGGACATTTGCAAAGATTGCAGGGAAAATTGGACAATGTTCAGAAAGCAAGCCGGCACAGAGCCTGTCTGCATATTGAGCCGCAGCTCCCAGACGAGACTGAGACTGTCGGCCCATTGGCAAATGGATGGCCCATCTCCGGGAACAAAGGAAGATACTTAAGTAACCGATCTGGCCCCAGACCTCGCGGCGCCAGTTCCCCAAACCGAAAGCGTAAACAAAGTCAGGCCAACGGCCACCGAGGACCCGCCCAGCCATCAGGGCACCCACCCCTTTATTGGTCAGGATCAATGCGAATGATCAAGAAACGGCCCAATTGATTGGGGCCAAGTTCAAGGCCCCCCAACAGCGCGCGAAGCCCCTTCGGGTATAAGAAGAAGGCTCCAAGAGAGAATCGCTCTCTTGGACTCGGCTCTCACAGCGGAGAGACCCGTCCACCAGCTGCACCAGAAGCAAGTCAGTCCAAGGTCAACGCTCGCTACCAGACGGACGACCTTAGCTGTTTCCCCTCTACCACTTCGACCCCAGCAGCCTCAGAACCGAACAACGGCCATTGTTCCTCTGACTGAGTGGGCGCCCGAAGCTAAGTATAGGCTTTAGCAGTAGTGACAGTTTAGCCTGTAGTATTTTGTGCATGAGTAGATATTACTGTGTGTGTAAATAAATAGCATTGATTTTGAACTAACTAACTGGTGTATTGGCTCTTTGATCAGTATTGGGGTTTGAACCTTGAGGCGGTATCGAAAGATACCTGGCGACTCTAAAGCAAACGTAATTAGAATTAAGGAAAGCGACCATTTTGACCGCCATATTCAGAGCCAACCAAAGAGAGCAACAAAACTCGACCAGATTCTCCAGCCACATGATAACAAACAGAGTTGTTATCTTTGGGTTGTTGCCCGTGCCACGTGATAGTGAGATGAGGAATAGGGAGAGAGAGCAATTAAACACGTGGCTACAGGGATGGTGCAGGTGGGAGGGATTCAGATTTCTGGATAACTGGGGCTCTTTCTGGGGAAGGTGGGACCTCTACAGACAGGATGGTCTACATCTGAACCTGAGGGGCACAAATATCCTGGGGGGGAGATTTGTTAGTGCTCTTTGGGGGGGTTTAAACTAATGCAGCAGGGGCATGGGAACCTGGATTGTAGTTTTAGGGTAAGGGAGAATGAGAGTATAGAGGTCAGGAGCACAGATTTGACGTCGCAGGAGGGGGCCAGTGTTCAGGTAGGTGGTTTGAAGTGTGTCTACTTCAATGCCAGGAGTATACGAAACAAGGTAGGGGAACTGGCAGCATGGGTTGGTACTTGGGATTTGATGTTGTGGCCATTTCGGAGACATGGATAGAGCAGGGACAGGAATGGATGTTGCAGGTTCCGGGGTTTTGGTGTTTTAGTAAGCTCAGAGAAGGAGGCAAAAGAGGGGGAGGTGTGGCGCTGCTAGTCAAGAGCAGTATTACGGTGGCGGAGAGGATGCTCGATGGGGACTCATCTTCCGAGGTAGTATGGGCTGAGGTTAGAAACATGAAAGGAGAGGTCACACAGTTGGGAGTCTTCTATAGGCCTCGAAATAGTTCTAGGGATGTAGAGGAAAGGATGGCGAGGATGATCCTGGATAAGAGCGAAAGTAACAGGGTAGTTATTATGGGAGACTTTAACTTTCCAAATATTGACTGGAAAAGATATAGTTCGAGTACATTAGATGGGTCGTTTTTTGTACAGTGTGTGCAGGAGGGTTTCCTGACACAATATGTTGACAGGCCAACAAGAGGCGAGGCCACGTTGGATTTGGTTTTGGTTAATGAACCAGGCCAGGTGTTGGATTTGGAGGTAGGAGAGCACTTTGGGGACAGTGACCACAATTAGGTGACGTTTACGTTAATGATGGAAAGGGATAAGTATACACCGCAGGGCAAGAGTTATAGCTGGGGGAAGGGCAATTATGATGCCATTAGACGTGACTTGGGGGGGATAAGGTGGAGAAGTAGGCTGCAAGTGTTGGGCACACTGGATAAGTGGAGCTTGTTCAAGGATCAGCTACTGCGTGTTCTTGATAAGTATGTACCGGTCAGGCAAGGAGGAAGGCGTCGAGCGAGGGAAACGTGGTTTACCAAAGAAGTGGAATCTCTTGTTAAGAGGAAGAAGGAGGCCTATGTGAAGATGAGGTGTGAAGTTTCAGTTGGGGCGGTGGATAGTTACAAGGTAGCGAGGAAGGATCTAAAGAGAGAGGTAAGACGAGCAAGGAAGGGGCATGAGAAGTATTTGGCAGGTAGGATCAAGGAAAACCCAAAAGCTTTCTATAGGTATGTCAGGAATAAGCGAATGACTAGGGAAAGAGTAGGACCAGTCAAGGACAGGGATGGGAAGTTGTGTGTGGAGTCTGAAGAGATAGGCGAGATACTAAATGAATATTTTTCGTCAGTATTCACTCAGGAAAAAGATAATGTTGTGGAGGAGAATGCTGAGACCCAGGCTATTAGAATAGATGGCATTGAGGTACGTAGGGAAGAGGTGTTGGCAATTCTGGACAGGCTGAAAATAGATAAGTCCCCGGGTCCTGATGGGATTTATCCTAGGATTCTCTGGGAGGCCAGGGAAGAGATTGCTAGACCTTTGGCTTTGATTTTTATGTCATCATTGGCTACAGGAATAGTGCCAGAGGACTGGAGGATAGCAAATGTGGTCCCTTTGTTCAAAAAGGGGAGCAGAGACAACCCCGGCAACTATAGACCGGTGAGCCTCATGTCTGTAGTGGGTAAAGTCTTGGAGGGGATTATAAGAGACAAGATTTATAATCATCTAGATAGGAATAATATGATCAGGGATAGTCAGCATGGCTTTGTGAAGGGTAGGTCATGCCTCACAAACCTTATCGAGTTATTTGAGAAGGTGACTGAACAGGTAGACGAGGGTCGAGCAGTTGAGGTGGTGTATATGGATTTCAGCAAAGCGTTTGATAAGATTCCCCACGGTAGGCTATTGCAGAAAATATGGAGGCTGGGGATTGAGGGTGATTTAGAGATGTGGATCAGAAATTGGCTAGCTGAAAGAAGACAGAGGGTGGTGGTTGATGGGAAATGTTCAGAATGGAGTTCAGTTACAAGTGGAGTACCACAAGGATCTGTTCTGGGGCCGTTGCTGTTTGTCATTTTTATCAATGACCTAGAGGAAGGCGCAGAAGGGTGGGTGAGTAAATTTGCAGACAATACTAAAGTCGGTGGTGTTGTCGATAGTGTGGAAGGATGTAGCAGGTTACAGAGGGATATAGATAAGCTGCAGAGCTGGGCTGAGAGGTGGCAAATGGAGTTTAATGTGGAGAAGTGTGAGGTGATTCACTTTGGAAGGAATAACAGGAATGCGGAATATTTGGCTAATGGTAAAGTTCTTGGAAGTGTGGATGAGCAGAGGGATCTAGGTATCCATCTACATAGATCCCTGAAAGTTGCCACCCAGGTTGATAGGGTTGTGAAGAAGGCCTATGGAGTGTTGGCCTTTATTGGTAGAGGGATTGAGTTCTGGAGTCATGAGGTCATGTTGCAGCTGTACAGAACTCTGGTACGGCCGCATTTGGAGTATTGCGTACAGTTCTGGTCACCGCATTATAGGAAGGACGTGGAGGCTTTGGAGCGGGTACAGAGGAGATTTACCAGGATGTTGCCTGGTATGGAGGGAAAATCTTATGAGGAAAGGCTGATGGACTTGAGGTTGTTTTCGTTGGAGAGAAGAAGGTTAAGAGGAGACTTAATAGAGGCATACAAAATGATCAGAGGGTTAGATAGGGTGGACAGTGAGAGCCTTCTCCCGCGGATGGAAATGGCTAGCACGAGGGGACATAGCTTTAAACTGAGGGGTAATAGATATAGGACAGAGGTCAGAGGTAGGTTCTTTACGCAAAGAGTAGTGAGGCCATGGAATGCCCTACCTGCTACAGTCGTGAACTCGCCAACATTGAGGGCATTTAAAAGTTTATTGGATAAACATATGGATGATAATGGCATAGTGTAGGTTAGATGGCTTTTGTTTCGGTGCAACATCGTGGGTCCGAAGGGCCTGTACTGCGCTGTATTGTTCTATGTTCTATATTCTATGAGCTTTGAATACGGAGAAGTGTCCATCCCGTGTGCAGAAATTAAAGTGGTGACAGACCGGGTTAGGGTGACTGAGGGCAGGTGGGTGTGCTTGACCTGTGAGGGGGACGTTCCTTTTGGGAGATGGTGGTGGTTCAGGAAGCTGGGCTCGGACATGAGGGATCGATCCTCGGACTGGGAAAGACTGGACAATGACACCGACCGGACCATCACGGGGTCACCAGTAGGGGTCACTGTATGTTTGGAGAAATGGTGGGCATATGACCAGGGGTTATATTTGTGTTCATGGGGGTCTGCCAAGGTGTGTCCCGAAGGGGCAGCAATTACCTTTGTGAGGTGGTGGCAGGACCCCGGGAATGGGATCAATTGGGATCGCAGTGGGGAAGCATGTGTAGCTCCCAGGGCAGGGATGGCAGTGAAAGCTACCGAACTGCTGGTTCAGGTGAAGAAGCCCCTACCCACAGCCCAACCTATCGACCCTCACAACTGTCCAACCACCACCCAGGGGCCCAGGAATGGGTAAGTGCTCATTCCCACAGGAAAGTTGCTCCATCAGGGGGGACATTACCCTGTGGCTTCAGTGGTTTTAGACCTGACAGAGGTACGGTGACCTGCATGGTGTCCTCGGGAAAGAGAACTACTGCACCAAGCCCGTCTGAAAGGCATGTTTCAAAAGTTTTATAATCTGGATTTCGGGGATGTAAAGATTGATCAATTGTATAAACAGGAAAATGTTTTTACTCTGCGACCAGGGAGATAACGGCGAGGGCTGGTCAATGATGGTTTAATACTGGACATCAATTGTCAATAGCCTGGACAATGTAGAATTGGCTCGGCAAATGAACGATTAAAGAGCCAGCACAGCAAGATTTTGGGGGATGAAAATGCTGTGGTCGGGTCGGGGTTACACGAGGAGGTGGTAATGACTCCACATTTAAAATAAATTATAGCACAATTGGGGACACATGCCAAAACTATAAACGCTTTAATTAGAGAGGATCGGAATGCATCCGATCAGGCTGCACAAAATGAGGTGTGTGGGCTCTATGGGGCTTGGTTGCTGGGCGAGGGGAGGAACAATCTGGAGGATTTGAGACAAGGTTAGGTCCCCTCATGGATAAGCAACCAGCAGCGAGCAGCGCTACTCCCTTATAACAGCACATTGAGTCCCTGCCAACTTTGTGTAGCCTCAGAAGCCTACCCAGTACCTGTGGATTGTGGGAAGTCCAACCACACAAGCATGGGGGTAGTTGTGAGAATCCCGGTGATGGGAACCTCTGCACAACCAGCCCCTCTGTACCGAGTGGAGAATGTGGGAGTCATTCATGGGGGTGTACATGTTTGTTACCGGGAGGTCCCGCCCCATGTCATTGTGTGGGAGCACACTGTGACAGGCACTGACCTTTCGGGGTGTCGGAGCAGGGGAGCACAAGTGATCTTGTGTCCCCAGCACAAGAACGCCTATGCTAGACCTCAGTGCGGGTTCAGTACTGCTGGGACAGAGCCTATAAACTGCACCATGGAAGTAATGGCAGCTAGCCATGTCCCTCCACAGGTGGCATACATAGGGGGTGGGACATACTGTGTTACCACCAATGCCCAGCGGTATCAACACGGACCACAGCAGCGGTGCCCGATATCGCACAGCAGTTTCTGTTTTACACGCAGGGCGGATGTTCATGTGGCACACCCGCGAATCGTACCCATCCCAGAACCGTCCTCCATTCACATTACGGTACAGGAGAATTTTACTAACTTGCAGGACAATGTTGCCCATTTTGGGTATGATATTCCCCCTGGAGAAGCTCCAGGAACTGCTGGCGGTAGTTGAGCTGTCTCACAAACATTTCTACATTTTGGAACAGAAACCAGTAGATATTGCGAAGGACATAGAAAATATTAAAACCCCAGACTGGTGGGATTTGGAGGCATGGGTGGTAGTCCCAGCCTGGATCCGCATAACCTCGCATATCTTGATAATTTGCCAATTGTTAATTGTGGTGTATCTATTACTGACAAACTGCAGACTTAAGCGAAGGAGGAAGACAGCCAAACTCCAAAAGGTGATCAACCGGACAGCACAGAAAGCTCAACGGACAGGATCACTACTGGAGTGAATAAAATTGTAAATGTCTTGCAGGCGAACCGTGTCAATAATAAAGCATCGACCTGCCAATGTAACCCGCAGGCATCGCCCTGTAGCTGCCAATGTAACCCACGGGCATCGCCCTGTAGCTGCCAATGTAACCCGCGGGCATCGCCCTGTAGCTGCCAATGTAACCCGCGGGCATCGCCCTGTAGCTGCCAATGTAACCCGCGGGCATCGCCCTGTAGCTGCCAATGTAACCCGCAGGCATCGCCCTGTAGCTGCCAATGTAACTCGCGGGCATCACCCTGTAGCTGCCAATGTAACTCGCGGGCATCGCCCTGTAGCTGCCAATGTAACCCGCGGGCATCGCCCTGTAGCTGCCAATATAACTCGCGGGCATCGCCCTGTAGCTGCCAATGTAACTCGCGGGCATCACCCTGTAGCTGCCAATGTAACCCGCGGGCATCGCCCTGTAGCTGCCAATGTAACCCGCGGGCATCGCCCTGTAGCTGCCAATGTAACTCGCGGGCATCGCCCTGTAGCTGCCAATGTAACTCGCGGGCATCACCCTGTAGCTGCCAATGTAACCCGCGGGCATCGCCCTGTAGCTGCCAATGTAACCCGCGGGCATCGCCCTGTAGCTGCCAATGTAACTCGCGGGCATCGCCCTGTAGCTGCCAATGTAACCCGCGGGCATCACCCTGTAGCTGCCAATGTAACCCGCGGGCATCGCCCTGTAGCTGCCAATGTAACCCGCGGGCATCGCCCTGTAGCTGCCAATGTAACCCGCGGGCATCGCCCTGTAGCTGCCAATGTAACCCGCGGGCATCGCCCTGTAGCTGCCAATGTAACCCGCGGGCATCGCCCTGTAGCTGCCAATGTAACTCGCGGGCATCGTCCTGTAGCTGCCAATGTAACCCGCGGGCATCGCCCTGTAGCTGCCAATGTAACCCACGGGCATCGCCCTGTAGCTGCCAATGTAACCCGCGGGCATCGCCCTGTAGCTGCCAATGTAACTCGCGGGCATCGCCCTGTAGCTGCCAATGTAACCCGCGGGCATCGCCCTGTAGCTGCCAATGTAACCCGCGGGCATCGCCCTGTAGCTGCCAATGTAACCCGCGGGCATCGCCCTGTAGCTGCCAATGTAACCCGCAGGCATCGCCCTGTAGCTGCCAATGTAACTCGCGGGCATCACCCTGTAGCTGCCAATGTAACTCGCGGGCATCGCCCTGTAGCTGCCAATGTAACCCGCGGGCATCGCCCTGTAGCTGCCAATATAACTCGCGGGCATCGCCCTGTAGCTGCCAATGTAACTCGCGGGCATCACCCTGTAGCTGCCAATGTAACCCGCGGGCATCGCCCTGTAGCTGCCAATGTAACCCGCGGGCATCGCCCTGTAGCTGCCAATGTAACTCGCGGGCATCGCCCTGTAGCTGCCAATGTAACTCGCGGGCATCACCCTGTAGCTGCCAATGTAACCCGCGGGCATCGCCCTGTAGCTGCCAATGTAACCCGCGGGCATCGCCCTGTAGCTGCCAATGTAACTCGCGGGCATCGCCCTGTAGCTGCCAATGTAACCCGCGGGCATCACCCTGTAGCTGCCAATGTAACCCGCGGGCATCGCCCTGTAGCTGCCAATGTAACCCGCGGGCATCGCCCTGTAGCTGCCAATGTAACCCGCGGGCATCGCCCTGTAGCTGCCAATGTAACCCGCGGGCATCGCCCTGTAGCTGCCAATGTAACCCGCGGGCATCGCCCTGTAGCTGCCAATGTAACTCGCGGGCATCGCCCTGTAGCTGCCAATGTAACCCGCGGGCATCGCCCTGTAGCTGCCAATGTAACCCACGGGCATCGCCCTGTAGCTGCCAATGTAACCCGCGGGCATCGCCCTGTAGCTGCCAATGTAACTCGCGGGCATCGCCCTGTAGCTGCCAATGTAACCCGCGGGCATCGCCCTGTAGCTGCCAATGTAACCCACGGGCATCGCCCTGTAGCTGCCAATGTAACCCGCGGGCATCGCCCTGTAGCTGCCAATGTAACCCGCGGGCATCGCCCTGTAGCTGCCAATGTAACCCGCGGGCATCGCCCTGTAGCTGCCAATGTAACCCACGGGCATCGCCCTGTAGCTGCCAATGTAACCCGCGGGCATCGCCCTGTAGCTGCCAATGTAACCCACGGGCATCGCCCTGAGTAAAAACTGTCCTGCATGAAGTTGCAGAAGACTTAATTTTTCTTGAATAAATCAATTATTTTAAAACTACCATTATTGTGGTCTCACCTTCCTTTCACTGTCCGCTCTGGTCAAGTCACAATAATTGCCAAGACATAGTCAAGGACCAGAAAAGGGAATCTGAGCGCTTCGAACACGCTCAGTCAAGAGAGGCTACTGGTCAGGAATAAACAGCGGTCCCTCTTTCTCTCTCTCTTGTGAAGTTGCACTAGTGGGACGCTTCCGGGTGACATTTCACCATCACAGGAGAGAGACTTACACAGGCGTAGGTGGCAGTCAGGGTAACTGGTGTGGCATAAGGACAACCTGACTGGTTAGGTATAAACAGTGAGACTTGTCCCCTCTCTCTTGCGAAGCTGTCCCAGTGCAACACTTCCGGGTCGTGGTTTTAACTCCTGCAGGAGAGAGACACCCCCAGTTATCTGTGACACCCAATGCCAGCCTGTTGTGGAGTAAAGGAAACCCTTTTCGTTCCAGCTGGGGTGAGGAAGGCTGAGTACTCGGCGGGGGTTATTTCACATCAGGCCCCACATTGGGTGGACCTGGTGTTTGAGGTCGGTCGGGAGGGTCGTAGGGGGGGGCGGTTAGACGTAGGGTGCTGTCGGACTTGGGGTTCTGTGTGAGGATTCCGAGGGCCGTACGGGAGTATGTGGAACATAATGATAATGAGGAGGTCTCTCCCTCGAATTTGTGGGAGGCGCTGAAGGTGATGATCAGGGGAGAGATCAGAGTGTTTAAGGCACATGTGGATGGGGAGGCGAGGGAGGAGCGACAGAAACAGGTGGATGAGATTCTCGGGGAGGGTCGTAGGTGAGTGAGGGTCACGACCCCGGAGTTTTAGGCGTGCGGGAAAATCTGCAAATGCAGTTTGACTTGCTGTCCACGGACAGGGCTTTGCGGTAATTGAGGCGGGTGAATGGGGCAGTGTCTGAGTATGGGGAGAAGGCCAGCCCTCTCTTGGCTCACCAGTTAACATGGCAGGATGCGGCCAGGGGAATTGTTCAGGTTAGGGATTTGGAGGGGAGGCTGGACTCAGCCCCGGATAAGGTGAATGGAGTGTTTATTTTATGTGAGCCTGTATAGGTCAGAGCCTCCGCAGGACGAACGGGGGCTGGCAGAGTTCCTGGGTGGGTTTGGAGTTTCCCAAGGTGGGGGAGGAATTGTGGGTGGAACTGGAGGCACCACTGGGCCTGGAGGAGATTCAGATCGCGTTGAAACACATGCAGGCAGGGAAGGCACCGGGACCGGATGGGTTTCCAATGGGGAAAGCGGGCAGTATAATCAAAGATCCCTCCCACCCGGCTTACTCACTCTTCCAACTACTTCCGTCGGGCAGGAGATACAGAAGTCTGAGAACACGCACGAACAGACTCAAAAACAGCTTCTTCCACACTGTCACCAGACTCCTAAATGACCCTCTTATGGACTGAGCTCATTAACACTACACCCTGCATGCTTCACCCGATGCCGGTGCTTATGTACTTACATTGTATATGTTGTGTTGCCCTATTATGTATTTTCTTTTATTCCCTTTTCGTCTCATGTACTTAATGATCTGTTGAGCTGCTCGCAGAAAAATACTTTTCGCTGTACCTCGGTACACGTGACAATAAACAAATCCAATCCAATCCAATCCAATCAGTTCGGTCGCTGTTGCTGGGCATGTTTAGGGACTCTTTGGCACGGGACACCCTCTCAGAGACGTTGGAGCCGGGGTCTATCTCGCTGCCTCTGAAAAAGGATAAGGACCCCACAGAGTGTGGCCGTATTGCCCGATCTTCCTGTTAGCCTCGTACCCGATGTAACCGAAAAGACCTCAAGCTCCTGGTGTTGGTGCAAATACTGGAAAACGGGGCCGCACCCACGACACAAACCCAGGTCCAAACCCAAACTTCTCCAACTCCGCGAAAAGGTGCCCCCACTCCACCCGGTCAAACACCTTCTCCGTGACCAATGATACAATTATCTCCGGTCCCGGCCTGGCCGCAGGGTCAGCGCCACATTCAACAACCGCCGCACATTAGAAACAGACAGAGAAAATAGAAGCAGGAGGAGGCCATTCGGCCCTTCGAGCCTGCTCCACCATTCATTATGATCATGGCTGATCATCACGTTCAATATCTTGATCCGCCAGCCCCCACCCCCCCCCCCGCCCCCCCCCTTGATTCCTTTGGCCCCAAGATCGATATCGAATTCCTTCTTGAAATTAAACAATGTTTTTGCCGCGACTACTTTCTGTGGTAGCGAATTCCACAGATTCACCGCTCTCTGGGTGAAGACATTTCTCCTCACCTCATTTCCAAAAAGATTTACCCTTATCCTTCAACTGTGACCCCCTGTTCTGGACTCTCCCACCATCGGGAACATTCTTTCTGAATCCACCCTGACTAGTCCTGTAAGAATTTTATAAGTTTCTCTGAGATCCTCTCTCACTCTTCGAAACTCTAATGAATAAAATCTTAACCAATTTAGTCTCTCCTCATATGACAGTCCCGCCATCCCAGGAATCAGCCGGGTAAACCTTCGCTGCGCTCCCTCCATAGCAAGAACATCCTTCCTCAGATAAGGTCACCAAAACTGCCCACAATACTCCAGGTGTGACCTCACCAATGCCGATACAATTGTGGTAAAATATCCCTATTCCTATTCTCAAACCCTCTCGCCAGGAAGGCCAACACACCATTTGCCTTCTTTACTGCCGGCTGTACCTGCGCGCTTACTTTCAGCGGCTGATGCACGAGGACACCAAGGTCTCGCTGAGTATCCACCTCTCTCAATTTACACCTCATTGTGTTCCCATCTCCATTTGACCTGCCCAAGCCTCCCTTCTGCCATTGAATCTCTCCTGCACTCCTCCCTTTCAGAGATACCCATTTGTTCTTTTCTCCCTCGCCTCTCCCTGCCTCTGTACTTGCTTCAAACCTATTACATCTCTAACCTTTCCCAGTTCTGGTGAGTGGTCATCAACCTGAAATGTTGACTGTCTCCCCCCCCCCCCCCCCCCTCAGATGCTGCCTGATATGCTGAGGATTTGCAGCATCTTGTTGTATTTCAGCTTTCAAACATTGTTTTGATATTAGTCTTAATTGGTAATTATTAATGACACTGGCTGGAGGGTGTGATTGGAGCACGACAAATTCACAAAAGTTGTTTGCATTATAAAAGTGGGCGCAGAGATCTATAATAGAAATAGAGAGATAACAGGATGTATGACCTGAAACAAAGGTTGGAATTACAGCTGAGGTCCGGGCCCAATATCCCCTCAACCTGCTTCACCCAAAACTTATACTTGGCCATGACTCTCTCGGGTGAAATCCCACAGGGAAAACAATCAAACAATGAATAGAAAAACTGCATTTTTTTCAAAGAAGTTAAACATTCCACTTGTTTGAATCTTGAAGATAACATATGGCAACATTTTAACACACTGTATGTGCAAGATAACCCAAAATGTTCAATTACCCCAAATGCTGGACTCCACCGGTCTGCAAAACAACCTGCTCGTTCTTTTTCAGTCAAAACAGTAGGAAAATTTCACACACCCATCGTACACTTTACTGACATCATTCAATATGTTTACATTGGAACTTCGATCTATTTTCTATGAAGCTGAATTACTTCCTAACCACTCAATTCAATTATTTGAGAATATACCCAGGAGTTCTTTTAATAATCTAACTCGATTCCAGTTCTTTGGTTCCCTGGGCAATCATGTCACAAGTGCCAGCTGGAGTTCACACAACCCAAAAATACAGACAATTCTGGAAATACAAACTCAGCAATGTCTGCATTTGCACTGTTAGGAAATACTCGGAATGGGAAGAAAATCGTCACGTCGGGCTTCAGGCTTCCTGACTTTTGCTGGGGTCCAGACAGACTTGGAGCAGAACATAGAACATAGAACAAAGAACATTTCAGCGCAGGACAGGCGCTTCGGCCCTCGATGTTGTGCCGACCTGTGAAACCACTCTAAAGCCCATCTACACTATTCCCTTATCGTCCATATGTCTATCCAATGACCATTTGAATGCCCTTAGTGTTGGCGAGAACACTACTGTTGCAGGCAGGGCATTCTTACTGCTCTCTGAGTAAAGAACCTACCTCTGACATCTGTCCTATATCTATCTCCCCTCAATTTAAAGCTATGTCCCCTCGTGCTAGACATCACCATCTGAGGAAAAAGGCTCTCACTGTCCACCCTATCTAATCCTCTGATCATCTTGTATGCCTCAATTAAGTCACCTCTTATCCTTCTTCTCGCTAACGAAAACAGCCTCAGGTCCCTCAGCCTTCCCTCATAAGATCTTCCCTCCATACCAGGCAACATTCTGGTAAATCTCATCTGCACCCTTTCCAATGCTTCCACATCCTTCCTATAATGCGGCGACCAGAATTGCACGCAATACTCCAAATGCGGCCGTACCAGAGTTTTGTACAGCTGCAACATGACCTCATGGCTCCGAAACTCAATCCCTCTACCAATAAAAGCTAATAAACCGTACGCCTTCTTAACAACCCTCTCAACCTGGGTGGCAACTTTCAGGTATCTATGTACATGGACACCGAGATCTCTCTGCTCATCCACACTACCAAGAGTCTTACCATTAGCCCAGTACTCTGTCTTCCTGTTATTCCTTCCAAAATGAATCACCTCACACTTTTCTGCATTAAACTCCATTTACCACCTCTCAGCCCAGCGCTGCAGCTTATCTATGTCCCTTTGTAACTTGTAACATCCTTCCGCACTGTCCACAACTCCACCGACTTCAGTGTCATCTGCAAATTTACTCACCCATCCTGCTACGCCCTCGTCCAAGTCATTTATAAAAATGACATACAGCAGTGGCTTGTGGCTACAACAGATCCTTGTGGTACACCACTAGTAACTGGACTCCAGTCTGAACATTTCCCATCAACCACCACCCTTTGTCTTCTTCCAGCTAGCCAATTTCTGATCCAAACTGCTAAATCACCCTGAATCACTTGCCTCCGTGTTTTCTGCAATAGCCTACCGTGGGGAACCTTATCAAACGCTTTACTGAAATCCATATACACCACTGCTTTACCCTCATCCACCTGTTTGGTCACCTTCTCAAAGAACGCAATAAAGTTTGTGAGGCACAACCTACCCTTCACAAAACCGTGTTGACTATCTCTAATCAAATTATTCCTTTCCAGATGATTATACATCCTATCTCTGATAAACCTTTCCAAGACTTTGCCCACAACAGAAGTAAGGCTGACTGATCTATAGTTACTGGGGTTGTCTCTACTCCCCTTCTTGAACAAGGGGACAACCTTTCTATCCTCCAGTCTTCTGGCACTATTCCTGTAGACAAAGATGACTTAAAGATCAAAGCCAAAGGCTCAGCAATCTCCTCCCTAGTTTCCCAGAGAATCCTAGGATAAATCCCATCCGGCCCAGGGGACTTATCTATTTTCACACTTTCCAGAATTGCTAACACCTCCTCCTTATGAACCTCAAGCCCTTCTAGTCTAGTAGCCTGAATCTCAGCATTCTCCTCGACAACATTGTTTTTTTCCTGTGTGAATACTGACGAAAAACATTCATTTAGCACCTCTCCTATCTCCTAGGACTCCACGCACAACTGCCCACTACTGTCCTTGACTGGCCCTACTCTTACCGTAGTCTTTCTTTTATTCCTGACATATCTATAGAAAGCTTTAGGGTTATCCTTGATCCTACCTGCCAAAGACTTCTCATGTCCCCTCCTGGCTCTTCTTCACTCTCTCTTTAGGTCCTTCCTCGCTAACTTGTAAATCTCGAGCGCCCTAACTGAACCTCCATGTCTCATCTTTACATAAGCCTCCTTCTTCCTCTTGACAAGTGTTTCGACTGCTTTAGTAAACCAGGGTTCCCTCGCTCGACCACGTCCTCCCTGCCTGACAGGCACAAACTTATTAAGGACACGCAGTAGCTGTTCCTTGAAGAAACTCCACATTTCCATTGTGCCCATCCCCTGCAGTTTTCCTCTCCATCAGATGCATCCTAAGTCTTGCCTCATCGCATCATAATTGCCTTTCCCCCAGATATAACTCTTGCCCTGCGGTATTTACCTATCCCTTTCCATCACTAAAGTAAACGTAATCGAATTGTGGTCACTATCACCAAAGTGCTCACCTCCCTCCAAATCTAACACCTGTCCTGGTTCATTACCCAGCACCAAATCCAATATGGCCTCGCCTCTCGTTGGCCTATCCACATACTGTGTCAGGAAACCCTCCTGCACACATTGGACAAAAGCAGACCCATCTAAAGAACTCAAACTTTAGCATTTCCAGTCAATATTTGGAAAGTTAATGTCCCCCATAACAACTACCCTGTTGCTTTCGCTCCTATCCAGAATCATCTTTGCAATCCTTTCCTCTACATCTCTGGAACTTTTTGGAGGCCTACAGAAAACCCCTAACAGGGTCACCTCTCCTTTCCTGTTTCTAACCTCAGCCCATACTACCTCAGTAGACGAGTCCTCATCAAACGTCCTTTCTGCCACTGTAATACTGTCCTTGACTAACAATACAACCCCTCCCCCTCTTTTACCACCTTCCCTGAGCTTACTGAAATATCTAAACCCCGGCACCTGCAACAACCTTTCCTATCCCTGCTCTATCCATGTCTCCGAAAAGGCCACAACATCGAAGTCCCAGGTACCAACCCATGCTGCAAGTTCACCCACCTTATTCCGGATGCTCCTGGCATTGAAGAAGACACACTTTAAACCCCCTTCCTGCCTGCCGGTACACTCCTGCAACTTTGAAACCTTACTCATGACCTCACTACTCTCAACCTCCTGTATGCTGGAGCGACAATTCAGGTTCCCAATCCCCTGCTGAACTAGTTTAAACACTCCCGAAGAGCATTATCAAATTTCTCCCCCAGGATATTGGTACCCCTCTTGTCCAGGTGAAGACCATCCCGTTTGTAGAGGTCCCACCTACCCCAGAATGAGCCCCAATTATCCAGGAATCTGAAACCCTCCCTCCTGCACCATCCCTGTAGCCACGTGTTCAACTGCTCTCTCTCCCTATTCCTCGTCTCACTAGCACGTGGCACGGGGAACAACCCAGAGATAATAACTCTGTTTGTCCTCGATCTAAGTTTCCACCCTAGCTCCCTGAATTCCTGCCTTACATCCCGATCCCCTTTCCTACCTATGTCGTTGGTACCTATGTGGACCACGAGTTGGGGCTGCTCCCCCTTAAGGATCCCGAAAACACGATCTGAGTGAAGCAATTTCTCCTCACCTCAGTCCCAAAAGGTTTACCCCTTATCCTAAAACTACGACCCCCTGTTCTGGACTCCCCCACCATCGGGAACATTCTTTCTGAATCCACCCTGTCTAATCTTGTTAGAATTTTCTGTTTTTATGAGATCCCCTCTCAATCTTCCAAATTCGAATGAATAAAATCTTAACCAATTTAGTCTCTCCTCGTTTGACAGTCCCGCCATCCCAGGAATCAGCCGGGTAAACCTTCGCTGCGCTCCCTCCATAGCAAGAACATCCTTCCTCAGGTAAGGAGACCAAAACTGCCCACAATACTCCAGGTGTGACCTCACCAATGCCGATACAATTGTGGTAAAATATCCCTATTCCTATTCTCAAACCCTCTCGCCATGAAGGCCAACACACCATTTGCCTTCTTTACTGCCGGCTGTACCTGCGCGCTTACTTTCAGCGACTGATGCACGAGGACACCAAGGTCTCGCTGAGTATCCACCTCTCCCAATTTACACCTCATTGTGTTCCCATCTCCATTTGACCTGCCCAAGCCTCCCTTCTGCCATTGAATCTCTCCTGCACTCCTCCCTTTCAGAGATACCCATTTGTTCTTTTCTCCCTCGCCTCTCCCTGCCTCTGTACTTGCTTCAAACCTATTACATCGCCAACCTTTCCCAGTTCTGGTGAGTGGTCATCAACCTGAAATGTTGACTGTCTCCCTCCCCCCTCTCAGATGCTGCCTGATCTGCTGAGGATTTACAGCATCTTGTTTTATTTCAGCTTTCAAACATTGTTTTGATATTAGTGTTAATTGGTAATTATTAATGACACTGGCTGGAGGGTGTGATTGGAGCACGACAAATTCACAAAAGTTGTTTGCATTATAAAAGTGGGCGCAGAGATCTATAATAGAAATAGAGAGATAACAGGATGTATGACCTTAAACAAAGGTTGGAATTACAGCTGAGGTCCTGGCCCAATATCCCCTCAACCTGCTTCACCCAAAACTTATACTTGGCCATGGCTCTCTCGGGTGAAATCCCACAGGGAAAACAATCAATCAATGAATAGAAAAACTTCTCTTTTTTCAAAGAAGTTAGACATTCCATTTGTTTGAATCTTGAAGATAACATATGGCAACATTTTAACACACTGTATATGCAAGAAAACCGAAAATGTTCAATTACCCCAAATGCTGGACTCCACCGGTCTGCAAAACAACCTGCTCGTTCTTTTTCAGTCAAAACAGTAGGAAAATTTCACACACCCATCGTACACTTTACTGACATCATTCAGTATGTTTACATTGGAACTTCGATCTATTTTCTACAAAGCTGAATTACTTCCTAACCACTCAATTCAATTACTTGAGAATATACCCAGGAGTTCTTTTAAAAATCTAACTCGATTCCAGTTCTTTGGTTCCCTGTGCAATCATGTCACAAATGCCAGCTGGAGTTCACACAACCCAAAAACACAGACAATTCTGGAAATACAAACTCAGCAATGTCTGCATTTGCACTGTTAGAAAATACTCGGAATGGGAAGAAAATCGTCACGTCGGGCTTCAGGCTTCCTGACTTTTGCTGGGGTCCAGACACACTTGGAGCAGAAGACCTTCCTCAAGCACCAGTTATTTTTACACTCAAATGAGAGCTATGCAACCTGGAGGGCATCACAACTGAGACCAACCTTGTTCTCATCCAACACATTGAGTGTTGCTGCACATTTAACTAGTTTTCTTATTCCAGATTTATTAGTTAATTGAATTTAAACTCCCCCAAGCTGCTGTGGTGGAAATTGAACTTGAGTCTCTGGAGCATTAGTCCAGACGTCTGGGTTACTTGTCTGATAACAGTAATTACTGTGCAACTGTCCCCATTGGCCAGTCACTGCTGTTAACGACCATCCCCTTCCCAACTCTAAATGGGCGACATAGTAGCACAGTGGTTAGCACTGTTGCTTCGCATCGTCAAGAATATGGGTTCAATTCTAGCTTGGGTCACTATCTGTGCGGAGTCTGCACGTTCTCCCCGTGTCTGCATGGATTTCCTCCGGGTGCTCCAGTTTCCTCCCACAAGTCCCGAAAACTCAGCTGTTAGGTGAATTGGACATTCTGAATTCTCCCTCTCTGTACCCGAACAGGCGCCGGAATGTGGCGACGAGGGGATTTTCACAGTAACTTCCCTGCAGGGTTAATGCAAGCCTATTCGTGACAATATTGATGATTATTATTATTGTATTACCATGGTAGCTTTCATTTTCACCTGAGAGTGGACAGGACCTCAGTCCAACACCTCGTCTGAAAGACAACACCTCAGGCAGCGCAGCACCACATTCGGAGACAACTTCCGCCCCATCACAAACCCCGTCTGATCTTCCCCTACCACCTCCGGAAGGAAAGACTCCAACCTTAAAGCCGATTCCTTGGCGAATAACTTGGCACCTACATTTAACAGGAAGATCGGCCAATACGGCCACACTCTGTGAGGTCCTTATCCTTTTTCAGAAACAACGACATAGACCCCTGCTCCAACGTCTCTGAGAGGGTGTCCCGTGCCAAAGAGTCCCTAAACATGCCCAGCAACAGAGGACCCAACGGTTCCGAAAACTTCTTTCAAAATTCCATCGGAAACCCATCCGGTGTCTTTCCTGCCTGCATGTGTTTCAACGCTATCTGAATCTCCTCCAGGCCCAGTGGTGCCTCCAGTTCCACCCACAATTCCTCCCCACATTGGGAAACTCCAAACCCACCCAGGAACTCTGCCATCCCTCGTACGTCCTGCGGAGGCTCTGACCTACACAGGCTCACATAAAATAAACACTCCATTCACCTTATCCGGGGCTGAGTCCATACTCATACACCGTCCCATTCACCCGCCTCAATTGCCGCAGAGCCCTGTCCGTGGACAGCAAGTCAAACTGCATTTGCAGATTTTCCCGCACGCCTAAAACTCCGGGGTCGTGTCCCTCACTCACCTACGACCCTCCCCGAGAATCTCATCCACCTGTTTCTGTAGCTCCTCCCTCGCCACCCTGTCCACATGTGCCTTAAACACTCTGATCTCTCCCCTGATCACCACCTTCCACCCCTCCCACAAATTCGAGGGGGAGACCTCCTCATTATCATTATGTTCCACAGACTCCCGTATGGCCCTCGGAATCCTCACACAGAACCCCAAGTCCGACAGCACCCTACGTCTACCCGCCCCCCCCCTACGACCCTCCCGACCGACATCAAACACCAGGTCCACCCAATGTGGGGCCTGATGTGAAATAACCCCCGCCGAGTACTCAGCCTTCCTCACCCCAGCGAGAAGAGTCCGACTCAGCATAAAATAATCAGGCCCCGGATACACCTTGGGCTGGATTCTCCGATTCTGAGGCTCTGTCCCCACGGCAACGTGGCAACGGCAGAAAGAATGGTGTAAAACAGCCACCGACCCTGCGTTTGGCTGGGGGCCGGCATTCCGGCAGCACAGAGCACCCGGCTCGATCTGCCGATACGGCCCGGAGAATTGCTGGGTCTGTGGCCGCGCTTACGCAGGGCGGCGGCTGCAACCGCCCCGCCGTGCTACATGGCGGAGGCCGCTCGCGGGATAATGACCCCTTTTGGCCGACCTGCGAGCCCTGGACCACTCCCCTCCCCCCTCCCCTGACCTTGACGCCGCTGGACTGAGTCCGCAGCCGCCACGCTGCGTTCCCAACGGATGAGACAACATCGACCAACGCGGTCGGGAACTCGGCGGGTCGGGGCGGAGCATCGGGGGGTGGGCCTCAGGCAATGTCCTGAGGGTGTCCATACGCCGCTTTAGGGCGGAGCATCGCCAAAGCTGCGCCGCCCCCAATTCGGTCGGGAACTTTGATTCTCCGGCCGATCACCGAGCAAAGGAAAGAATGAGAACTCCTTCTCCCCAGGGCGTGTTCACTGCCACAGATCTGCCCCCCCCCCCTCACCGACTTTCCCCCCACCCTCCATCACCTCCATAAACGCAGACGATATCTTCACCGTCCCTGCCGAGACCAAGGATTTCGGCCTGGATCGATGCACCTTCGGGTCCAACACACAGTTTAGATCCCCCCTAAAATCAATTGGTGGGTGTCCATATCCGGCACTGTAACCAGCAGCCGTTTCATAAACGATACATCGTCCCAATTCAGGGCGCTCACATTCACTAGAACCACCGACATCTCCTCTAATGCCCCTGCTACCATCACGTACCGTCCACTCTGATCAGCTATAACCCTCTCCCCCGGAACCAAACTCTCTTATTAATTAAGATCACCACCTCCCGGGCCCGTCTATCAAAGCCCGAGTGAAACACCTGGCTCGCCCAGGATTTCCGGAGCCTAGAGGGGTCCCGTACCCACATGTGAGCCTCTTGTAAAAACACCACATCGGCCCCAAGACTCTTTAAATGTGCAAATACCCCTCACCCCGTTTACACGTTCTTCCCCCAGGCCTCGCACATTCCAGGTGATGATCCCTGTCGGAGGCCTCTCATCCCCCTTCACCCTCAAGTCAGCCATTACCACCGCGATGCATCATACCATCATCACCAGTTCCTTAGGCCTCAGGCCCACCTAAGATGGCCACCTGCCCCGCCCAACGGGTGAGACAAAGAAAATCACCTGATGCGGTTAGCTCCCTCCCCCTCCCCTGCCCCCCTCCATACCTACTGCCTTCCCCCCCAAGCCAGCAGACTGGCTGCTGCCTCAGCTAACCCCCTGCCCCTCCCAAAAATAACATTCCAGACTGATCGAGCCTCAGCAGACTGGTCCAGCAAATCACAGCCCCTCCCCCCACACCACTGCCGGTCACTAGCCTACCTCTTACGCCCAGCTAGGTTCCCCCCACCTCCTCATGGTCCCGTCCAAATCCAACCAGAACAAAGACCAACACCCCATCCCCCAAGCCCATCCTCCCTACTCCCTTGTCCAAATCCCAGCATCCTTATCCTGCTTCTCGTTCCCTCCAATTACCACATCAATTCCCCGCTCCACCTCCCCCGTGACCCTGGCCTCCAGGCAAAATGCCCCCAGCAAACCCAAGAGCAAGAAGAGTAAAGACATATCTCACTATATTGCAATAGTTACAGCTACCCTGAACCAACTTTCACACACAATAAATCCCCCCAGCCCTCCTCAAACCAGTCCCTGTCCTTTGTCCTTGATGAAGGCCTCAGCCTGCTCCGGCTTGTTAAAATAGTGATGCTTCGAGTCCAGCGTGCCTCTCAGCCTCGCTGGATACACCACCCCGATCCCCACACTGTTATTGTACAGCTCCGCCCGCGCCTGATTGAAGGCCGCCCGCCCCGTCGCCAGTCCGGTACCAATATCCTGGTTGATGTGCACCGTGTGTGCCTCCCAATCGATGCTCCGACTCTTCTTGGCCCACTCCAGACCCGCTCCTTCCCCGGTAACTGTGAAATCGGACGATCACCGCCCGCGGCGGCTCGTTCGGCTGCGGTTTCTGCCACAGAGCCCGATGCTCCCGGTCCAATTCCGGAGCGGAGAACACTTCATCCCCTCCCACCAATCGAGAGGACATTTCTGAAAAGTACTCGGCTGATCCTGGGCCCTCCACCCCCTCCGATAAGCCCACCACTCTGAGGGTCATGCACCTCGACCTGTTCTCCAGAACTTCAGAACTTCAACTTTGGCCTTCAGGCCCTTATTCCTGTCCGCCATGAGCAGCATCTCAGCTTCCTGCGAGGCAAACTGAGCCCCAGGCCTCGACAAGGCCTCCTCCACGCCCTTCAGCATCTCACCTTGCTCCTTCACAGCCTTGACCATCTTGCCCAACTGCTACTATATTGGGCCCAATGCCTCCTCGATGGTGGCTTTGAACGAGTCTTTAATCTCCTTCCCTTGTTGCTCAAATTGACCAAACTTCTCCAACTCCTGCAGCATCTCCCCAGCCAGCGTCTCTAACGTGATGGGTGTGGCCGCCTCCGGCAGCTTTTCTCCCCAGATTCCTTTGCTGGTCTTCCAGCCGGAGTTCATTCTGTCGCCATTCTGTTCTCCACACCAACCTACTGGGTTAGAACCCAGTCAGGCAGCACGGTTGCACAGTGGTTAGCACAGTTGCTTCACAGCTCCAGGGTCCCAGGTACGATTCCCGGCTGGGTTACTGTCTGTACGACGTCTGCACGTCCTCTCCGTGTGTGCGTGGGTTTCCTCCGGGTGCTCCGGTTTCCTCCCACAGTCCAAAGATGTGCAGGTTAGGTGGATTGACCATGCTAAATTGTCCTTAGTGTCCAAAAAAGGTTAGGTGGGGTTACTGGGTTACAGGGATAGAGTGGAAGTGTGGGGTAAAATAGGGGGCTCTTTCCAAGGGCCGGTGCAGACTCGATGGGCAGAATAGCCTCCGTCTGCACTGTAAATTCTATGGTCCAACCCAAAATCTCCCAAAACAAAGAACAAAGAAAAGTACAGCACAGGAACAGGCCCTTCGGCCCTCCAAGCCTGCGCCGACCATGCTGCCCGTCTAAACTAAAATCTTCTACACTTCCGGGGTCCGTATCCCTCTATTCCCACCCTAAAACACCAGGAAAGATAATCAATAATCCGGGACCCTTGCAGGAGCCACATTTCCTGTGACCGACTTTCACATGTCGTCACCGGAGGTCCACGGTCTGGACTCTCTGATTTTGAGGCTCTGTCCCCGATGCCAGCGTGGGAACGGTGGCTTTTCACGCCCGAAGAAATGGTGTAAAACAGCCACCGATCCTCCGTGTGGCTGGGGGCTGGCACGCCGTCAGTGTCGAGCACCCGGCTCTATCTGCCGATCCGGCCCGGAGAATTGCCCGGTCCGTGGCCGCACATGCGCACGGCGGCCCCACTGCCTGCGGATCGGCTCTCCGCCCTCTCCCACCGGACAAGTAATCCAGACGTCTGGACTAATGCTCCAGAGACTCGAGTTCAGTTTCCACCACAGCAGCTTGGGGGAGTTTAAATTCAATTAACTAATAAATCTGGAATAAAAAAACGAGCTCGATGTCCAGTAACACTCAATGTGTTGGATGAGAACAAGGTTGGTCTCAGTTGTGATGCCCTCCAGGTTGCATAACTCTCATTTGTGTGTAAAAATAACTGGTGCTTGGGGAAGGTCTGCTCCAAGTGTGTCTGGACCCCAGCAAAAGTCAGGAAGCCTGAAGCCCGACGTGACGATTTTCTTCCCATTCCGAGTATTTTCTAACAGTGCAAATGCAGACATTGCTGAGTTTGTATTTCCAGAATTGTCTGTATTTTTGGGTTGTGTGAACTCCAGCTGGCATTTGTGACATGATTGCACAGGGAACCAAAGAACTGGAATCGAGTTAGATTTTTAAAAGAACTCCTGGGTATATTCTCAAGTAATTGAATTGAGTGGTTAGGAAGTAATTCAGCTTCGTAGAAAATAGATCGAAGTTACAATGTAAACATACTGAATGATGTCAGTAAAGTGTACGATGGGTGTGTGAAATTTTCCTACTGTTTTGACTGAAAAAGAACGAGCAGGTTGTTTTGCAGACCGGTGGAGTCCAGCATTTGGGGTCATTGAACATTTTGGGTTTTCTTGCATATACAGTGTGTTAAAATGTTGCCATATGTTATCTTCAAGATTCAAGATCTCTGCGCCCACTTTTATAACGCAAACAACTTTTGTGAATTTGTCATGTTACAATCACACCCTCCAGCCAGTGTCATTAATAATTACCAATTGAAACGAATATCAAAACAATGTTTGAAAGTTAAATAAAACAAGATGCTGTAAATCCTCAGCAGATCAGGCAGCATCTGAGGGGGGGAGACAGTCAATATTTCAGGTTGATGACCACTCACCAGAACTGGGAAAGGTTGGAGATGTAATAGGTTTGAAGCAAGTACAGAGGCAGGGAGAGGCGAGGGAGAAAAGAACAAATGGGTATCTCTGAAAGGGAGGAGTGCAGGAGAGATTCAATGGCAGAAGGGAGGCTTGGGAAGGTCAAAAGGAGATGGGAACACAATGAGGTGTAAATTGAGAGAGGTGGATACTCAGCGAGACCTTGGTGTCCTCGAGCATCAGTCGCTGAAAGTAAGCGCGCAGGTACAGCCGGCAGTAAAGAAGGCAAATGGTGTGTTGGCCTTCCTGGCGAGAGGGTTTGAGAATAGGAATAGGGATATTTTACCACAATTGTATCGGCATTGGTGAGGTCACACCTGGAGTATTGTGGGCAGTTTTGGTGTCCTTATCTGAGGAAGGATGTTCTTGCTATGGAGGGAGGACAGCGAAGGTTTACCCGGCTGATTCCCGGGATGGCGGGACTGTCATACGAGGAGAGACTAAATTGGTTAAGATTTTATTCATTCGAGTTTAGAAGAGTGAGAGAGGATCTCATAGAAACTTAGAAAGTTCTAACAGGATTAGTCAGGGTGGATTCAGAAAGAATGTTCCCGATGGTGGGGGAATCCAGAACAGGGGGTCATAGTTTGAGGATTAGGGGAAAATCTTTTTGGACTGAGGGGAGGAGAAATGTCTTCACCCAGAGAGCGGTGAATCTGTGGAATTCACTCCCACAGAAAGTAGTTGAGGCAAAAACATTGTTTAATTTCAATAAGGAATTCGATATCGCTCTTGGGGCTAAAGGGATCAGGGGGTGTGGGGGGTGGGGAGGCGGATCAGGGTATTGAACGTGGTGATCAGCCATGATCATAATGAATGGTGGAGCAGGCTCGAAGGGCCGAATGGCCTCCTCCTGCTTCTATTTTCTCTGTCTGTTTCTAAAGTGCGGCGGTTGTTGAATGTGGCGCTGACCCTGCGGCCAGGCCGGGACCGGAGATAATTGTATCATTGGTCACGGAGAAGGTGTTTGACCGGGTGGAGTGGGGGCACCTTTTCGCGGAGTTGGAGAAGTTTGGGTTTGGACCTGGGTTTGTGTCGTGGGTGCGGCCCCGTTTTCCAGTATTTGCACCAACACCAGGAGCTTGAGGTCTTTTCGGTTACATCGGGTCCGAGGCTAACAGGAAGATCGGGCAATACGGCCACACTCGGTGGGGTCCTTATACTTTTTCAGAAGCAATGAGATAGACCCCTGCTCCAACTTCTCTCAGAGGGTGTCCCGTGCCAAAGAGTCCCTAAACATGCCCAGCAACAGCGACCCAACTGATCCGAAAACTTCTTTTAAAATTCCATCGGAAACCCGTCCGGCCCCGGGGCCTTCCCTGCCTGCATGTGTTTCAACGCTATCTGAATCTCCTCCAGGCCCAGTGGTGCCTCCAGTTCCACCCACAATTCCTCCCCCACCTTGGGAAACTCCAAACCCACCCAGGAACTCTGCCATCCCTCGTACGTCCTGCGGAGGCTCTGACCTATACAGGCTCACATAAAATAAACACTCCATTCACCTTATCCGGGGCTGAGTCCAGCCTCCCCTCCAAATCCCTAACCTGAACAATCTCCCTGGCCGCATCCTGCCACGTTAATTGGTGAGCCAAGAGAGGGCTGGCCTTCTCCCCATACTCATACACTGCCCCATTCACCCGCCTCAATTAGCACTGTCCGTGGACAGCAAGTCAAACTGTATTTGCAGATTTTCCCGCACGCCTATAACTCCGGGGTCATGTCCCTCACTCACCTACGACCCACCCCGAGAATCTCATCCACCTGTTTCTGTAGCTCCTCCCTCGCCTCCCCATCCACATGTGCCTTAAACACTCTGATCTCTCCCCTGATCACCACCTTCAGCCCCTCCCACAAATTCGAGGGAGACACCTCCTCATTATCATTATGTTCCACATACTCCCGTATGGCCCTCGGAATCCTCACACAGAACCCCAAGTCCGACAGCACCCTACGTCTAACCGCCCCCCCCCTACGACCCTCCCGACCGACATCAAACACCAGGTCCACCCAATGTGGGGCCTGATGTGAAATAACCCCCGCCGAGTACTCAGCCTTCCTCACCCCAGCGAGAAGAGTCCGACTCAGCATAAAATAATCAGGCCCCGGATACACCTTGGGCTGGATTCTCCGATTCTGAGGCTCTGTCCCCACGGCAACGTGGCAACGGCAGAAAGAATGGTGTAAAACAGCCACCGACCCTGCGTTTGGCTGGGGGCCGGCATTCCGGCAGCACAGAGCACCCGGCTCGATCTGCCGATACGGCCGGAGAATTGCCCGGTCTGTGGCCGCGCTTACGCAGGGCGGCGGCTGCAACCGCCCCGCCGTGCTACATGGCGGAGGCCGCTCGCGGACCCGGCCCACGAAATAGTGCCCCCACTGTGGCCGGCTTGCGCACCTCGGACCACTCCCCTCCCCCCTCCACTGACTGTGGCGCCGCTGGACTGAGTCCGCAGCCACAACGCTGCGTTCCCGACGGATGAGACAACATCGACCAACGGCGTCGGGACCTCGGCCGGTCGGGGCGGAGCATCGGGGGGTGGGCCTCAGGCAATGTCCTGAGGGTGTCCATACGCTGCTTTAGGGCGGAGCATTGCCAAAGCTGCGCCGCCCCCAATTCGGTCGGGAACTTTGATTCTCCGGCCGATCGCCGAACCCGATTTTGCCGTCGGCGACGGGAGAATCCAGCCCCTTGTGTACCAAATAAAAAAATGAGAGCTCCTTCTCCCCAGGGCGTGTAAACTGCCACAGATCTGCCCCCCCACCGACATTCCCCCCACCCTCCATCACCTCCATAAATGCAGACAATACCTTCACCATCCCTGCCGGGTCCAAGGATTTCGGCCTGGAGCGATGCACCTTCGGGTCCAACACACAGTTTAAATCCCCCCTAAAATCAATTGGTGGGTGTCCATATCCGGCACTGTAGCCAGCAGCCGTTTCATAAACGATCCATCGTCCCAATTCAGGGCGCTCACATTCACCAGAACCACCGACATCTCCTCTAATGCCCCTGCTACCATCACGTACCGTCCACTCTGATCAGCTATAACCCTCTCCCCCGGAACCAAACTCTCTTATTAATTAAGATCACCACCTCCCGGGCCCGACTGTCAAAGCCCGAGTGAAACACCTGGCTCGCCCAGGATTTCCGGAGCCTAGAGGGGTCCCGTACCCACATGTGAGCCTCTTGTAAAAACACCACATCGGCCCCAAGACTCTTTCAATGTGCAAAAGCCCTCACCCCACTACCCCTTTCCCGCCCCCTTCATACCGACTGCCTACCCCCCTGATGCACGATCAATTAACTCAATGACGAGGTTGTAACATAACTGAAGGCTTTAGTAGACTAGATCTGTTCCCCAGCAGCTTCGGTACAGAATGAGGGCTGCTGGGACAGCACCGGTTCTTATACCCCGCCTGTCAGGGCGGAGCTACATACCAAACAACCAATGGTAAACTCCTAGGTTTACCCAATAGTCTACAGCCTCTCGGGTACTGCAATACCTGATAATACCACACACCCCAAGCCAGCAAACTGCCTCCTGCCTCAGCTAACCCCCTGCCCCTCCCAAAAATAACATTCTAGACTGATCGAGCCTCAGCAGACTGGTCCAACAAATCGCAGCTGTAGATAAATTTATCTATTTAATAGATTTATCACTACTGTAGATAAACGTAGCAGGTCATCATTCACAAAAAACAGAATAAAAAACCCAAATATAAAAAAAGTAAAAAAATAACAAAACATTTTTCTTTTTTGCATTTTTGGCCTTATTAAATTACAGTAGTTAGACCCGATAAAAGGTCTAAACCAGCAGCATTAATCCAGAATGCAGCCTCGTGTTAAACAACTTTAAGTCCAGCCTCCGGTTACTTCTCCCACTTACTTTACAAGTCAATCCATTCATTTATTTTTGAAACATTCTCATTCACGTTTCTGTCCCCCTCCCTCTCTCGCTCTTTATCTCTTCAAAATAAACCTTCTTGGGGACTTGAGGGTCTTGAATTCAGGCCTAGTCAGAGAGGCTGAATTAAACCTCAGGAGTCAATGATACACAGGCCACAATACACAGCTCCCGGTAAGACCCAGCCGGGTCTTAACAGGTCGGTGCTGAACTGGCCGACCTTATATCCAACATAGATTGAGTTTCCCCCAACCACTTAACGAGTCTGATGATCGCGCTCCAGCTCGAGGGCGGGGTTGGGGAGGGGACAGGGAGAGGCTGGTGGGTGGGGGGGGAGCTGAGTCTACCCCACCCCACCATCTCCCCAAACATCTTCGTAGAAAATGGGAGTTGGCCATCCATCCCCTCTGACACCCCCACAATTCGGGTATTTTGGCTCCTGGAACAATTCTCCAAATCGTTCACTTTGTCCTTCAGCACTTTATTCAGATCGGCCATCAGAGACGTCTCCGCTTCCAGAGAGGAGATCTGGGGCGGGATTCTCTGACCCCCCGCCGGGTCGGAAAATCACCGGGGAGCGGCGTAAATCCCGCCCCGCGGCTCCGACGCTGGCTGCCGAATTCTCCAGCGTTGGGTTTTTGGCGGGGGCGGGGATCGCGCTGCGCCGGTCGGGGACCGTTGGCAGTGGTGCCCCGCCGGCGATTCTCAGGTCCCCGATGGGCCGAGCGGCCGCACGTTTTTGGCCAGTCCCGCCGGCGTGGATTAGACCAGGTCCGTACCGGCGAGACCTTTCTCTGAGGGCGGTCTGAGGAGTCCTCGGGGGGGCGTGGGGGGATCCGGCCCTGGGGGGGAGGCCCCCTATAGTGGCCTGGCCCGCGATCGGGGCCCACTCTGCGGGCAGGCCTGTGCCGTGGGGGCACTCTTTCCCTCCGCGCCGGCCTCTGTAAAGTTCCACCATGATCGGCGCGGAGAAGAAACCCCCTGTCCATGCGCAGGAATCACGCCAGTGGTTCTGGGAACACGCTGGCGCTCCTGCGCATGCGCCAACTCCCGCTGGCCGGAGGATTCCGCACCTTCCGGGCGGCCCACGCCGGAGTGGTTCACGCCGCTCTTTGGCTCCGGTACGGCCCCCCCGCCGGATACCGGAGAATCCCGGCCCTGGTCACTGAGCCTCGAGAGGGCCACCTCCGTGCCTCGCTCTGTGTCACCGTGCACCGTTACCGTTTCGATGGTCCTCTCCAACGCCAAACAAATGGGAGCCAAGGCCTCTTCCATCGATTTGTGGAGGTTCCCCGACACAAGCCGCCAGTGTTTGTCACATTCCGCTGCCAAGGTGCGAGGAGGCATCTCGGCCGTTAGTGGAGGGGCCGGAGTCACAGAGGCTGCCTCCGCCATTTTCTCCACCGACGAGCCCCGAGAGGGTCCGATTCAGTCGATGAACTTCTACTTTCAGCCTTTTCCCCCTGGGTTTTCTGGGCATTTCACCTGTGTAGGTTCCTTATTCCATCAAACAAGTGGGTTTTTAAACAAAGATACCCCCTGAAACTAAGGGGAAAAAAATAAAATATATGGAGAGAAAACTTGTGGGAGCCGCCTCGTGCCTGCCTCAGAACCAGAGAATTCCTCAGTGCAGAGGGGGCCATTCAGCCCATCGAGTTTGCAACCCTCTGAAAGGTCACTCTACTTAGGCCCATTCCCTGTGCCTATCCCTATCACCCCATAACCTCGCCTAACCGATCCATCCCTGGACACTAAGGGACAATTTAGCACGGCCAATCCACTTAACCTGCCCGACTTTGAACTGTTGGAGGAAACTGGACCACACGGAGGTAACCCACGCAGACACGGGGAGACATTGCAAACGCCGCACGTGAGGGGGAATTAGAGAACTTAGTCAGTAATCTAACTCTAGTAAAATAGGGACATTTCCTGAGACACATTTACTGGGACGCAGTGCGACACGACTCGGTCAGTAAATTCACACTCCGATAGATGAGGGACATCATTAATCTGATCATTGTGACTAAATAAATTGGAGTGGGAATTGTGCTGGACTTACAGCTGAGTGACTCGGTCTGAGTGCTGATAGCTGAGTGCAACCTATAAAGTGACACTTTCTCGATGTCCTCACTTCTCAGTATTTTGCTCAGAGAATCCAAGCCTACAAGCCCCGCACCAGAATAACAGGTTCCTCAAACCTCTCACACGTTGGACAACAGCAAAATATCTGAATCAGCAGCCGAGGATTCTTCACCCTATTTGCATTTGCTGAGCTAATCTGGGTTGTAACCACCCCGAGAGCCGAATAAAAGAGGCAGAGCCACGGAGAGACAAACATCGATCACTCGGAGGAAACGAGAAGTCATGGAGTCCCCGAAACTCACTGCCATCCTCATCGTGCTCGGAGGTAAGTGATCAACTGAAGACCTCAGGGATGTGCTGTAGGAGTGGGGGGAACAGCAAGTGAGGCAGCACTCAAAACTGGGGTAATTCAGAACAGAGAATTGTAAATGAGAAAGAAGTTAAAAGAAATGTGAATACCTGTCCTGGGAGTGTTTGATGGGGACAGTGTAGAGGGAGCTTCACTCTGTATCTAACCCCGTGCTGTACCTGCCCTGGGAGTGTTTGATGGGGACAGTGTAGAGGGAGCTTTACTCTGTATCTAACCCCGTGCTGTACCTGTCCTGGGAGTGTTTGATGGGGACAGTGTAGAGGAAGCTTTACTCTGTACCTAACCCCGTGCTGTGCCTGTCCTGGGAGTGTTTGATGGGGACAGTTTAGAGGGAGCTTTACTCTGTATCTAACCCCGTGCTGTACCTGTCCTGGGAGTGTTGGATGGGGATAGTGTAGAGGGAGATTTACTCTGTATCTGACCCCATGCTGTACCTGAACTGGGAGTGTTTGATGGGGACAGTGTAGAGGGAGCTTTACTCTGTATCTAACCCCGTGCTGTACCTGTCCTGGGAGTGTTTGATGGGGACAGTAGAGAGGGAGCATTACTCTGTATCTGACCCTGTGCTGTCCCTGTCCTGGGAGTGTTTGATGGGGACAGTGTAGAGGGAGCTTTACTTTGTATCTAACCCCGTGCTGTACCTGTCCTGGGAGTGTTTGATGGGGACAGTGTAGAGGGAGCTTTACTTTGTATCTAACCCCGTGCTTTACCTGTCCTGGGAGTGTTTGATGGGGACAGTATAGAGGGAGCTTTACTCTGTATCTAACCCCATGCTGTCCCTGTCCTGGGAGTGTTTGATGGGGACAGTTTTAGGGAGCTTTACTCTGTATCTAAACCCGTGCTGTCCCTGTCCTGGGGGTGTTGATGGGGACAGCGTAGAGGGATATTTACTCTGTATCTAACGCCGTGCTGTCCTTATCCTGGGAGTGTTTGGTGGGGACAGTGTAGAGGGAGCTTTACTCTGTATCTGACCCCGTGCTGTACCTGTCGTGGGAATGTTTAATGGTCAGATAGTGAAACTCACTACCACAGGGAATGTTTGATGTGAATATTATTGACGGCTTTGAGGGGAAGCTCAGTAAGTACATGAGGGCAAAAGGAATGGAAAGTTACGCTGCAAGTGTGAGAGGAAGAGGGATGGGAGGAGCCTGGTGTGGAACAGATCCGGACAGGCAGCGAGATGGGTGACCACCAGAAGGGGCAGGCAGTTAGTGCAGGATTCCTCTGTGGTTATCCCCCTCTCGAACAGGTATACTGCTTTGGATACTGTTGGGGGGAATAGCCTATCAGGGGAAAACAGCAGCAGCCAGAGCAGTGGCATCACGGCTGGCTCTGATGTTCAACAGGGAGGGTCAAAGCGCAGAAGAGCAATAGTCATAGGGGACTCGATAGTCAGGGGGACAGATAGGTGCTTCTGTGGACGTGAAAGAGACTCCAGGATGGAATGTTGCCCCCCTGGTGCCAGGGTTCAGGATGTCTCAGAATGGGTAGCGGGCATCCTGAAAGGGGAGGGCAAAGAGATAGAGGTTGTGGTACATATTGGTACTAACGACATAGGCAGGAAGGGGCATGAGGTCCTGCAGCAGGGGTTCAGGGAGCTGGGCAGAAAGTTAAAAGACAGGACCTCTAGGGTTGCAATCTCGGGATTACTCCCTGTACCACGTGCCAGTGAGGCTAGAAATAGGAAGATAGAGCAGCTAAACAAGTGGCTAAACAGCTGG
Organism: Scyliorhinus torazame; assembly: GCF_047496885.1. Classification (NCBI taxonomy): domain Eukaryota; kingdom Metazoa; phylum Chordata; class Chondrichthyes; order Carcharhiniformes; family Scyliorhinidae; genus Scyliorhinus; species Scyliorhinus torazame. The sequence goes on from NC_092731.1 coordinate 47,429,900, forward strand.
TGTAGGAGGGAGGGTTTCCGTTATCTGGACCACTGGGAGCTCTTCTGGGGCAGGTGTGACCTGTATAAGAAGGACGGGTTGCATCTAAACTGGAGAAGCATACATATCCTGGCCGCAAGGTTTGCTAGTGTCACACCGGAGGGTTTAAACTAGTATGGCAGGCAGGTGGGTATCGGAGCAATAGATCAGAAGGTTCAAACATTGAAGGAGAACTAGGGAATAGGGCCAGTTTGGCTCTGAGGAAGAGCAGACAAGGAGATGTTGCTGAAAACAGTGGGACTGGTGGCCTGAAGGACATATGTTTTAATGCAATAAGTATAACAGGTAAGGCAGATGAATTTAGAGCTTGGATTAGTACTTGAAACTATGATGTTGTTGCCATTGCAGAGACCTGGTTGAGGGAGGACAGGATTGGCAGCTAAAGGTTCCAGGATTTAGGTGTTTCAGGTGGGCTAGAGGGGGATGTAAAAGGGGTGGAGGGGTTCCGCTACTTGTCATGTGAGAGTACCTTTAAGAAATGGGTGTTTATAAATGTGTGTGTATAAAAATATCTGTAGTGAGAGTACATTTAAGAAATGGGTGTTTACTACTGCAGTGATGTCAGAGTGTGGGTGGAGCTGGGCTGTCTGTCAGCTTTTTACTTTTGTTTTTGAGCAGACTGCAGGGAGTGTTTTAGTTTCGTTTTCAGTGTTGGAGCTGAAGCCAGACAGGGCAGGTGTACTGCTGTTCTCTCTGCCATCAAAAGTCTATCTCTTGATCATTTGGTGAATTCAGAATTATAAATGTTTTCAGTAGTGACTTTAACCTGATGTGCTTCTGATAAAGGTTTTGTTTTGAAGTCGTATGGATGTTAAAAAGGAAAGCTTAAAGGTTTACTTAGTGTTGTAGGCTTTGGCAGTTGTATTTGAATTAATGGTTGAATCAATATCCAGCAGAGGGCAGTAGAGTGGAGCTGCTGATTGGCTGTTGCGGGGGAAATTTCCATATGTCCGTGTGCTCACCCTAACTTGAAGGTGTGCCTGAGCAACAGACCCTAGCTGTTCAAGTGAAGACAAGCATCCAGCAGAGGGCAGTGGAGCGGAGCTGCTGATTGGCTGTTGCAGGGGAAATTTGCATATGTCCGTGTGCTCACCCTAACTTGATGTGTACCTGAGCATCAGACCCGAGCTGTTCAAGTGAAGACAAGCATCCAGCAGAGGGCAGTAGAGTAGAGATGCTGATTGGCTGTTGCAGGGGAAATGTGCATATATCCAAACTTGAAGGTGGTTTGTGGAGGAGCTGTTGTCAAGTGACACTTAAACCCGAATCTTCTTCAGTGTTTCCCTCCCTTCCCCCTCCTCTAACCAAAAATAAAACAACCGCCGTAATGATCAAGAGGAAATCTCGAGGGCAGGTAGAGCACAGGGCTAAATTGCTGGCTTTGAAAGCAGACCAAGGCAGGCCAGCAGCATGGTTCGATTTCCATAACAGCCTCCCTGAACAGGCGCCGGAATGTGGCGACTAGGGGCTTTTCACAGTAACTTCATTTGAAGCCTACTTGTGACAATAAGCGATTTTCATTTCATTTCATTAGAAGTAAAAATAAGTTGAACCGTGACGTTACAGCCTGCAGGTAAGGGATTGGCTGGTGACTGGTAAGTATTTTTTCTTTTATTTTCCCTCAAGTGTTACCGTGCGGGGCATAGAGGTTGCTGAGTGAGTGCTTGCTGAGAAGGGGAGTGAATAACAGGTAAGCTCTTTCTTTTTCTTTTTTTTTATCCAGAGGGGATGGCAGGGAAGGCAGTGCAATGTTCCTCCTGCAGAATGTTTGAGGTGAGGGACGCCGTCAGTGTCCCTGCTGTTTTCATCTGTGGGAAGTGCACCCATCTCCAGCTCCTCAGAAACCGCGTTAGGGAACTGGAGCTGGAGTTGGATGAACTTCGGATCATTCGGGAGGCAGAGGTGGTCATAGATAGCAGCTTCAGGGATGTAGTTACTCCGAACAATAAAGATGGATGGGTGACGGTGAGAGGGGCTGGGAGGAAGCAGTCAGTACAGGGATCCCCTGTGGCCGTTCCCCTTAGTAACAAGTATACCGCTTTGGATACTGTTGGGGGGGGGGGGATTTACCAGGGTTAAGCCATGGGGTACAGGTCTCTGGCACAGAGTCTGTCCCTGTTGCTCAGAAGGGAAGGGGGGAGAGGAGTAGAGAATTAGTCATTGGAGACTCCATAGTTAGGGGGATAGATAGGAGATTTTGTGGGAACGAGAGAGACTCGCGGTTGGTGTGTTGCCTCCCAGGTGCCAGGGTGCGTGATGTCTCAGATCATGTTTTCGGGATCCTTAAGGGGGAGGGGGAGCAGCCCCAAGTCGTGGTCCACATAGGTACCAACGACATAGGTAGGAAAAGGGATAGAGATGTAAGGCAGGAATTCAGGGAGCTAGGGTGAACTTGGTTAGGGAACTTAGACGATGGACAACAGAGTTATTATCTCTAGGTTGTTACCCGTGCCACGCGATAGCGAGATGAGGAATAGGGAGAGAGAGGAGTTGAACATGTGGCTACAGGGATGGTGCAGGAGGGAGGGTTTCAGATTTCTGGATAATTGGGGCTCATTCTGGGGTCAGTGGGACCTCTACAAACGGGATGGTCTACACCTGGACTAGAGGGGTACCAATATCCTGGGGGGGAAATTTGCTAATGCTCTTCGGGAGGGTTCAAACTAGTTCAGCAGGGGCTTGGGAACCTGAATTGGTGCTCCAGTATACAGGAGGTTGAGAGTAGTGAGGTCATGAGTAAGGTTACAAAGTTGCAGGAGTGTACCGGCAGGCAGGAAGGTGGTTTAAAGTGTGTCTTCAATGCCAGGAGCATCCGGAATAAGGTGAGTGAACTTGCGACATGGGTTGGTACCTGGGACTTCGATGTCGTGGCCATTTCGGAGACATGTATAGAGCAGGGACAGGAATGGCTGTTGCAGGTGCCGGGGTTTAGATATTTCAGTAAGCTCAGGGAAGGTGGTAAAAGACGGGGAGGGATGGCATTGTTAGTCAAGGACAGTATTACTGTGGCAGAAAGGACGTTTGATGAGGACTCGTCTACTGAGGTAGTATGGGCTGAGGTTAGAAACAGGAAAGGAGAGGTCACCCTGTTAGGGGTTTTCTATAGACCTCCGAAAAGTTCCAGAGATGTAGAGGAAAGGATTGCAAAGATGATACTGGATAGGAGCAAAAGCAACATGGTAGTTGTTATGGGGGACTTTAACTTCCCAACTCTTGACTGGAAACGCGAGAGTTCGAATACTTTAGATGGGTCCGTTTTTGTCCAATGTGTGCAGGAGGGTTTCCTGACACAGTATGTAGATAGGCCAATGAGAGGCGAGGCCATATTGGATTTGGTACTGGATAATGAACCAGGACAGGTGTTAGATTTGGAGGGAGGTGAGCACTTTGGTGATAGTGACCACAATTTGATTATGTTTACTTTAGTGATGGAAAGGGGTAGGTATATACCGCAGGGCAAGAGTTATATCTGGGGGAAAGGCAATTATGATGCGATGAGGCAAGACTTAGGATGCATCGGATGGAGAGGAAAACTGCAGGGGATGGGCACAATGGAAAAGTGGAGCTTGTTCAAGGAACAGCTACTGCGTGTCCTTGACAAGTAACATGTCAGGCAGGGAGGAAGTGGTCGAGCAAGGGCACCGTGGTTTACTAAAGCAGTCAAAACACTTGTCAAGAGGACGAAGGAGGCTTATGTAAAGATGAGACCTGAAGGTTCAGTTAGGGCGCTCGAGAGTTACAAGTTAGCTAGGAAGGACCTAAAGAGAGAGCTAAGAAGAGCCAGGAGGGGACATGAGAAGTCTTTGGCAGGTAGGATCAAGGATAACCCTAAAGCTTTCTATAGATATGTCAGGAATAAACGAATGACGAGGGAAAGAGTAGGGCCAGTCAAGGACAGTAGTGGGAAGTTGTGCTTGGAGTCCGAGGAGATAGGAGACGTGCTAAATGAATATTTTTCATCAGTATTCACACAGGAAAAAGACAATGTTGTCGAGGAGAATATTGAGATTCAGACTACTAGACTAGAATGAAAAATGAAAAATAAAAATCGCTTATTGTCACAAGTAGGCTTCAAATGAAGTTACTGTGAAAAGCCCCTAGTCGCCACATTCCGGCACCTGTTCGGGGAGGCTGTTACGTTCATAAGGAGGAGGTGTTAGCAATTCTGGAAAGTGTAAAAATAGATAAATCCCCTGAGCCGGATGGGATTTATCCTAGGATTCTCTAGGAAGCTAGGGAGGAGATTGCTGAGCCTTTGTCTTTGATCTTAAAATCATCTTTGTCTCCAGGAATAATGCCAGAAGACTGGAGGATAGCAAATGTAGTCCCCGTGTTCAAGAAGGGAGTAGAGACAACCCGGTAACTATAGACCAGTGAGCCTTACTTCTGTCGTGGGCAAAATCTTGGAAAGGTTTATCAGAGATAGGATGTAGAATCATCTGGAAAGGAATAATTTGATTAGAGATAGTCAACACGGTTTTGTGAAGGGTAGGTCATGCCTCACAAACCTTATTGAGTTCTTTGAGAAGGTGACCAAACAGGTGGATGAGGGTAAAGCAGTTGATATGGTGTAAATGGACTTCAGAAAAGCGTTTGATAAGGTTCCCCACGGTAGGCTACTGCAGAAAATACTGAGGCATGTGATTCAGGATGATTTAGCAGTTTGGATCAGAAATTGGCTAGCTGGAAGAAGACAAAGTGTGGTGGTTGATGGGAAATGGTCAGAGTGGAGTCCAGTTACTATTGGTGTACCACAAGGATCTGTTTTGGGGCCACTGCTGTTTGTCATTTTTATAAATGACCTGGAGGAGGGCGTAGAAGGATGGGTGAGTAAATTTGCAGATGACACAAAAGACGGTGGAGTTGTGGACAGTGCGGAAGGATGTTACAAGTTACAGAGGGACATAGTTAAGCTACAGCGCTGGGCTGAGAGGTGGTAAATGGAGTTTAATGCAGAAAAGTGTGAGGTAATTCATTTTGGAAGGAATAACAGGAAGACAGAGTACTGGGCTAATGGTAAGATTCTTGGCAGTGTGTATGAGCAGAGAGATCTCGGTGTCCATGTACATAGATCCCTGAAAGTTGCCACCCAGGTTGAGAGGGTTGTTCAGAAGGCGTACGGTGTGTTAGCTTTTATTGGTAGAGGGATTGAGTTTCGGAGCCATGAGGTCATGTTGCAGCTATACAACACTCTTGTGCGGCCGCATTTGGAGTATTGCGTGCAATTCTGGTCGCCGAATTATAGGAAGGATGTGGAAGCATTGGAAAGGGTACAGAGGAGATTTACCAGGATGTTGCCTGGTATGGGGGGAAGATCTTATGATGGAATGCTCAGGGACTTGAGGCTGTTTTCGCTAGAGAGAAGAAGGTTAAGAGGTGACTTAATTGAGGCACACAAGATGATCAGAGGATTGGATAGGGTGGACAGTGAGAGCCTTTTTCCTCTCGATGGTGATGTCTAGCACGAGGGGACATAGCTTTAAGTTGAGAGGGAGATAGATATAAGACAGATGTCAGAGGTAGGTTCTTTACTCAGAGAGTAGTAAGGGCGTGGAATGCCCAGCCTGTAACAGTAGTGGACTTGCCAACACTAAGGGCATTCAAATGGTCATTGGATAGACATATGGATGATAAGGGAATAATGTAGATGGGCTTTAGAGTGGTTTCCCAGGTCGGCGCAACATTGAGGGTCGAAGGGCCTGTACTGCGCTGCAATGTTCTATGTTCTGTGTTGCTAACATGTTCACTGTATGTTTTAAAAGGTTTAACTTGAGTTCATCGAATAAACATTGTTTTGCTTTAAGAAATACTTTTCCATTTAGAACATAGAACATAGAACGATACAGTGCAGTCCAGGCCCTTCGGCCCACGATGTTGCACCGACATGGGAAGTCAAAAAACAAAAGCCATCTAACCTACACTATGCCTTTATCATCCATATGCTTATCCAATAAACTTTTAAATGCCCTCAATGTTGGCGAGTTCACTACTATTGCAGGTAGGGCTTTCCACAAGTTCACCACTCTTTGCGTAAAGAACCTACCCCTGACCTCTGTCCTATATCTATTACCCATCAGTTTAAGGCTATGTCCCCTCGTGCTAACCATTTCCATCCACGGGAGAAGGCTCTCACTGTCCACCCTATCTAACCCTCTGATCATTTTGTATGCCTCTATTAAGTCTCCTCTTAACCTTCTTCTCTCTAACGAAAACAACCTCAAGTCCATCAGCCTTTCCTCATAAGACTTTCCCTCCATACCAGGCAACATCCTGGTAAATCTCCTCTGCACCTGTTCCAAAGCCTCCACGTCCTTCCTATAATGAGGTGACCAGAACTGCACGCAATACTCCAAATGCGGCCGTACCAGAGTTTTGTACAGCTGCAACATGACCTCATGACTCCGGAACTCAATCCCTCTACCAATAAAGGCCACCACACCATAGGCCTTCTTCACAACCCTATCAACCTGGGTGGCAACTTTCAGGGATCTATGTACATAGACATCGAGATCCCTCTGCTCATCCACTCTTCCAAGAATTTTACCATTAGCCAAATATTCCGCATTCCTGTTATTCCTTCCAAAGTGAATCACCTCACACTTCTCTACATTAAACTCCATTTGCCACCTCTCAGCCCAGCTCTGCAGCTTATCTATGTCCCTCTGAAACCTGCAACATCCTTCCGCACTGTCGTCAACACCACCGACTTTAGTGTCGTCTGCAAATTTACTCACCGACCCTTCTGCACCCTCCTCTATGTCATTTATAAAAATGACAAACAGCAACGGCCCCAGAACAGATCCTTGTGGTACACCACTTGTAACTGAACTCCATTCGGAACATTTCCCATCAACCACCACACTCTGTCTTCTTTCAGCTAGCCAATTTCTGATCCACATCTCTAAATCACCCTCAATCCCCAGCCTCCGTATTTTATGCTATAGCCTACCGTGGGGAACCTTATCAAACACTTTACTGAAATCCATATACACCACATCAACTGCTCTACCCTCATCTACCTGTTCAGTCACCTTCTCAAAGAACTCGATAAGGTTTGTGAGGCATGACCTACCCTTCACAAAGCCATGCTGACTATCCCTAATCATATTATTCCTATCTAGATGATGATAAATCTTGTCTCCTATAATCCCCTCCAAGACTTTACCCACAACAGACGTGAGGCTCACCGGACTATAGTTGCCGGGGTTGTCTCTGCTCCCCTTCTTGAACAAAGGGACCACATTTGCTATCCTCCAGTCCTCTGGCACTATTCCTGTAGCCAATGATGACATAAAACTCAAAGCCAAAGGCTCAGCAATCTCTTCCCTGGCTTCCCAGAGAATCCTAGGATAAATCCCATCAGGCCCCGGGGACTTATCTATTTTCAGCCTGTCCAGAATTGCCAACACCTCTTCCCTACGTACCTCAATGCCATCTATTCTAATAGCCTGAGCCTCAGCATTCTCCTCCACAACATTATCTTTTTCCTGAGTAAATACTGACAAAAAATATTCATTTAGTATCTCGCCTATCTCTTCAGACTCCACACACAACTTCCCGTCCCTGTCCTTGACTGGCCCTACTCTTACCCTAGTCATTCGTTTATTCCTGACATACCTATAGAAAACTTGTGGGTTTTCCTTGATCCTACCTGCCAAATACTTCTCATGTCCCCTCCTTGCTCGTCTTAGCTCTCTCTTTAGATCCTTCCTCGCTACCTTGTAACTATCAAGCGCCCCAACTGAAACTTCACACCTCATCTTCACATAGGCCTCCTTCTTCCTCTTAACAAGAGATTCCACTTCTTTGGTAAACCACAGTTCCCTCGCTCGACGCCTTCCTCCCTGCCTGACCGGTACGTACTTATCAAGAACACGCAGTAGCTGTTCCTTGAACAAGCTCCACTTATCCAGTGTGCCCAACACTTGCAGCCTACTTCTCCAACCTACCCCTCCCAAGTCATGTCTAATGGCATCATAATTGCCCTTCCCCCAGCTATAACTCTTGCCCTGCGGGGTATACTTATCCCTTTCCATCACTAACGTAAACGTCACCGAATTGTGGTCACTGTCCCCAAAGTGCTCACCTACCTCCAAATCGAACACCTGGCCTGGTTCATTACCCAAAACCAAATCCAATGTGGCCTCTCCTCTTGTTGGCCTGTCAACATATTGTGTCAGGATTGCACACATTGTACAAAAAACGACCCATCTAATGTACTCGAACTATATCTTTTCCAGTCAATATTTGGAAATTTATAGTCTCCCATAATAACTACCCTGTTACTTTCGCTCTTATCCAGAATCATCTTCGCCATCCTTTCCTCTACTTCCCTAGAACTATTAGGAGGCCGATAGAAAACTCCCAGCAGGGTGACCTCTCTATTCCTGTTTCTAACCTCAGCCCATACTACCTCGGAAGAAGAGTCCCCATCTAGCATCCTCTCCGCCACCGTAATACTGTTCTTGACTAGCAGCGCCACACCTCCCCCTCTTTTGCCTCCTTCTCTGAGCTTACTAAAACACCTAAACCCCGGAACCTGCAACAACCATTCCTGTCCCCGCTCTACCCTTGTCTCCGAAATGGCCACAACATCGAAGTCCCAGGTACCAACCCATGCTGCCAGTTCCCCTACCTTATTTCGTATACTCCTGGCATTGAAGTAGACACACTTCAAACCACTTACCTGAACACTGGCCCCCTCCTGCGAAGTCAAATCTGTGCTCCTGACCTAGAATCATAGAAGTTTACAGCATGGAAACAGGCCCTTCGGCCCAACCAGTCCATGCCGCCCAGTTTTTACCATTAAGCTAGTCCCAGTTGCCCGCACTTTGCCAAGAACCCTCTATACCCATCTTATCCATGTAAATAGACTCATAGATTCTCTATACTCTCAATCTCCCGTACCCTAAAACGACAATCCAGGTTCCCATGCCCCTGCTGCATTAGTTTAAACCCCCCCAAAGAGCACTAACAAATCTCCCCCCCCCAGGATATTTGTGCCCCTCAGGTTCAGATGTAGACCATAATGTCTGTAGAGGTCCCACCTTCCCCAGAAAGAGCCCCAGTTATCCAGAAATCTGAATCCCTCCCGCCTGCACCATCCCTGTAGCCACGTGTTTAATTGCTCTCTCTCCCTATTCCTCATCTCATTATCACGTGGCACGGGCAACAACCCAGAGATAACAACTCTGTTTGTTCTAGTTCTGAGCTTCCATCCTAGCTCCCTGAAAGCCTGCCTGACATCCTTGTCCCCTTTCCTACCTCTGTTGTTAGTGCCAATGTGGACCACGACTTGGGGCTGCTCCCCCTCCCCCTTAACGACCCGGAAAACACGATCCGAGACATCACTTACCCTTGCACCTGGGAGGCAACATACCAAACGTGAGTCTCTCTCGCTCCCACAAAATCTCCTGTCTGTGCCCTTGGCTATCGAGTCCCCAATTACTAATGCTCTGCTCCTCTCCCCCCTTCCCTTCTGAGCAACAGGGACAGACTCCGTGCCAGAGGCCCGTACCCCATGGCTTACCCCTGGTAAGTCCCCCCCCCCCCCACAAGTATCCAAAGCGGTATACTTGTTTCTCAGGGGAACGACCGCAGGGGATCCCTGCACTGACTGCTTCTTCCCAGTCCCTCTTACAGTTACCCATCTATCTCCAATCTTTGGTGTAACTAATTCCCTGAAGCTGCTATCTATGACCCCCTCTGCCTCCCGAATGATCCAAACTTCATCCAACTCCAGCTCCAGTTCCCTAACTCGGTCTTGGAGGAGCTGGAGATGGCTGCACTTCCTGCAGGTAAAATCAGCAGGGACACTAACGGCATCCCTCACCTCAAACATCCTGCAGGAGGAACATTGCACTCCCTTCCCTGCCATCCCTCTAACTTCCAGCCAAGTTCTGGTTAATAAATACATTTTTAAAAAAAAATAATATAATATGGCACTTACCTCACACCAATGGGTCTTATTATTAGGTTAGAGGAGGAGGGCGGGTGGGAGACACTACACGTGTAGTGTCTTGGGTTTCCTCTCCACCAGAATTTATTGCGGGGGGGGCGGGGGGGGGGGGGGGGCGGGGGCGGGGGGGGTACCTTCCCAGAAGTCCGCGGGTCGAACTTCCGGTTCCCGCCTAATATCAAAAAAATAAAAAATAAAGCAGAAAAGAAGAACAGAATCGGGACCAGGTAAGTATTTTTTAATTAAATACTCACCTCCCGACAGGCCCCTGCACTCTGCTCCCGTGAAATTCTAAGGACTGCTCTTCCGAAATTCTAAGGACTGCTCCTGCAAGGTAAGTATTTTTAAATCAAAAACTCACCTCCCGACAGGCCCCTGCACTCTGCTCCCGCCGAAATTCTAAGGACTGCTCCTGTAAGGTAAGTGTTTTTAAAGCAAATACTCACCTCCCGACAGGCCCCTGCACTCTGCTCCCGCCAAAATTCTGAGGACTGCTCCTGTAAGGTAAGTGTTTTTAAAGCAATAACCTACCTCCCGACAGGCCCCTGCACTCTGCTCCCGCTGAAATGTCTGCTGTACCACACCTGTAGAGTGGGCCGTGTGCTCCACATACCACAATCTATTAAAAGTTGTGGGTCAGGTGAACTCCATGATACACTTTAGGTTTCTCTAAACCCTGGCCCATAACATACTGGTTAGGGAGAATATCACAGCTGTACTGTGGGAGGACACCTCAGAGGGCAGCGAGGCTTTCTGGGAGATCAGGAATAAGGAGGGTGCAGTCACAATGTTGGGGGTTTACTACAGGCCACCCAACAGCCAATGGGAGATAGAGGAGCAGATAGGTAGACAGATTTTTGAAAGGAGTAAAGGCAACAGGGTTGTTGTGATGGGAGACTTTAACTTCCCCAAAATTGACTGGGACTCACTTAGTGCGAGGGGCTTGGGCGGGACAGAGTTTGTAAGGAGCATCCAGGAGGGCTTCTTAAAGCAATATGTAGATCGTCCAACAAGGGGCTGTACTGGACCTGGTATTGGGGAATGAGCCCGGCCAGGTGGTAGAAGTTTCAGTAGGGGAGCATTTCGGGAACAGTGACCACAATTCAGTAAGTTTTAAAGGGCTGGTGGACAAGGATAAGAGTGGTCTTGGGATGAAAGTGCTAAATTGGGGGAAGGCTATTTATAACAATATTAGGCGGGAACTGAAGAACCTAGATTGTGGGCAGATGTTTGAGGGTAAATCAACATCTGACATGTGGGAGGCTTTCAAATGTCAGTTGAAAGGAATTCAGGACTGGCATGTTCCTGTGAGGAAGAAGGATAAATACGGCAAACTTCAGGAACCTTGGATAACAAGAGATATTGTAGGCCTCGTCAAAAAGAAAAAGGAGGCATTTGTCAGGGACAGAAGGTTGGGAACAGACGAAGCCTGTGTGGAATATAAGGAAAGTAGGAAGGAACTTAAGCAAGGAGTCAGGAGGGCTAAAAGGGGTCACAAAAAGGCATTGGCAAATAGGGTTCAGGAAAATCCCAAGGATTTTTACATGTTGTGGTAAACCACAGTGTTCTGATATTAGAGGTTGTACGGTAGATCCTGCACTACAGGTTCACCTGTGGCCCCTGCATGCTAGCTCCGCCCAGGAGGTGGGTTATAAATATGCGTGTCCTCCAGCCCGCAGCCATTTCGCCAGCTGCTGTGGGAGGCCGCACATCAGATACTAATAAAGCCTCAGTTTGGATTCAACTTCGTCTCCAGTCAAATTGATCGTGCCTCACACGTACATAAAAAGCAAGAGGGTAGCCAGGGAAAGGGTTAGGCCACTAAAAGACAGGGGAGGGAACCTATGTGTGGAGCCAGAGGAAATGGGCGAGGTACTAAATGAATACTTTGCATCAGTAGTCACCAAAGAGAAGGAATTGGTGGGTGTTGAGTCTGGAGAAGAGTGTGTAGATAGCCTGGGTCACATTGAGATCCAAAAAGACGAGGTGTTGGGTGTCTTGAAAAATATTAAGGGAGACAAGTCCCCAGGGCCTGACGGGATCTACCCCAGAATACTGAAGGAGACAAGAGAGGAAATTGCTGAGGCCTTGACAGAAATCTTTGGATCCTCACTGTCTTCAGGTGATGTCCCGGAGGATTGGAGAATAGCCAATGTTGTTCCTTTGTTTAAGAAAGGTAGCAAGGATAATCCAGGGAACTACAGGCCGATGAGCCTTCGGTCAGTGGTAGGGAAATTATTGGAGAGAATTCTTTGAGACAGGATCCACTCCCATTTGGAAGCAAATGGACGTATTAGTGAGAGGCAGCACGGTTTTGTGAAGGGGAGATCGTGTCTCACAAACCTGATAGAGTTTTTCGAGGAGGTGACAAAGATGATTGATACCGGTAAGGCAGTGGATGTTGTCGATATGAACTTCAGTAAGGCCTTTGACAAGGTCCCACATGGCAGACTGGTACAAAAGGTGAAGTCACACGGGATCAGAAGTGAGCTGGCAAGATGGATACAGAACTGGCTCGGTCATAGAGGCAGAGAGTAGCAATGGAAGGATGCTTTTCTGATTGGAGGTCTGTTTCTAGTGGTGTTCCGCAGGGGTCGGTGCTGGGACCTTTGCTGTTCGTCGTCTATATAAATGATTTGGAGGAAAATGTAACTGGTCTGATTAGTAAGTTTGCGGACGACACAAAGGTTGGAGGAATTGCGGATAGCAATGAGGACTGTCAGAGGATACAGCAGGATTTAGATTGTTTGGACACTTGGGCAGAGCGATGGCAGATGGAGTTTAATCAAACAACTATGAGGTAATGCATTTTGGAAGGTCTTATGTCGGTAGGTAATATATAGTGAACGATAGAACCCTCAAGAGTATTGACAGTCAGAGAGATCTTGGTGTACAGGTCCACAGGTCACTGAAAGGGGCAACACAGGTGGAGAAGGTAGTCAAGAAGGCATACGGCATGCTTGCCTTCATTGGCCGGGGCATTGAGTATAAGAACTGGCAAGTCATGTTGCTGCTGTATGGAACCTTAGTTTGGTCACAGTTGGAGTATAGTGTTCAAATCTGGTCGCCACACTACCAGAAGGATGTGGAGGTTTTAGAGAGGGTGCAGAAGAGGTTTACCAGGATGTTGCCTGGTATGGAGGGCATTAGCTATGAGGAGCGGTTGATTAAACTCGGTTTGTTCTCACTGGAACGATGGAGGTTGAGGGGCGACCTGATCGAGGTCTACAAAATTATGGGGGACATAGACAGAGTGGATAGTCAGAGACTTTTTCCCAGGGTAGAGGGGTCAATTACTAGGGGGCATAGGTTTAAAGTGCGAGGGGCAAGGTTTAGAGGAGATAGTGACCACAATTCTGTGACTTTCACTTTAGTAATGGAGAGGGATAGGTGCGTTCAACAGGGCAAGGTTTACAATTGGGGGAAGGGTAAATACGATGTTATCAGACAAGAATTGAAGTGCATAAGTTGGGAACATAGGCTGTCAGGGAAGGACACAAGTGAAATGTGGAACTTGTTCAAGGAACAGGTACTACGTGTCCTTGATATGTATGTCCCTGTCAGGCAGGGAAGAGATGGTCGAGTGAGGGAACCATGGTTGACAAGAGAGGTTGAATGTCTTGTTAAGAGGAAAAAGGAGACTTATGTAAGGCTGAGGAAACAAGGTTCAGACAGGGTGCTGGAGGGATACAAGATAGCCAGGAGGGAACTGAAGAAAGGGATTAGGAGAGCTAAGAGAGGGCATGAACAATCTTTGGCGGGTAGGATCAAAGAAAACCCCAAGGCCTTTTACACATATGTGAGAAATATGAGAATGACTAGAGCGCGGGTAGGTCCGATCAAGGACAGTAGCGGGAGATTGTGTATTGAGTCTGAAGAGATAGGAGAGGTCTTGAACGAATACTTTTCTTCTGTATTTACAAATGAGAGGGGCAATATTGTTGGAGAGGACAGTGTGAAACAGACTGGTAAGCTCGAGGAAATACTTGTTAGGAAGGAAGATGTGTTGGGCATTTTGAAAAACTTGAGGATAGAAAAGTCCCCCGGGCCTGACGGGATATATCCAAGGATTCTATGGGAAGCTAGAGATGAAATTGCAGAGCCGTTGGCAATTATCTTTTCGTCCTCACTGTCAACAGGGGTGGTGCCAGGGGATTGGAGAGTGGCGAATGTCGTGCCCCTGTTCAAAAAAGGGACTAGGGATAACCCTGGGAATTACAGGCCAGTTAGTCTTACTTTGGTGGTAGGCAAAGTCATGGAAAGGGTACTGAAAGATAGGATTTCTGAGCATCTGGAAAGACACTGCTTGATTAGGGATAGTCAGCACGGATTTGTGAGGGGTAGGTCTTGCCTTACAAGTCTTATTGAATTCTTTGAGGAGGTGACCAAGCATGTGGATGAAGGTAAAGCAGTGGATGTAGTGTACATGGATTTTAGTAAGGCATTTGATAAGGTTCCCCATGGTAGGCTTCTGCAGAAAGTAAGGAGGCATGGGATAGTGGGAAATTTGACCAGTTGGATAACGAACTGGCTAACCGATAGAAGTCAGAGAGTGGTGGTGGATGGCAAATATTCAGCCTGGATCCCAGTTACCAGTGGCGTACCACAGGGATCAGTTCTGGGTCCTCTGCTGTTTGTGATTTTCATTAATGACTTAGATGAGGGAGTTGAAGGGTGGGTCAGTAAATTTGCAGACGATACGAAGATTGGTGGAGTTGTGGATAGTGAGGAGGGCTGTTGTCGGCTGCAAAGAGACATAGGTAGGATGCAGAGCTGGGCTGAGAAGTGGCAGATGGAGTTTAACCCTGAAAAGTGTGAGGTTGTCCATTTTGGAAGGACAAATATGAATGCGGAATACAGGGTTAACGGTAGAGTTCTTGGTAATGTGGAGGAGCAGAGAGATCTTGGGGTCTATGTTCATACATTTTTGAAAGTTGCCACTCAAGTGGATAGAGCTGTGAAGAAGGCCTATGGTGTGCTCGCGTTCATTAACAGAGGGATTGAATTTAAGAGCCTTGAGGTGATGATGCAGCTGTACAAAACTTTGGTAAGGCCACATTTGGAGTACTGTGTATAGTTCTGGTCGCCTCATTTTAGGAAGGATGTGGAAGCTTTGGAAAAGGTGCAAAGAAGATTTAGCAGGATGTTGCCTGGAATGGAGAGTAGGTCTTACGAGGAAAGGTTGAGGGTGCTAGGCCTTTTCTCATTAGAACGGAGAAGGATGAGGGGCGACTTGATAGAGGTTTATAAGATGATCAGGGGAATAGATAGAGTAGACAGTCAGAGACTTTTTCCCCGGGTGGAACAAACCATTACAAGGGGACATAAATTTAAGGTGTAGAGGGTTCCATGTCTGCTACTCCACTACTGGGCCGATATCTGGGTTTTGAGTATCTGTGTGTGTCTCTCTCCAAAGAACAAAGAACAAAGAAATGTACAGCACAGGAACAGGCCCTTCGGCCCTCCAAGCCCGTGCCGACCATACTGCCCGACTAAGCTACAATCTTCTACCCTTCCTGGGTCCGTATCCTTCTATTCCCATCCTATTCATATATTTGTCAAGGTGCCCCTTAAATGTCCCTATCGTCCCTGCTTCCACTACCTCCTCCGGTAGCGAGTTCCAGGTACCCACTACCCTCTGCGTAAAAAACTTGCCTCGTACATCTACTCTAAACCTTGCCCCTCTCACCTTAAACCTATGCCCCCTAGTAATTGACCCCTCTACCCTGGGGAAAAGCCTCTGACTATCCACTCTGTCTATGCCCCTCATAATTTTGTATACCTCTATCAGGTCGCCCCTCAACCTCCTTCGTTCCAGTGAGAACAAACCGAGTTTATTCAACCGCTCCTCATAGCTTATGCCCTCCATACCAGGCAACATTCTGGTAAATCTCTTCTGCACCCTCTCTAAAGCCTCCACATCCTTCTGGTAGTGTGGCGACCAGAATTGAACACTATACTCCAAGTGTGGCCTAACTAAGGTTCTATACAGCTGCAACATGACTTGCCAATTCTTATACTCAATGCCCCGGCCAATGAAGGCCAGCATGCCGTATGCCTTCTTGACTACCTTCTCCACCTGTGTTGCCCCTTTCAATGACCTGTGGACCTGTACTCCTAGATCTCTTTGACTTTCAATACTCTTGAGGGTTCTACCATTCACTGTATATTCCCTACCTGCATTAGACCTTCCAAAATGCATTACCTCACATTTGTTTGTCTCCAGCTGGCACTGAAACTTCAGAGGCCAGGGGATGCCGCACTGGGGCACCTCCACGGAAGAGAGCACTGAATCAAGCCTGCCGTTTATCCCTAACCAGAAGCCTGAGGCTTATATCACACAGATATCCAGACCCCCACCAATGTCCAGGTGATTCTCTCTCTTGCCGGTGGTGCAACACCCACCCGGTTCCTACTTCGCTGGAGTAGCTTTCCCAAGAGAGAGAATAGGACACTGCTGTTTATTACCTAACCAGCAGCCTGTCCTGAGTGGACGGGTTCGAATCGTTCAAGATGACCCCAGATTCTCGACCCCGGAATTAGGGTGAGGAATATCTTAACAATGACTTGGTCAGAGATCGCTGGTGAGAGATTGAAGAATTGAAACGACTCCAATTATCAGCAAATCGAGGTTTATTGCAAAACCCAGGTCAAAATCATCAAACAGAAGAAATTATAATAAAATCTTAAACTCTAACACAAACTAAGTCTATTCAAGAAGTACTATAACGGACACAACGTAAAATCTTATCGTTACACAAGTTTAGCAATGGTACAAAACACAAATCAAGCCCCCTGCCCCAAAGCCTCAACCACTATCAAAGTACCGGGAGTTTCGCAAGCTGCTGCAGGGTACTTACGGTCACAGGCTGCAGGAGGTCAAGTCGAAGGTGGAGAGGTCAAGCCAAGGGACCCTCAATCGCAACACAGCCCCTTTTATATCCGTTTTACCTGGCTTTTTCCTGTGTTCAGCCAGCCCCTTTTGCATTGAATCGGTAAGGTTTAAAGTTCCCGCTGGTCCCGCCCCCTTTGAGCCGGTCAGACCTGTCGACTTCCAGGTTTTCCTCCCCTTTGCGTTGTATCGGTCCAAGTTTAAAGTTCCCGCTGGTCCCGCCCCCTTTGAGCCGGTCAGACCTGTCGACTTCCGGGTTCTCCTCGCAGGTCCGCTCCTTCCAGCCAGGCAGACCTGCCGCGATTTGAATTTGGCACCGACTCCGCCCCCTCCACCCAGTGAGTTCCTGCCGGTGGCTTCTGTCAGGATTGGAGTACCTCCCCCAGGTCCGCCTCCAACTTGGTTTTTTCTACCGTTTATCTTCAAGGGGCTTTTCCAGCGCAATATACTGAGCCCAGACAGTCTGCTTTTTTAGATAACAAGGTTAAGCTCTCTTGTGAAGATTTTCAAAGTCTTCCATCTGCTCCGGAGATCGCTGCTATTCTCCCCTCGCTATGTTGATGGGGTGTCGATTGGATTCTGCTCTGGTGGAGGCCAAGTCATTTACATCTGCATGGGGCTATGACCATCCCATTGTCCTGCTTGCAGGCAGGCCCCCTGTGTATTCCTGTGCCCCTTTGTCTGTGTTTTAATCTTATCTAGTTGTCTGGCTCCTTCTTCCTTGTAGCTCCTGGGGGGGGGGTTTGTAAATGCCTATGCCCCTACTCGGCTCAGCGGACCAAGCCTGCTGGGAAATTTGGTTACGTTCTTTTGGCTGAAAAAGTGTCCAGTTTACAGTCTCTGGGTTTTATTCCTGGGCAGTCCAAAAAGGGCCGGATTGCCCGAAAACCTTACAGATGCCCCTTCGATACATCCCTACCTGCTTGGACCATATCGACACAGGTAAAGGGCAATCATTTCCTTTTGTGTGGACCGTAGGCCCCCCCTCAACAACATGCGAAACTACAAGTCCCAAGACAGTTCCCTTAATCTAGGCTACCCCCAATTTCATTGAAAGGGAAAGACAAGACCATACTTAATTTAAACACACAGTAACATACACACATTTCACCGGAACCCCAAACGTAAGGGTCCCTGTACATATATCACAGTCAAGTAACTGAAACCCGCGAATCCATACAACTATTTACATTTGAATCCTTTTATTACACTACGGATCCTCTTTTGTGGGCTGCACTTCGCTTCTTCCCAAAAGCCCGTTGAAGGCTCTTCATTTTCCTCCGTTGTTGATACCTGCAGCTGAGAGGTTCAGTACAACTGAGGCGACAGCATAATGTACCCCCTGGTACAACATTTTCTTTGTGGGGACAAACACTAAACCATTCTCAGGCCCCCTGGTGGTGATCGGACAGTTGTGAGGGTCGATTGGTTGGGCTGTGGGCAGGGGTCTCTTTACCTGAACCAGCAGTTCGGTAGCTTTTACAGTCATCCCTTCCCTGGGCGTTACACATCCCCCCCCACTGCGGTCAATTCATCCCATTCCCTGGGTTCTGCCACCACCTTACAAAAGTGATTGATGCCCCTTGTGGACATGCCTTGGTAGACCCCCATAAACACAAATAAATGCCCTGGTCAGAAGCCCACCACTTATCCCAGCAAACGGTGATCCTACCCGGTGACCCCGTGATGGTCCGGTAGGTGTTGTTGTCCAGGCATTCCCAGTCCGAGGACCGATCCCTCATGCCCAGGCTCAGCTTCCTGGGCCACCACCATCTCCCCAAAGGAACGTCCCCCTCACAGGTTAAACACACCCGCCTGCCCTCAGTCACCCTAACCCGGTCAGTCGCCACCTGTATCTCCTTGCAGAGTACAGAGGCCTCTCCATAGGTGAAGCTCTGGTGGCTGGAGTACCTGGTCGAGTTCGACCCCAGCCATCCAGGCCACCTCCCCAGGTGGGAGTAGCGGGTCTGCTCTGTGGCCACCTGGTCTCCCTGTCCGGTAGTGACAAGAGGGGCTCTGCCGCCAGAGCACCCAGAGACAAAGGACTCTTCTGTCTCGCCTCTGCGGAGTTCTCCCGGTCCCACCATCGCCAAGATCATCAGCAAGCTCCACATCTGTAAAACAGACAAAACACACCCTTGCCTCTACAGAACTACCTACCTTAAAGTGCATGGCTTCTATCCAGCGGCAGCAGCAGCTCCCGCTTTGAAGTTGGGAAATCAGCATGAAATTGCCGCAGCCTGTCTGTGGTTCTGTGTCCACAGCCCGGCTCCACTCGGGTCCTAGTGCCTGCTGCTCATTCATTATATCACTGCATTATACGCTTCTGTGATCCCACGATCCTAAATAACCCACACACCACTCAACACTAATTAGAACTAACAGGGGGGGAATGCTATGTACAATGCCACCCGTCTCCGGGTGGCCTAATTAAAACTGGACCCCGCTATACTGGGGCTGTTCACCTGTTTGGACCAACGGCTCGGGCCAGACCTCCCCCTCCCGGGGGTCCGGACTGCCCCTTGCCTGTCCTTCCCCAAAGGGGTTCGGGGATCCCTTTCTGCACCCTCCGGAGACTGGGCTACCTGTGGCAGCACTGGATAATGTCCTACATCCCTCACCGTTCCCTTCTACTGGGGACCATCTTACCGGGGGCTTGGAGACCCGATTGCTTCTTCGTCCCCTGGATGGTTCCCACGCCCAAGGTGATACCTCCCTCTCCTCTGCCTCCCTAGCCTCTATACTAAGGCAGGCCACCTGACCCACAGGTAATGGCTTGGGAATCGTTACTGTCCCTGGGCTGGGTGCTTGCAGCACTGTCGG
Organism: Scyliorhinus torazame; assembly: GCF_047496885.1. NCBI lineage: Eukaryota > Metazoa > Chordata > Chondrichthyes > Carcharhiniformes > Scyliorhinidae > Scyliorhinus > Scyliorhinus torazame. The sequence goes on from NC_092731.1 coordinate 47,449,612, forward strand.
TTTCTTTGGGACTGCCCCTTCGGGACAGCACCTTGTCACCGGTTGTTTGACCGTGGAGTCAGGGACCTCCCCCACCGTCGTTAATTCTACGGGGGGTTTCTCCACTACCACCCCCAGTCTTCCCCCCACCTTGCTCTTTCTTGCCCTTATGGGGTGGAACAATTTAAATTGACTGATGTGGCGTTCGCATGGGTCCCACTGTAGCGCACAAAGGCTCCATGAGATGAATAGAGTGAAGTCGATGAGGCTTTATTAAGCGTGTCTGTTCCCCGGCAGCTCGATAGTAAACTGGCCTGCGGGGGAAGACTCCGGCTTCTTATACTCCGCCTTCAGGGCGGAGCTTGAGGTCAATGGCCAACCAGGACCCGGGATCTGTCAGCCAATGACATTAGGGCTTCCAGTCCCACATGACCCCCAATACATACTACCACATTCACCCCTTGTCAAAAATGAACCCGGCGGGGTGATGCTTCGTATGGTGGTAAGGGTTTACAGGGCTGGTCCTGGGAGTATAAAACATTCACATGGCAATACAGTATTGGACAATTTCGTCCTGTTGCAACTATTTAAAGAGGGTATAGGAAGAAAAGCAAAATGTTCTTGTGAACAGTCCATATTTGTTTTACATCGACGCCACGAGTCGGTTGGGCGGTCTGGTCGTCCGTGTCGATCGCCTCAGCCTCGGCGGTGGTGGTGGTGCTTGTACCAGTGTTGTCGCCTCCAGGAGCCGTACGGTTTCAACTGTTGGTGCAAAGGGGAGGGGGACCGATCCTCCTGGGAAGGGGGCGGTCGCGGGGTGCGGCGGTGGCAGGAAGGGGGGGGTTGGGTTGATGGTGTCGGGGGGGTGTGTGTGTTGCCGGCGGGCGCCAGATCCCGCAGGGAGACCGTGTCCTGTCGGCCGTCGGGGTACTCCACGTAGGCGTACTGGGGGTTTGCGTGGAGGAGGTGAACCCTTTCGACCAACGTGTCCGCCTTATGTGCCCGCACATGCTTTCGGAGCAGGATGGGTCCTGGGGCCGCCAGCCAGGTCGGCAGCGACGTTCCAGAGGAGGACCTCCTAGGGAAGACAAGGAGACGCTCGTGAGGCGTTTGATTAGTGCTCGTACATAATAACGACCGGATGGAATGAAGAGCGTCCGGGAGGACCTCCTGCCACCGTGAAACTGGGAGATCCCTGGACCGTAGGGCCAGTAGGACGGCCTTCCAGACCGCGCCGTTCTCCCTTTCTACTTGCCCGTTCCCCCGGGGGTTGTAGCTGGTCGTCCTGCTCGAGGCTATGCCCTTGCTGAGCAGGAACTGGTGCAGCTCGTCACTCATGAAAGAGGACCCCCTGTCGCTGTGGACGTATGCGGGTTAACCGAACAGTGTGAAGATGCTGTTCAGGGCTTTAATGACTGTGGCCGCGGTCATGTCAGAGCAGGGGATGGCAAAAGGGAAGCGGGAGTATTCGTCCACTCCATTAAGAAAATATGCGTTGCGGTCGGTGGAGGGGAGGGGCACTTTGAAATCGAGACTGAGGCGTTCAAAGGGGCGGGAAGCCTTAATCAGGTGCGCTCCATCTGGCCTGAAAAAATGCGGCTTGCATTCCGCGCAGGTGTGGCAGTCCCTTGTGACTGTACGGACCTCCTCTAAAGAGTATGGGAGATTGCGGGACTTGATGAAGTGGTAAAACCGAGTGACCCCCGGGTGGCAGAGGTCCTCGTGGAGGGTTTGGAGGCGGTTAATTTGTGCGTTGGCTCATGTGCTGCGGGATAGGGCATCGGACGGCTCGTTCAGCTTTCCGGGACGGTACAAGATCTCATAGTTGAAGGTGGAGAGCTCGATCCTCCACCTTAAGATCTTGTCATTTTTAATTTTGCCCCGCTGTGCATTATCGAACATGAAAGCTACCGACCATTGGTCAGTGAGGAGAGTGAATCTCCTGCCGGCCAGGTAATGCCTCCAATGTCGCACAGCTTCCACTCTGGCTTGGGCTTCCTTTTCCACTGAGGAGTGGCGGATTTCTGAGGCGTGGAGGGTTCGGGAGAAAAAGGCCACGGGTCTGCCCGCTTGGTTAAGGGTGGCCGCTAGAGCTACATCGGAGGCGTCGCTCTCGACCTGGAAGGGGAGGGACTCGTCGATGGCGCGCATCGTGGCCTTTGCGATATCCGCTTTGATGCGGCTGAAGGCCTGGCAAGCCTCTGTCGACAGAGGGAAGGTCGTGGTCTGTATTAGGGGGCGGGCCTTGTCTGCGTACTGGGGGACCCACTGGGCGTAGTACGAAAAGAACCCCAAGCAGCGTTTCAGGGCTTTTGGGCAGTGCGGGAGGGGAAATTCCATGAGTGCGCGCATACGTTCGGGGTCAGGGCCTATTATCCCATTGCGCACTACGTAGCCCAGAATGGCTAGCCGGTCGGTGCTAAAAACGCACTTGTCCTCGTTGTACGTGAGGTTCAAGGCTTTGGCGGTCTGGAGGAATTTCTGGAGGTTGGCGTCGTGGTCCTGCTGATCGTGGCCGCAGATGGTTACATTGTCGAGATACGGGAACGTGGCCCGCAACCCATGTTGATCAACCATTCGGTCCATCTCCCGTTGGAAGACCGAGACCCCGTTTGTGACGCCAAAAGGGACCCGTAGGAAATGGTATAATCGCCCGTCTGCCTCGAAGGCTGTGTACTTGCGGTCACTTGGGCGGATGGGGAGCTGATGGTAGGCGGACTTGAGGTCCACGGTGGAGAAGACTTTATATTGGGCAATCCGTTTGACCATGTCGGATATGCGGGGGAGAGGGTACGCGTCTAGTTGTGTGTACCTGTTGATGGTCTGGCTATAGTCAATGACCATCCTTTGTTTCTCCCCTGTCTTCACTACTATCACCTGCGCTCTCCAGGGACTATTGCTGGCCTGGATTATGCCCTCCTTTAGTAGCCGCTGGACTTCGGACCGAATGAAGGTCCGGTCCTGGGCGCTGTACCGTCTGCTCCTAGTGGCGACGGGTTTGCAATCCGGGGTGAGGTTCGCAAACAAGGACGGGGGTTGCACTTTGAGGGTTGCGAGGCCGCAGATAGTGAGTGGGGGTATGGGGCCGCCGAATTTGAACGTAAGGCTCTGTAGATTACATTGGAAATCTAATCCCAGCAAGGTTGGGGCACAGAGTTGGGGAAGGACGTTAAGTTTGTAGTTTTTGAACTCCCTCCCCTGCACCGTAAGGGTAACTATGCAGAATCCCTGGATCTGTACGGAGTGGGATCCTGCAACTAGGCAAATCTTTTGTGCGCTGGGGTAGGTAGTTAGGGAACAGCGTCTTACCGTGTCGGGATGTATAAAGCTTTCTGTGCTCCCGGAGTCGACTGGGCATGGCGTCTCGTGGCCGTTTATTAGTACCGTTGTCGTCGTCGTCTGGAGTGTCCGGGGCCGAGCTTGATCGAGCGTAATCGAAGCGAGCCGTGGTTGTAGTAGTGGAGTGGGGTCCGTTGTTGCCGTCCAAGATGGCGTCGGGGATGGACAAAATGGCCGCCCCCATACATCGCACGTGGCTGGGGGGTCACAAGATGGCGGCGGGGGTGGACAAAATGGCCGCCCCATGCGTCGTACAGGTCTGGGGCGGTCCAAGATGGCGGCGCCCTTCCTCCCCTCGTGGTGGCCGGGACCGAAAATGTCGGCGTCTGCGGGTCGCACATCGGCGCCCCTCCTCCCCTCGTGGTGGTCGGGACCCAAATTGGCGGCGTCTGCGGGTCGCACATGGTGTGCTGGGGGGGCTGGGGAGCGCTAGGACCGCGAACGCTAGGACCGCGCGGAGCTCCCTCACCGCGAGCGCTGGGACCGCGAGCGCTAGGACCGCACGGAGCTCCCTCACCGGGGACAGCGGTGGTCCGGGCCCAAGTCGGCGGCGCCGGCGGGTCAGGCGTGGGGCCGCGAGCGCAAGGACTGCGCGGAGCTCCCTCACCGGGGACAGCGGTGGTCGGGGTCTAAGTAGGTGGCGCCGGCGGGTCAGGCGTGGGGCGTGGGACGGGGGTTAGGGTGGCGTTGGGGACGCGAAAAACTCCCTCCTCTCCGTGGAGAGTGTTGGCCGGGACCCAAAGCGGTAGCGCCGGCGGTGGGTCATACATGGGCTGCGGGGAGGGAGGTTGGGGAGCGTAGGCGGCGTGCAGGGCTCCCAGTTCTCCCGGGACCGCGGTGGTCGGGACCCAGAGCGGCTGCGCCTGCGGGTCGTACATGGCGTGCTGGGGGGGTTGGGGCACATAGACTGCTTGCAGGGCTCCCTGTGCTCCCGGGACAGCGGCGACCTCGCGGGACCAGCACACAACCGCATAATGGCCCTTTTTCCCGCAGCTTTTGCAGATGGCTGCGTGGGCCGGACAGCGTTGTCGGGGGTGTTTCGCCTGGCCGCAGAAATAACAGCGGGCGCCCCCGGTGCGACTTGGCGTTTGGACCGCGCAAGCCTGTGGGGTGTCCGGGGTGGGGTAGGGGGTTTGCCGCGACGGGTACGTACGGGGCCCAATGGCCTGCCACGCGGTCGGGGTCGTAGGCGCGGATATTACGCGCGGCCACGTTTAGGGAGGCTGCTAGGGCCCGTGCCTCTTTTTCTAGAAGTCTTTGGCGGATTTGGGAGGATTGCATACCTGCCACAAAAGCGTCGCGCATTAACATGTCCGTGTGTTCGTTTGCGTTCACCGACGGGCAGCTGCAGGCTCGTCCCAAAATCAGCAGCGCGGCGTAGAACTCGTCCATCGATTCTCCGGGAGCTTGCCGTCTCGTCGCGAGCTGGTAGCGAGCGTAGATTTGGTTAACTGGGCGAACGTTGAGACTTCTGAGTGCTGTGAATGCCGTCTGGAAATCGTCGGTGTCTTCAATGAGGGAGAAAATCTCCGTGCTCACCCTCGAGTGCAGGACCTGCAGTTTTTGTTCGTCTGAGACTCGGCCGGTGGTCGTTCTGAGGTAGGCCTCGAAGCAAGTCTGCCAGTGTTTGAAGGCTGCTGCCGCGTTCACTGCGTGGGGGCTGATCCTCAGGCATTCTGGAATGATCCTGAGCTCCATAGTCCTTTTTAGGCACGCTTAATAAATTGTAGCGCACAAAGACTCCATGAGACGAATAGAGTGAAGTCGATGAGGCTTTATTAAGCGTGTCTGTTCCCCAGCAGCCCGATAGTAAACTGGCCTGCGGGGGAAGACTCCGGCTTCTTATACTCCGCCTTCAGGGCGGAGCTTGAGGTCAACGGCCAACCAGGACCCGGGATCTGTCAGCCAATGACATTAGGGCTTCCAGTCCCACATGACCCCCAATACATACTACCACACCCACCTTAAGGGATTTAAACTGCAAATAGCCGCTGAGGCAGCCTCCAGAATGGGACCCTGCACCTGGACTGGACCAGGGTCTGGGGCTAGAACTACCCCTGCGCTCCCTTTTTCCTCAGGCTGCTCCCTGGGTAGTCATACGGGTTCTTGTGGTGTGGGTGCGGGCAGGTCCTGGCCCGTTGCCATTGCCACCTGTCCCGACCCAGCTGCTCGGCTCTGCAAAAAGGCTAAAAGCTTTTTCAAGTTGATGGTTTCCGGGGCAGCTGCTCCTGCCGCCGGGGTCTGACTCTCTACTGCGGGAGCCCTCTCCTCCTTGCTAGGGTTCTCACACTCCCTCTTGAAATGCCCGGCCTTCCCACACCCGTAGCATACCGGTCTCTTGTCGGAGGTCCGGGTGCCCTCATACTTCCACTCGCTCTTAGGGGGTGCTGGCGCGATTCCATGCACCTGACCCTTATGGGGCTTTTCCTCACTCCTCTCCCCGTTGCGATATGCAAGGGTGAGTTTTCTAAGGACCTCTGCCTCATTAAGGTCCGGACTCTGCGGGTCGAACCAGTGTTCGGCCTTTGCCCTAACGTGAGGGGGACAGTTAGCCACGAGGGTCTTCAGCCAGTGGGCTGTTCTCTCATCTAAATTCTGCCTATCCGCGGGAGTCCCACACGCCTCCACATAGACAGTCCACAGCCTGTCAGCGAACATAGTGGGAGATTCCCCTAGCTGCTGCTTGGTTTCCCCCACCCTCATGAAAGGGCTCCCCAGATTCAAACCCATTGCCTCCAGAACAGCAGTACGTGCTGCCACCCATGTGTCAGGTCTTCCCCCATTCCCGGTGGTCACTGCCCTGCATAGTTGGGGATCTAGGGTCATCAGGAGCATCCTTATTTGCTCCCCCTCGTCGCAGTCATTAATGCTGGCAGCCTGCTCCACCTCCATAAAATGAAGCGACGGATCCCCTTTCGGAGTTAGCCTGGGAACGTGGGCCACCATCCCCCTGAGCGCGGATGCCCCATGAGGAATGATAATGTCGCCCTCAACCAGTCCCCTATTCGCCAGCCCCGCCAGGGGACCATACCTTCTCTGCCTGACAGGGCACATCTGCCCTACCTGGGATTCCTGCTCCTCCGCCTCCCCGGCGTCCAGCTCTCCTGCCCCGTTGGGTAGCCCCCCTGTCCCCGGGCTAACTACCCAGATAGGAGACGCCGCTATCTGGGGATACACCACTGACCCCCCTTGGACCTGCCCCTGACCGGGCGGTCCGAACCCTACCTGCTGACCCGGCCCCATCACCGGCATCCCAGGCAGCGATCTGTCCCCATCCCATGGGGACCCACATACGAAACCAGATGGACACGCCGCCAGCTGGGGGTACCCTGCCGACCCCCCTTGGACTTGCCCCTGAATGTGCAGTCCGATCCCCCCCTGCCGACCCGGACACAATCCCGGCGCCTCAGGAGGTGGTCTATTCCCCTTGGCCTTTGGGGAATCATCCGCTGCGAGGAGCCCCTTGCCCCTTGGGAACCCCCCTGGACCTACCAGGTGTACCTGTCCCCTGACCTTGGACAAGGTCTCCTCCAACTCCGTTATCCGTACCTGGCACGGCCCGTGAGCACAGTCCCCTACTTCCTCACGAGCCACTCGGTACACTGCCTGGATGTCCCGGAACTTCCCCTCCAGCTTCCTGCACTGCTCTGTACTCCGAGCATAGAGTTCCTGGAGCCTCCGTTCCTTTGTCTTACCCTCCACTATCTGGCAGTGGAGATACTCCTTCTCGTACCGGTTAGACTCGCTTTCCTGTAGGCTGTCCTGTTTCATTTCTGCCAATTCCTCCCGCAGTCGTTCCGCTGCGCTAGCGCTGTCCCCTGCGCTGGCCCTAACTTCTCCCAACTCCTGCTCTAATTCTTCGACCCTTCGCTCTGTTTTGGCTACCTGCTGGGACAAGCAGACCAGCCACACTGCCTTCTCCAAGTGCCCTTTGTGTGCCTTACTTTCTGTCCATGCGGCCGCCGCCATTACAGGTCGCTCCGCATTGATTAATTCTGAGACCCAAGGTTTGGTGAGGTTGACCTTTTGCCACTTATACGAGGAGATTCTCTCCTCCATTTTACTTCGTTCCCTCACCCCCTCTGCCATTACTCCAAACCACCGGGGTCCTGCCGCGGTCGCCATTGTAGAGGGTTCCATCTTAGCTACCCCACTACTGGGCCGATATCTGGGGTTTGAGTATCTGTGTGTGTCTCTCTCCAGCTGGCACTGAAACTTCAGAGGCCAGGGGATGCCGCACTGGGACACCTCCACGGGAGAGAGCACTGAATCAAGCCTGCCGTTTATCCCTAACCGGAAGCCTGAGGCTTATATCACACAGATATCCAGACCCCCACTAATGCCCAGGTGATTCTCTCTCTTGCCGGTGGTACAACACCCACCCGGTTCCTACTTCGCTGGAGTAGCTTTCCCAAGAGAGAGAATAGGACACTGCTGTTTATTACCTAACCAGCAGCCTGTCCTGAGTGAACGGGTTCGAATCGTTCAAGATGACCCCAGATTCTCAACCCCGGAATTAAGGTGAGGAATATCTTAACAATGACTTGGTCAGAGATCGCTGGTGAGAGATTGAAGAATTGAAACGACTCCAATTATCAGCAAATCGAGGTTTATTGCAAAACCCAGGTCAAAATCATCAAACAGAAGAAATTATAATAAAATCTTAAACTCTAACACAAACTAAGTCTATTCAAGAAGTACTATAACGGACACAACGTAAAATCGTATTGTTACACAAGTTTAGCAATGGCACAAAACACAAATCAAGTCCCCTTCCCCAAAGCCTCAACCACTATCAAAGTCAAGGGAGTTTCGCAAGCTGCTGCAGGGTACTTGTGGTAGTATGCATTGGGGGTCATGTGGGACTGGAAGCCCGAATGTCATTGGCTGACAGATCCCGGGTCCTGGTTGGCCGTTGACCTCAAGCTCCGCCCTGACGGCGAAGTATAAGAAGCCGGTGCCTTCCCCCGCATGCCAGTTTACTATCGAGCTGCTGGGGAACAGACACGCTTAATAAAGCCTCATCGACTTCACTATATTCGTCTCATGGAGTCTTTGTGCGCCACAATTTATTAAGCGTGCCTAAAAAGGACTATGGAGCTCAGGATCATTCCAGAATGCCTGAGGATCAGCCCCCACACAGTGAATGCGGCAGCAGCCTTCAAACACTGGCAGACTTGCTTTGAGGCCTACATCACATCGACCACAGGCCGGGTCTCAGACGAACAAAAACTGCAGGTCCTGCACTCGAGGGTGAGCACGGAGATTTTCACCCTCATTGAAGACACCGACAATTTCCAGACGGCATTCACAGCACTGAGAAATCTCTACGTTCGTCCAGTTAACCAAATCTACGTTCGCTACCAGCTCGCGACAAGACGGCAAGCTCCCGGAGAATCGATGGACGAGTTCTACGCCGCGCTGCTGATTTTGGGACGAGCCTGCAGCTGCCCGTCGGTGAATGCAAACGAACACACGGACATGTTAATGCGCGATGCTTTTGTGGCAGGTATGCAATCCTCCCAAATCCGCCAAAGACTTCTAGAAAAAGAGTCGCTAGGACTCTCAGAGGCACGGGCCCTAGCAGCCTCCCTAGACGTAGCCGCACGTAATACCTGCGCCTACGGCCCCGACCGCGCGGCAGGCCATTGGGCCCCGTACGTACCCGTCGCGGCAAACCCCCTACCCCCCCCCCCCCCGGACACCCCACAGGCTTGCGCGGTCCAAACGCCGAGTCACACCGGGGGCGCCCGCTGTTATTTCTGTGGCCAGGCGAAGCACCCCCGACAACGCTGTCCGGCCCGCGCAGCTATCTGCAAAAGCTGCGGGAAAAAGGGCCACTATGCGGTGGTGTGCCGATCCCGCGAGGTCGCCACCGTCCCGGGGCCACAGGGAGCCCTACAAGCAGTCTATGCCTCCCAACCCCCCCAGCACGCCATGTGCGACCCGCAGGCGCAGCCGCTCTGGGTCCCAACTACCGCGGTCCCGGGAGAACTGGGAGCCCTGCACGCCGCCTACGCTCCCCAACCCCCCTCCCCGCAGTCCATGTACGACCCGCCGCCGACGCTCCCGATTTGGGTGCCGGCCAACACTCCACGGAGAGGAAGGGGTTTTTCGCGTCCCGAACGCCACCCCCACCCCCGTCCCGTGCCCCACGCCTGACCCGCCGGCGCCACCTACCTGGACCCCGACCACCGCTGTCCCCGGTGAGGGAGCTCCTCGCGCTCGCGGCCCCACGCCTGATCCGCCGGCGCCGCCGACTTGGGCCCCGACCACCGCTGTCCCAGGCGAGGGAGCTCCGCGCGGTCCTAGCGCCCGCGGCCCTGGCGCTCGCAGTGAAGGAACTCCGCGCGGTCCTAGCGCCCGCGGCCCTGGCGCTCGCAGTGAAGGAACTCAGCGCGGTCCTAGCGCCCGCGGCCCTGGCGCTCGCAGTGAAGGAACTCCGCGCGGTCCTAGCGCTCCCCAGACCCCCCAGCACACCATGTGCGACCCGCAGACGCCGCCATTTTGGGTCCCGACCACCACGAGGGGAGGAGGGGCGCCGCTATCTTGGACCGCCCCCGACCTGTACGACGCATGGAGGCGGCCATTTTGTTCACCCCCGACACCATCTTGTGACCCCTCAGCCACGTGCGATGTATGGGGGCGGCCATTTTATCCATCCCCGACGCCATCTTGGACGGCAACAACGGACCCCACCCCACTACTACAACCACGGCTCGCTTCGGTTACGCTCGATCAGGCTCGGCCCCGGACTCTCCAGACGACGACGACAACGGTCCTAATTAACGGCCACGAGACGCCATGCCTAGTCGACTCCGGGAGCACGGAAAGTTTTATACATCCCGACACGGTAAGACGCTGTTCCCTAACTACCTACCCCAGCGCACAAAAGATTTGCCTAGCTGCAGGATCCCACTCCGTACAGATCTAGGGATTCTGCATAGTTACCCTAACGGTACAGGGGAGGGAATTCAAAAACTACAAACTTAACATCCTTCCCCAACTCTGTGCCCCCACCTTGCTGGGCTTAGATTTCCAATGTAACCTACAGAGCCTTACGTTTAAATTCGGCGGCCCCATACCCCCACTCACTATCTGCGGCCTCGCCACCCTCAAGGTGCAACCCCCGTTCTTGTTTGCGAACCTCACCCCGGATTGCAAACCCGTCGCCACTAGGAGCAGACGGTACAGCGCCCAGGACCGGACCTTCATTCGCTCCGAAGTCCAGCGGCTACTAAAGGAGGGCATAATCCAGGCCAGCAATAGTCCCTGGAGAGCGCAGGTGGTAGTAGTGAAGACAGGGGAGAAACAAAGGATGGTCATTGACTATAGCCAGACCATCAACAGGTACACACAACTAGACGCGTACCCTCTCCCCCGCATATCCGACATGGTCAATCGGATTGCCCAGTATAAAGTCTTCTCCACCGTGGACCTCAAGTCCGCCTACCATCAGCTCCCCATCCGCCCAAGTGACCGCAAGTACACAGCCTTCGAGGCAGACGGGCGATTATACCATTTCCTACGGGTCCCTTTTGGCGTCACAAACGGGGTCTCGGTCTTCCAACGGGAGATGGACCATTTGGTTGATCAACATGGGTTACGGGCCACGTTCCCGTACCTCGACAATGTAACCATCTGCGGCCACGATCAGAAGGACCACGACACCAACCTCCAAAAATTCCTCCAGACCGCTAAAGCCTTGAACCTCACGTACAACGAGAACAAGTGCGTTTTTAGCACCGATCGGCTAGCCATTCTGGGCTACATAGTGCGCAATGGGATAATAGGCCCCGACCCCGAACGTTTGCGCGCACTCACGAAATTTCCCCTCCCGCACTGCCCAAATGCCCTGAAACGCTGCCTGGGGTTCTTTTCGTACTACGCCCAGTGGGTCCCCCAGTACGCAGACAAGGCCCGCCCCCTAATACAGACCACGACCTTCCCTCTGTCGACAGAGGCTTGCCAGGCCTTCAGCCGCATCAAAGCGGACATCGCAAAGGCCACGATGCGCGCCATCGACGAGTCCCTCCCTTTCCAGGTCGAGAGCGACGCCTCCGACGTAGCTCTAGCGGCTACCCTTAACCAAGCGGGCAGACCCGTGGCCTTTTTCTCCCGAACCCTCCACGCCTCAGAAATCCGCCACTCCTCAGAGGAAAAGGAAGACCAAGCCATAGTGGAAGCTGTGCGACATTGGAGGCATTACCTAGCCGGCAGGAGATTCACTCTCCTCACTGACCAACGGTCGGTAGCCTTCATGTTCGATAATGCACAGCGGGGCAAGATTAAAAATGACAAGATCTTAAGGTGGAGGATCGAGCTCTCCACCTTCAACTATGAGATCTTGTACCGGCCCGGAAAGCTGAACGAGCCGTCCGATGCCCTATCCCGCGGCACATGTGCCAACGCACAAATTGACTGCCTCCAAACCCTCCACGAGGACCTCTGCCACCTGGGGGACACTCGGTTTTACCACTTCATCAAGTCCCGCAATCTCCCATACTCTTTAGAGGAGGTCCGTACAGTCACAAGGGACTGCCACATCTGCGCAGAATGCAAACCGCATTTTTTCAGGCCAGATGGAGCGCACCTGATTAAGGCTTCCCGCCCCTTTGAACGCCTCAGTCTCGATTTCAAAGGGCCCCTCCCCTCCACCGACCGCAACGCGTATTTCCTTAATGTAGTGGACGAATACTCCCGCTTCCCTTTTGCCATTCCCTGCTCCGACATGACCGCGGCCACAGTCATTAAAGCCCTGAACACCATCTTCACACTGTTCGGTTGCCCCGCATACGTCCACAGCGACAGGGGGTCCTCTTTCATGAGTGACGAGCTGCGCCAGTTCCTGCTCAGCAAGGGCACAGCTTTAAGCAGGACGACCAGCTACAACCCCCGGGGGAACGGGCAAGTAGAGAGGGAGAACGGCACGGTCTGGAAGGCCGTCCTACTGGCCCTACGGCCCAGGGATCACCCAGTTTTACGGTGGCAGGAGGTCCTCCCGGACGCTCTCCATTCCGGTCGTTATTATGTACAAGCACTAATCAAACGCCTCACGAGCGTCTCCTTGTCTTCCCTAGGAGGTCCTCCTCTGGAACGTCGCTGCCGACCTGGCTGGCGGCCCCAGGACCCATCCTGCTCCGAAAGCACGTGCGGGCACATAAGGCGGACCCGTTGGTCGAAAGGGTTCACCTCCTCCATGCAAACCCCCAGTACGCCTACGTGGAGTACCCCGACGGCCGACAGGACACGGTCTCCCTGCGGGATCTGGCGCCCGCCGGCACCACGCACACCCCCCCAACACCATCAACCCAACCGCCCCCCTTCCTGCCACCGCCGCACCCCGCGACCGCCCCCTTCCCAGGAGGATCAGTCCCCCTCCCCTTTGCACCGACAGCTGAAACCGTGCGGCTCCCGGAGGTGACAACACTGGTACAAGCACCACCACCACCGCCGGGGCCGAGGCGATCGACACGGATGACCAGACCGCCCGACCGACTCGTGGCGTCGATGTAAAACAAAGATGTACTGTCCAATGAACATTTTGTTTTTCCTATACCCTCTGTAAATAGTTGTAACAGGACGATACTGTCCAATACTGTACTACCATGTAACTGTTCTATCCTCCCAGGACCAGCCCTGTAAACCCTTACCACCATACGAAGCATCACCCCGCCGTGTTCATTTTTGACAAGGGGTGAATGTGGTAGTATGTATTGGGGGTCATGTAGGACTGGAAGCCCTAATGTCATTGGCTGACAGATCCCGGGTCCTGGTTGGCCGTTGACCTCAAGCTCCGCCCTGAAGGCGAAGTATAAGAAGCCGGTGCCTTCCCCCGCAGGCCAGTTTACTATCGGGCTGCTGGGGAACAGACACGCTTAATAAAGCCTCATCGACTTCACTCTATTCGTCTCACGGAGTCTTTGTGCGCTACAGTACTTACGGTCACAGGCTGCGAGAGGTCAAGTCGAAGGTGGAGAGGTCAAGCCAAGAGACCCTCAATCGCAACACAGCCCCTTTTATATTGTTTTACCTGGCTTTTTCCTGTGTTCAGCCAGCCCCTTTTGCATTGAATCGGTAAGGTTTAAAGTTCCCGCTGGTCCCGCCCCCTTTGAGCCGGGCAGACCTGTCGACTTCCGGGTTCTCCTCGCAGGTCCGCTCCTTCCAGCCAGGCAGACCTGCCGCGATTTGAATTTGGCGCCGACTCCGCCCCCTCCACCCAGTGAGATCCTGCCGGTGGCTTCTGTCAGGATTGGAGTACCTCCCCCAGGTCCGCCTCCAACTTGGTTTTTTCTACCGTTTATCTTCAAGGGGCTTTTCCAGCGCAATATACTGAGCCCAGACAGTCTGCTTTTTTAGGTAACAAGGTTAAGCTCTCTTGTGAAGATTTTCAAAGTCTTCCATCTGCTCCGGAGATCGCTGCTATTCTCACCTTGCTATGTTGATGGGGTGTCGATTGGATTCTGCTCTGGTGGAGGCCAAGTCATTTACATCTGCATGGGGCTATGACCATCCCATTGTCCTGCTTGCAGGCAGGCCCCCTGTGTATTCCCGTGCCCCTTTGTTTGTGTTTTAATCTTATCTAGTTGTCTGGCTCCTTCTTCCTTGTAGCTCCTGGGGGGGGGTTTGTAAATACCTATGCCCCTACTCGGCTCAGCGGACCAAGCCTGCAGGGAAATTTGGTTACGTTCTTTTGGCTGAAAAAGTGTCCAGTTTACAGTCTCTGGGTTTTATTCCTGGGCAGTCCAAAAAGGGCCGGATTGCCCGAAAACCTTACAAAGGTGAAAGGTGGAAGATATAGGAGGGATATCAGAGGTAGGTTCTTTACCCAGAGAGTAGTGGGGGCATGGAATGCACTGCCTGTGGAAGGAGTTGAGTCGGAAACATTACGGACCTTCAAGCAGCTATTGGATAGGTACATGGATTACGGTAAAATGATATAGTGTAGATTTATTTGTTCTTAAGGGCAGCACGGTAGCATTGTGGATCGCATAATTGCTTCACAGCTCCAGGGTCCCAGGTTCGATTCCGGCTTGGGTCACTGTCTGTGCGGAGTCTGCATATCCTCCCCGTGTCTGCGTGGGTTTCCTCCGGGTGCTCCGGTTTCCTCCCACAGTCCAAAGATGGGCAGGTTAGGTGGATTGGCCATGATAAATTGCCCTTAGTGTAAAAAATTGCCCTTAGTGTCCAAAATTGCCCTTGGTGTTGGGTGGAGGTGTTGAGTTTGGGTAGGGTGTTTTTTCCAAGAGCCGGTGCAGACTCAAAGGGCCGAATGGCCTCCTTCTGCACTGTAAATTCAATGATAATCTATAATTAATCTCGGACAAATGTTCGGCACAACATCGTGGGCCGAAGGGCCTGTTCTGTGCTGTATTTTCTATGTTCTATGTTCTATGTACGAGGCACGTTTTTTACACAGAGGGTAGTGGGTGCCTGGAACTCGTTACCGGAGGAGGTGGTGGAAGCAGGGACGATAGTGGCGTTTAAGGGCATCTTGACAAATACATGAATAGGATGGGATACGGACTCCGGAAGTGTAGAGGATTTTAGTTTAGACGGGCAGCATGGTTGACACAGGCTTGGAGGGCCTGTTCTTTGATCTTTGTTGGATTCTCCATGCGGGCGACCAAGATTTCCCGCTGGACTAGAATCTCTCCGGGTCTGCGCTGGCACCAGGAGCAGTGCCCAGGAGCGATTCCCTCTCCCTCGCTATGTAAATGTATGCATGGCGTGAATCCTGTGGGATGCGGTCGGAACCCGGCTAGCAGGCTGCCAAGTGCTTTGACTTCCTCTGTTTCACAGCAGGAAGCACTTAGCTGCGTTTGGTGTGGCGAGGGGCTGTTACTCACTGTGGTAGTATGTATTGGGGGTCATGTGGGACTGGAAGCCCTAATGTCATTGGCTGACAGATCCCGGGTCCTGGTTGGCCGTTGACCTCATACTCCGCCCTGAAGGCGGAGTATAAGAAGCCGGTGCCTTCCCCCGCAGGCCAGTTTACTATCGGGCTGCTGGGGAACAGACACGCTTAATAAAGCCTCATCGACTTCACTCTATTCGTCTCACGGAGCCTTTGTGCGCTACAATTTATTAAGCGTGCCTAAAAAGGACTATGGAGCTCAGGATCATTCCAGAATGCCTGAGGATCAGCCCCCACACAGTGAATGCGGCAGCAGCCTTCAAACACTGGCAGACTTGCTTTGAGGCCTACATCACATCGACCACAGGCCGAGTCTCAGACGAACAAAAACTGCAGGTCCTGCACTCGAGGGTGAGCACGGAGATTTTCACCCTCATTGAAGACACCCATGATTTCCAGACAGCGTTCACAGCACTGAGAAATCTCTACGTTCGCCCAGTTAACCAAATCTACGCTCGCTACCAGCTCGCGACGAGACGGCAAGCTCCCGGAGAATCGATGGACGAGTTCTACGCCGCGCTGCTGATTTTGGGACGAGCCTGCAGCTGCCCGTCGGTGAACGCAAACGAACACACGGACATGTTAATGCGCGATGCTTTTGTGGCAGGTATGCAATCCTCCCAAATCCGCCAAAGACTTCTAGAAAAAGATTCGCTAGGACTCTCAGAGGCACGGGCCCTGGCAGCCTCCCTAGACGTGGCCACGCGTAATACCCGCGCCTACGGCCCCGACCGTGCGGCAGGCCATTGGGCCCCGTACGTACCCGCCGCGGCAAACCCCCTACCCCCCCCCGGACACCCCACAGGCTTGCGCGGTCCAAACGCCGAGTCGCACCGGGGGCGCCCGCTGTTATTTCTAAGGCCAGACGAAGCACCCCCGACAACGCTGTCCGGCCCGCGCAGCTATCTGCAAAAGCTGCGGGAAAAAGGGCCACTATGCGGTGGTGTGCCGATCCTGCGAGGTCGCCGCCGTCCCGGGGCCACAGGGAGCCCTACAAGCAGTCTATGCGTCCCAACCCCCCCAGCACGCCATGTGCGACCCGCAGGCGCAGCCGCTCTGGGTCTCGGCCACCGCGGTCCCGGGAGAACTGGGAGCCCTGCACGCCGCCTACGCTCCCCAACCCCCCTCCCCGCAGTCCATGTACGACCCGCCGCCGACGCTCCCGATTTGGGTGCCGGCCAACACTCTCCACGGAGAGGAGGGGGTTTTTCGCGTCCCTAACGCCCCCCTAACCCCCGTCCCGCGCCCCACGCATGACCCGCCGGCGCCGCCTACCTGGACCCCGACCACCGCTTTCCCCGGCGAGGGAGCTCCGCACGTCCCAGCGCTCGCGGCCCCACGACTGACCCGCCGGAGCCGCCGACCTGGGCCCTCACCCCCGTCCCGCGCCCCACGCCTGACCCGCTGGCGCCGCCGACCTGGGCCCTCACACCCGTCCCGTGCCCCATGCCTGACCCGCCAGCGCCGCCGACCTGGGCCCTCACCCCCGTCCCGCGCCCCACGCCTGTCCCGCCGGCGCCGCCGACCTGGGCCCTCACCCCCATCCCGCGCCCCACGCCTGACCCGCCGGCGCAACTTACCTGGACCCCGATCACCACTGTCCCCGGCGAGGGAGCTCCGCGCGGTCCCAGCGCTCGCGGTACTGACCCGCCGGCCTGGGCCCCGACCACCGCTGTCCCCGGCGAGGGAGCTCCGCGCGGTCCCAGCGCTCGCGGTACTGACCCGCCGGCCTGGGCCCCGACCACCGCTGTCCCCGGCGAGGGAGCTCCGCGCGGTCCTAGCGCCCCCCCAGACTCCCCAGCACACCATGTGCGACCCTCAGACGCCGCCATTTTGGGTCCCGACCACCACGAGGGGAGGAGGGGCGCCGCCATCTTGGACCGCCCCCGACCTGTACGACGCATGGGGGCGGCCATTTTGTCCACCCCCGACGCCATCTTGTGACCCCCCAGCCACGGGCGATGTATGGGGGTGGCCATTTTGTCCATCCCCGACGCCATCTTGGACGGCAACAACGGACCCCACCCCACTACTACAACCACGGCTCGCTTCGGTTACACTCGATCAAGCTCGGCCCCGGACACTCCAGACGACGACGACAACGGTACTAATAAACGGCCACGAGACGCCATGCCTAGTCGACTCCGGGAGCACGGAAAGTTTTATACATCCCGACACAGTAAGACGCTGTTCCTTAACTACCTTCCCCAGCGCACAAAAGATTTGCCTAGCTGCAGGATCCCACTCCGTACAGATCCAGGGATTCTGCATAGTTACCCTAACGGTACATGGGAGGGAATTCAAAAACTACAAACTTAACGTCCTTCCCCAACTCTGTGCCCCCACCTTGCTGGGCTTAGATTTTCAATGTAACCTACAGAGCCTTACGTTTAAATTCGGCGGCCCCATACCCCCACTCACTATCTGCGGCCTCGCCACCCTCAAGGTGCAACCCCCGTCCTTGTTTGCGAACCTCACGCCGGATTGCAAACCCGTCGCCACTAGGAGCAGACGGTACAGCGCCCAGGACCGGACCTTCATTCGCTCCGAAGTCCAGCGGCTACTAAAGGAGGGCATAATCCAGGACAGCAATAGTCCCCGGAGAGCGCAGGTGGTAGTAGTGAAGACAGGGGAGAAACAAAGGATGGTCATTGACTATAGCCAGACCATCAACAGGTACACACAACTAGACGCGTACCCTCTCGCCCGCATATCCGACATGGTCAATCGGATTGCCCAGTATAAAGTCTTCTCCACCGTGGACCTCAAGTCCGCCTACCATCAGCTCCCCATCCGCCCAAGTGACCGCAAGTACACAGCCTTCGAGGCAGACAGGCGGTTATACCATTTACTACGGGTCCCTTTTGGCGTCACAAACGGCGTCTCGGTCTTCCAACGGGAAATGGACCGAATGGTTGATCAACATGGGTTACGGGCCACGTTCCCGTACCTCGACAATGTAACCATCTGCGGCCACGATCAGCAGGACCACGACGCCAACCTCCAAAAATTCCTCCAGACTGCCAAAGCCTTGAACCTCACGTACAACGAGGACAAGTGCGTTTTTAGCACCGACCGGCTAGCCATTCTGGGCTACGTAGTGCGCAATGGGATAATAGGACCGACCCCGAACGTATGCGCGCACTCATGGAATTTCCCCTCCCGCACTGCCCAAAAGCCCTGAAACGCTGCCTGGGGTTTTTTTCATACTACGCCCAGTGGGTCCCCCAGTACGCAGACAAGGCCCGCCCCCTAATACAGACCACGACTTTCCCGCTGTCGACAGAGGCTTGCCAGGCCTTCAGCCGCATCAAAGCGGACATTGCAAAGGCCACGATGCGCGCCATCGACGAGTCCCTCCCCTTCCAGGTCGAGAGCGACGCCTCCGATGTAGCTCTAGCGGCCACCCTTAACCAAGCGGGCAGACCCGTGGCCTTCTTCTCCCGAACCCTCCACGCCTCAGAAATCCACCACTCCTCAGTGGAAAAGGAAGCCCAAGCCATAGTGGAAGCTGTGCGACATTGAAGGCATTACCTAGCCGGCAGGAGATTCACTCTCCTCACTGACCAACGGTCGGTAGCCTTCATGTTCGATAATGCACAGCGGGGCAAGATCAAGAACGACAAGATCTTGCGGCGGAGGATCGAACTCTCCACCTTCAACTATGAGATCTTGTACCGGCCCGGAAAGCTGAACGAGCCGTCCGATGCCCTATCCCGCGGGACATGTGCCAACGCACAAATTGACCGCCTCCAAGCCCTCCACGAGGACCTCTGCCACCCGGGGGTCACTCGGTTTTACCACTTCATCAAGTCCCGCAATCTCCCATACTCCTTAGAGGAGGTCCGTACAGTCACAAGAGACTGCCACATCTGCGCAGAATGCAAACCGCAATTTTTCAGGCCAGATGGAGCGCACCTGATTAAGGCTTCCCGCCCCTTTGAACGCCTCAGTCTCGATTTCAAAGGGCCCCTCCCCTCCACCTTCGCGTCCCTAACGCCCCCCTAACCCCCGTCCCGCGCCCCACGCATGACCCGCCGGCGCCGCCTACCTGGACCCCGACCACCGCTTTCCCCGGCGAGGGAGCTCCGCACGTCCCAGCGCTCGCGGCCCCACGACTGACCCGCCGGAGCCGCCGACCTGGGCCCTCACCCCCGTCCCGCGCCCCACGCCTGACCCGCTGGCGCCGCCGACCTGGGCCCTCACACCCGTCCCGTGCCCCATGCCTGACCCGCCAGCGCCGCCGACCTGGGCCCTCACCCCCGTCCCGCGCCCCACGCCTGTCCCGCCGGCGCCGCCGACCTGGGCCCTCACCCCCATCCCGCGCCCCACGCCTGACCCGCCGGCGCAACTTACCTGGACCCCGATCACCACTGTCCCCGGCGAGGGAGCTCCGCGCGGTCCCAGCGCTCGCGGTACTGACCCGCCGGCCTGGGCCCCGACCACCGCTGTCCCCGGCGAGGGAGCTCCGCGCGGTCCCAGCGCTCGCGGTACTGACCCGCCGGCCTGGGCCCCGACCACCGCTGTCCCCGGCGAGGGAGCTCCGCGCGGTCCTAGCGCCCCCCCAGACTCCCCAGCACACCATGTGCGACCCTCAGACGCCGCCATTTTGGGTCCCGACCACCACGAGGGGAGGAGGGGCGCCGCCATCTTGGACCGCCCCCGACCTGTACGACGCATGGGGGCGGCCATTTTGTCCACCCCCGACGCCATCTTGTGACCCCCCAGCCACGGGCGATGTATGGGGGTGGCCATTTTGTCCATCCCCGACGCCATCTTGGACGGCAACAACGGACCCCACCCCACTACTACAACCACGGCTCGCTTCGGTTACACTCGATCAAGCTCGGCCCCGGACACTCCAGACGACGACGACAACGGTACTAATAAACGGCCACGAGACGCCATGCCTAGTCGACTCCGGGAGCACGGAAAGTTTTATACATCCCGACACAGTAAGACGCTGTTCCTTAACTACCTTCCCCAGCGCACAAAAGATTTGCCTAGCTGCAGGATCCCACTCCGTACAGATCCAGGGATTCTGCATAGTTACCCTAACGGTACATGGGAGGGAATTCAAAAACTACAAACTTAACGTCCTTCCCCAACTCTGTGCCCCCACCTTGCTGGGCTTAGATTTTCAATGTAACCTACAGAGCCTTACGTTTAAATTCGGCGGCCCCATACCCCCACTCACTATCTGCGGCCTCGCCACCCTCAAGGTGCAACCCCCGTCCTTGTTTGCGAACCTCACGCCGGATTGCAAACCCGTCGCCACTAGGAGCAGACGGTACAGCGCCCAGGACCGGACCTTCATTCGCTCCGAAGTCCAGCGGCTACTAAAGGAGGGCATAATCCAGGACAGCAATAGTCCCCGGAGAGCGCAGGTGGTAGTAGTGAAGACAGGGGAGAAACAAAGGATGGTCATTGACTATAGCCAGACCATCAACAGGTACACACAACTAGACGCGTACCCTCTCGCCCGCATATCCGACATGGTCAATCGGATTGCCCAGTATAAAGTCTTCTCCACCGTGGACCTCAAGTCCGCCTACCATCAGCTCCCCATCCGCCCAAGTGACCGCAAGTACACAGCCTTCGAGGCAGACAGGCGGTTATACCATTTACTACGGGTCCCTTTTGGCGTCACAAACGGCGTCTCGGTCTTCCAACGGGAAATGGACCGAATGGTTGATCAACATGGGTTACGGGCCACGTTCCCGTACCTCGACAATGTAACCATCTGCGGCCACGATCAGCAGGACCACGACGCCAACCTCCAAAAATTCCTCCAGACTGCCAAAGCCTTGAACCTCACGTACAACGAGGACAAGTGCGTTTTTAGCACCGACCGGCTAGCCATTCTGGGCTACGTAGTGCGCAATGGGATAATAGGACCGACCCCGAACGTATGCGCGCACTCATGGAATTTCCCCTCCCGCACTGCCCAAAAGCCCTGAAACGCTGCCTGGGGTTTTTTTCATACTACGCCCAGTGGGTCCCCCAGTACGCAGACAAGGCCCGCCCCCTAATACAGACCACGACTTTCCCGCTGTCGACAGAGGCTTGCCAGGCCTTCAGCCGCATCAAAGCGGACATTGCAAAGGCCACGATGCGCGCCATCGACGAGTCCCTCCCCTTCCAGGTCGAGAGCGACGCCTCCGATGTAGCTCTAGCGGCCACCCTTAACCAAGCGGGCAGACCCGTGGCCTTCTTCTCCCGAACCCTCCACGCCTCAGAAATCCACCACTCCTCAGTGGAAAAGGAAGCCCAAGCCATAGTGGAAGCTGTGCGACATTGAAGGCATTACCTAGCCGGCAGGAGATTCACTCTCCTCACTGACCAACGGTCGGTAGCCTTCATGTTCGATGATGCACAGCGGGGCAAGATCAAGAACGACAAGATCTTGCGGCGGAGGATCGAACTCTCCACCTTCAACTATGAGATCTTGTACCGGCCCGGAAAGCTGAACGAGCCGTCCGATGCCCTATCCCGCGGGACATGTGCCAACGCACAAATTGACCGCCTCCAAGCCCTCCACGAGGACCTCTGCCACCCGGGGGTCACTCGGTTTTACCACTTCATCAAGTCCCGCAATCTCCCATACTCCTTAGAGGAGGTCCGTACAGTCACAAGAGACTGCCACATCTGCGCAGAATGCAAACCGCAATTTTTCAGGCCAGATGGAGCGCACCTGATTAAGGCTTCCCGCCCCTTTGAACGCCTCAGTCTCGATTTCAAAGGGCCCCTCCCCTCCACCGACCGCAACGCGTATTTCCTTAATGTAGTGGACGAATACTCCCGCTTCCCTTTTGCCATTCCCTGCTCCGACATGACCGCGGCCACAGTCATTAAAGCCCTGAACAGCATCTTCACGCTGTTCGGTTACCCCGCATACGTCCACAGCGACAGGGGGTCCTCTTTCATGAGTGACGAGCTGCGCCAGTTCCTGCTCAGCAAGGGCATAGCTTCAACCAGGACGACCAGCTACAACCCCCGGGGGAACGGGCAAGTAGAAAGGGAGAACGGCACGGTCTGGAAGGCCGTCCTACTGGCCCTACAGTCCAGGGATCTCCCAGTTTCACGGTGGCAGGAGGTCCTCCCGGACGCTCTCCATTCCGGTCGTTATTATGTACAAGCAATAATCAAATGCCTCACGAGCGTCTCCTTGTCTTCCCTAGGAGGTCCTCCTCTGGAACGTCGCTGCCGACCTGGCTGGCGGCCCCAGGACCCATCCTGCTCTGAAAGCACGTGCGGGCACATAAGGCGGACCCGTTGGTCGAAAGGGTTCACCTCCTCCACGCAAACCCCCAGTACGCCTACGTGGAGTACCCCGATGGCCGACAGGACACGGTCTCCCTGCGGGATCTGGCGCCCGCCGGCACCACGCACACCCCCCCGACACCATCAACCCAACCGCCCCCCTTCCTGCCACCACCGCACCCCGCGACCGCCCCCTTCCCAGGAGGATCGGTTCCCCTCCCCTCAGCTCCGACCAAGAATCAAGCCCAAGCTGAAACCATACGGCTCCTGGAGGCGACAACACTGGTACAAGCACCACCACCACCGCCGGGGCTGAGGCGATCGACACGGACGACCAGACCGCCCGACCGACTCGTGGCGTCGATGTAAAACAAAGATGGACTGTCCAATGAACATTTTGTTTTTCCTATACCCTCTGTAAATAGTTGTAACAGGACGATACTGTCCAATACTGTACTACCATGTAACTGTTCTATCCTTCCAGGACCAGCCCTGTAAACCCTTACCACCATACGAAGCATCACCCCGCCGGGTTCATTTTTGACAAGGGGTGAATGTGGTAGTATGTATTGGGGGTCATGTGGGACTGGACGCCCTAATGTCATTGGCTGACAGATCCCGGGTCCTGGTTGGCCGTTGACCTCAAGCTCCGCCCTGAAGGTGAAGTATAAGAAGCCGGTGTCTTCCCCCGCAGGCCAGTTTACTATCAGGATGCTGGGGAACAGACACGCTTAATAAAGCCTCATCGACTTCACTCTATTCGTCTCACGGAGTCTTTGTGCGCTACACTCACACCGAGAGGATTTGTGTTGTGGGGGGCTGGGCACCATCCATGGACTTTAGGGGGCACGTTCGTTACATACTTACCGCCTTGACCCACCGCGGGGTGCACAGCTTCAGGGCAACGCTTGAAAATACCCTCGCCAATCCACACCCGCCTGAATCCCGGCTGAGAGGCCTGGAGCATCCCGGGGGGAGCAGGAAAATCGGGTTTCCAGCCTGTTAATCAGGTTTTACTGGATGCCCATGACCCAGCGTGTAGCTCACTGCCGCTGTGGGTGGGGGTCGGAACATCGGGCTGGAGTCTCCGATTTTGAGGCTGTGTCCGGAGAACGTGTCCAGTATTACGGCCAAAAAGTCTTCGCCGCCTCCGCACCGATGCTCCACCCAGTGGGGGGTGAGCAGCCGCACCACGTAAACCCCCGGCTTCCCCTGCAGATACAGACGGAGAATTGCCGGGTCCGTGTGACCGCGCATAGCGCACGGTGACGACCTACAGCTGTCACGCCGGACAACATGGTGCCGGCCGCGCGGACAAGGCCTGCCAGATAGTGACCCTCTGTGACCCCGCAGCCCCCGCCGAAGCTCCCGTCACCAGAGGAGCGTCCCCACCCCCACCCCCCAGCCCGCCCACCACCCCCGACTGTGGGGCCACTGGACACAGTCCGCAGCTCTCAACTCTGGTCCGAGTTGACAAAATCTCAGACCACAAGTGATCCACGCTGTCCATCGGGGGGGGGGGGGGGGGAGGGGGGGGGGGGGGGGGGGGGGGGGGGGATCGGGGAGGGCTTTCAGGTGTCGTCCTGAGGCCGTCCCAACGGCGAGCGGCGTCCTCACCGATGATGCCGTTTTGGTGGGCGGAGCATCGGAAGACAGGCGCAGCCCCCGAGTTCGGCGTTAAAAGGGTGATTTTGGCGTTGGCAATCGGAGAATCCCGCCCATCGTGCGCTGATCCCGCTTTTCACCCGGCGCGCGATTCTCCGCTGGATCAGGAACCCCGTTACTGGTGGCGGGTGACAGAGAATCTAGCCCATGGAATTGTTGGGCCGAATGGCCTGGTTCCGAGGCGCAGGGCAGGATTCTCCGATTGCCGACGCCGGAATCGCGTTCAGCGATTGGCCGGAGAATCCGTTTCGACACCGAAATCGGGGGCGGAGCCATTTTCAGATGCTCCGCCCCCTGAAAATCAGCGTAATCGCTGATACGCCGCCGCACACCATTGGGACGTCCTCAGGACGTAGCCCGAGGCCCTCCCCCGATGCTCCGCTCCCGATTGGCCGACATTCCAACGGCGTCGGTCGCGTGTGCTCACAGTTTTCTGGGACCTCGCGTGGGGTCTGCGGACTGTGTCCAGCGCCCCCACAGTCGGGGGGGATAGTCGTTCCACTGGCCGGGGGGCTTTGGCGGGGGCTGGGGGGACTGGTGGGGGGCTGGGCCAGGGGTGGGGAGGGGGGTTACAGTGGGGCACTATCTGGCAGGCCGGGTCCGCGGGTGCTGCAGGATCCACCGTGCACAATGCGCGGCCACGGACTCGGCAATCCTCCATCCGTAGCTGCAGGGGAGGCCGGGGGCTTTACGTGGCGTGGCTGCTAGCCCCTCCCACTGGGCGGAGCATCGGTGCGGGGCCGGCGCCGACTTTTTCATTGTAAAACTAGACACCTGCTCCGGACATAGCCGCAAAATCAGAGAATCCAGCCCGAAATTTCTGCTGAATTCAGGAATATTCTTTTGCCGTTCTTCTGCTTTCTAAATCGGCGTGTTGTTAAATTGTCTCCCTGCTCACTCTGTACCAGGGCTTTCGTGACACAATGATTCATTTTGTTTTCCTCTTTAGCAATTTGGATCCCTGCTCAGGGAGTCACAGATCGGCAAAACACGATAAACTTCCTAAACATTGTTCAGTGCGTCAATCCCACTCTCCCGTACCAGCGCTACAGGAACTACGGCTGTTTCTGTGGGTTTGGAGGAAATGGAAACCAGCCAGTGGATGACCTCGACAGGTAAAATGAGACGATACTTGTGTAAAAACTCTCTCCGTGAAGATGTGGGTGTTTGCGCTGGCTGAGAATCAGCAAGGTTTTACTCTGGTACAAAGAAGAGAGTAGACATTCCTCAGAGAGACAGAACTTGTTTCTCTATCGTCCTTATCACTGCCT